>NC_088345.1:14970000-15570000 GCF_036884655.1 Musa acuminata AAA Group
ACACTCACATACGCTTTTAAGTTTTCGAAATCAATTTTTATCGTATGAAATAAAGTGATTTTCAGAACCGACGTGATTTTTACCATTGTACTAATTCACCCCCCCCCCCCCTCTTAGTACCGACTCGTTCCTAACAGTTGGTATCAGAGCCTTGTGATTTCTCATTTAGTTTAACACCCAAGAGAAATAGCTCTTTTCGGCTTTCAAGAGGGTCACTCTCTCTCATTCGTCCTCCTTTGTTCGATGGGATAGACTACATATATTGGAAAACTTGAATGAGAGTTTTCTTGCTCTCTTTGGATTTGAACTTATTGAATATTATCGAAAGTGGTTTTTGAAGGTCTTCTCTTCTAATAAACCATTGGAATGATTTAGAGAAAAATACTTTTTCTTTAAATGCTAGAGCTATGAACGCTCTATTTTGTGCCTCAAACAAAAATGAATTTAGTCGAATTTCTATGTACGAAACGACTTTTGATATATGACACACTCTCGAAATCACCCACGAAGGCACTAGATTCTAAGATAAATCTTTTAATGTATGATTTTGAACTTTTTCAAATGAAGCCAAGCGAAACCGTTGTTGACATGTACACCCATTTTACGGATATCATCAATGTTTTAAAAGCACTTGGTAGAAGTTTCTCGGATTTTGAACTTGTAAATAAAATATTACATTCTCTTAATAAGAGTTAGGATCTGAAAGTAACCACAATACAAGAGGCAAAAGATCTTAATAATTTTTACCTTGAAGAACTTTTTGGTTCATTAATGACATATAAAATGATACACAATACACAAAACGAACTTGAAGACAACCTTCCAAAGAATAGGAAGAATTTCGGACCTAGAACAATTGAAGACCACTTGAGCATAAGCTCAAGTGATGGTTAACTTGAACTCCTCACTATGAAATTTAAAAAGTTCATAAAAAATTTTTTAAAATAAAAAGAACGTAATTACTTGCTATGAATGCAAGAAGAGGGAACCACTTTGGGATGAATCGAGCTCATTCGAAGACGAAGAGAAAATCAACAAAGGCGAGGTGGCAAACTACACCTTAACGGCTTTTGACAATGAGATAATCAAAATCCCCTTAATTTATTTTAAAATTACATGATGCTTTTCATGAGTTATTTTTAATTTAGTTTAATTATTTTTCTTGAAAATTACATGTTTAATAATATAATGAAAATGCTAAAAAATTGGGATTATGCTTATCTTTCTAATAATTTTGAAAATGATCATGAAAATTGTATGTTTTATGATAAATGAATAAAAATATTAGACTTAAATCTAATACTTAAGATAAATCCTATGTATGTTTTAAGAAGCAATAATGTATATTTTGATGATTTTCATATTGATTTTCGATTTTGTTTGGAAATGCCTTATGCTCAATGAAACCATGATCGATGAATATGCTTTATGTTTAATGATTTCTTTGGCTTGTATGCTCTATCATGATGAATGTTTTGAAAATAAATATTTGTATCATACTTGATTTTTATGCATGAGGACTTTGAAGTAATGATTTGAAATCATATGCTTTGGAATTATGTGTTTCACTTTTTGATCTTGATGATTTTTTATATTTCCGTTTTAAATGTTGATGCATGGTTTTGACATAAGAACAAATATTTGGGTATGCTAATATAAAGTCAATCACACAAATTAAAACTAAAGAAGTTTAGATATCTTTAAGAATCATTCAACATTATGTTCAACGAAACCATGCTTGAAGTCTTAATAAAATGTAATGATGATTTGAAAGCATGTTTAACGAGTTTATATTCCAAACTTATGCATGATAATTTTTGTGATCTTTTGAAAGTTCTTTTTTGGTGTTAATGAATGATGCATGGATTTGAAAGAAAGAACTGTTGAATCTCGGATTTTGATGATGAAGTCAATTGTCATTTGTTATCTAATCTATGTGTTGAGATAAGTGTGCAGGATTAACTACGATGAGAGTAAGACAAGCAGCAGGAGTTGCGCCGGAGTCAAGATCATGATCACGTTGGGAGTTCGAGAGTTCGACGGAAGTTCGGACGGTCATCGGAGGTTCAGAGAGAACAGATCCGAGAAGTCCAGAAGCTTGCCAAGCGAAGCTCGTCGGAACTCGCCAAGTGGATCGTCGCAAAGTCCAGGAGTATGCCGGATGTCCGCAGTGTTAGGATCAAGAGCACTAAGAGAGGGGGGGGGTGAATTAGTGCAGCGGAAATCTTATAATAATTTAAAAACCAAAAGCTGCGTTCGTTCAAAAACTATTATGATGCAAAAGCAAATTCTCAGTTTGTATCTAAGTGCAGTTTGCGTCTAAGCGCAGATTGCGTCTAAGCGCAGTTTTGCGTCTAAGCGCAGTTTTGCGTCTAAACTCAGATTTACGTCTAAATGCAGACTTACGTCTAAACGCAGATTTACGTCTAAACGCAGTTTTACGTCTAAAGGCAGTTTTACGTCTAAACGCAGATTTACGTCTAAACGCAGTTTTACGTCTAAACGCAGTTTTACGTCTAAACGCAGATTTACGTCTAAACGCAGTTTTACGTCTAGACGCAGATTTACGTCTAAACTTTGAAACTCGTTTGTATACTCGCAGAAGGCAGTATGCAGTTGAAATCAAGACGTAAACGTGAACTGAAATCTGATGATTGAGCGAGGAAAGCCGATTTACGTCTGAATGCAGTTTTACGTCTAAATGTTGAAACTCGTTCGTAAAATCGTAGAGGACAGATTGCAGTTATTAATAGGATTAAAATGTAAGCGTAAACTGCAAAGAAGCTCGTTCGTAAAAGCGCGGAAAACAGTTCTGCAGAATCAAACGTAAACGTAAACTGTAATGTATGAAAATACGAGTTTACGTCTGAATGCAGATTTGGAAGAACAGCACTTAGAACTTGTTCGTGAAAACGCAGAGAGCAGTAGTGATGAGGGAGGTTTGCAGTAATGATAAAGTGCTCGAAAATAAACGCAAACCAGAGATTTAGAGTGGTTCGGTCAGCCTTGACCTACTCCACTTTTGGCTTCCTCCACCGATGAGGTTGCCGACGTCAACTAGGTGCCTTCCTTCAATGGGCGAAGGCCAAACTTCCCTCTTACAATTTCTCTCCTTTTGGCAGGCTTAGGAGACAACCTTTACAGATGTTTTCTCTCCTTTCTTTACAACTCAAACTTGAAGAACAGAAGGAGGAGGAAAACTAGCAGTTTTGAGCTCTAAGAACCACTGAAAAGATCAAGATTTCGGGTCAGTTCTTGCTCAGTTCAGTGCTGAATGGGTGGGGTATTTATAGGCCCCAACCCAATTCAAAATTCGAGCTCAAAACGATCAAATCGATCAAATCCCAGAATTCTGGGATCAGGCGGTTGCACCTCTCGACTGGAGAGGTGGCACCGCCTGGCAGAGCTCGAAGACTGAGCTCTGCCGATTGCTTCTCTCTGCCAGAGCTCGAAGACTGAGCTCGATGGTTGCATCACCTGGCAGAGCTCGAAGACTGAGCTTGGTGATTGCATCACCTGGCAGAGCTCGAAACAGAGCTCGGTGGTTGCATCACCTGGCAGAGCTCCAAGCTGAGCTCAGGCTGATCCACCTCTCTGCCAGAGCTCGAAGACTGAGCTTGGTGAATGCATCACCTGGCAGAGCTCGAGACTGAGCTCAGGCTGATGCACCTCTCTGCCAAAGCTCGAAGACTGAGCTTGGTGGTTGCATCGCCTGGCAGAGCTCGGAACTTGAGCTCTGGCGGTGCAACCTCTTGGCTGGGGCGGTTGCACCTCCCAGCCGTGCAGCCCTGGCGGTTGCACCTCCTGGCTGGGGCGGTTGCACCTCCCAGCCCCACAGCCCAGGCGGTTGCACCTCCTGGCTGGGGCGGTTGCACCTCTCAACCCCACAGCCCAGGCGGTTGCACCTCCTGGCTGGGGCGGTTGCACCTCCTGGTGCAATCAGGGTCCGAATGGTTCACTCCATTCGACCCACTTTGAATCTTTTCAGGGGCCCAATTGCCCCAAGATTAAGCTAATGGGATCACCTCCCATTTTCATGCTTAATCATCGTGCTAACTACGATTATCTCTAAGACAACTTCTGCAGCTTGCTCCGATGCGTCAATCGCTTCTTCCGGCGAGTTTCCGGCCAACTTCCGTCGATCAACCGATAACCCTCGGTGATCCTTCTGCGGACATCCGGCATACTCCTGGACTTTGCGACGATCCACTTGGCGAGTTCCGACGAGCTTCGCTTGGCAAGCTTCTGGACTTCTCGGATCTGTTCTCTCTGAACCTCCGACGACCGTCCGAACTTCCGTCGAACTCTCGAACTCCCAACGTGATCATGATCTTGACTCTGGCGCAACTCCTGCTGCTTGTCTTACTCTCATCGTAGTTAATCCTGCACAACAAATCAAAACTTCGATCGAGACAAATAATCCTAAGCAATTAACCAAGTTGTCCGACATGTCATTGGTCCCTCGACGCTTCGTCCGATTCTTCGGCGCATCGTCCTCTCGTGCAGCCTATTGCCCAATCGGCCAGTTGACTCCGCAACTCCGATATCCTTGGCACAATACCCGCTCTTCTTGGCCCGATGCCCGAGTCCACGGCCCGAAGCCTTCTGTCGATACGTCGACCGATCCACCGGCCCGACGTCCAATCTTCTGACATGATCCTTCGGCACAACATGATTTTCCTGCTTTAATTGTCTCATCCTGATCGAAGCATCCTGCGTCACTCAAAACGCAGATTAAATCATAAACATATATCAAGTAGTTTCATCATCAAAATACGAGATTCAACAATCTCCCCCTTTTTGATGATGACAACTACTTGATGACGGAGTTAAACTTAACTCCCGGAGTTTAAACAAACTCCCCCTATCAATATGCCATATTGATAGAACCTCTTAGATTCAAAAATCTAAGCAACATGTCATCATAAACGGAGTTAACCTTAACTCCCGGAGTTTAAACAAACTCCCCCTATCAATATGCCATATTGATAGAACCTTGAATTCACACTGAATTCAAGTCATTGCAATATTCATCATGAATACTTGCAACACGTCAACATGAACTTATGCATAAACTTATGCATCACATGTCATGTCATCAACATACTTCTCCCCCTTTGTCATCAACAAAAAGGAGAAGTACTACAATCAAGTGTGTGTGATATTGGTTCAACTCATTGCATGAAGAACATAGTATCAAGTTTTATCATCATGCAATCTTGGAGCTAGAAGATTTAGCAAGTGTTACATCATGCTTTGAACATTCATGCTATCAAGTTTTAGATATGCAAGTTTTATAGCATATAAGATAGCACTTTTGGTAATGTTCAAGATAGCAAGTTCTACATCATGCAAGCTAGCAAATTAGAGATGTTCAAAAAGGCAACTCTTGCTTCTTGAAAATTTTGCTCACTTTGCTAGATGCGCAAGTTAGCATTTTTGCCTCTTGAGATAGGCAAGATAGCACATTTGCTTCTTTTGAGATAGCACCTTTTTGCTTCTCTTTAGACCAACAAGCTAGCAATTTTTACGATATACAAGTTTCACAATATATAAGCTAGCAAAAATTTCGAAAGCAAATGCAAGATAAATTTCTTGTGTAAGCTCATGATTCTTGCTTCCTATTACAATGTGCAAATTGCAAGTTTTGCTTCTTGAGATATTCAAGATAGTGATGTTCAAGAAGACAATTTTTCTTCTTGAAATAAGCAAGTTAGCAATCTTTGCTTCTTAAAAATAGGTGAGCTAGCAAATCAAGTTTTTGCATCTTATTGACTTGTACAAGCTAGCTATCTCCCCCTTTGTCATTGTAAAAAAAAGAAAGAGAGAATACAGTTTTGTAGTTCTCTTTTCCTTTTAGAACGATTTCAAAATCATGACAAATGATGGATAATCAAGTTATGAATGTCAAGACAATTTTTCATCATGAATATTTTATCATTGCATGCATCATTATCATAAATTGAAGTATTACATGCATGATATCATATCACCATTCATAATTACATTAATATTTCAATATAACAATTTCTTCTCAAAATGTGTAACTTGGCACTCATAGCATTTTAAATTATGCAATACATCACATCATAATTAGAAAGCACAAGTATTGCATGCATAATTGTACATCATAAATGTTTCATATCATGATGGTATCAATTTTGTCAAATTATATCCTACCATGCATGATCAAAACTTCTCCCCATTTTATCATTGAAAACAAGAAGAAAATAGGGGGTAGAGCATAAAAGTGTTAAATATTTTAATCATTTCAAGGCATTTATATCATAGATCAAGTCATGATTCGTAATTCATCATAAAGCAGATTAGTTTTCAATCATCACATAAGGCATTTAAGGAATCTTTGAAACATAGGAGAATGATTAAATTAAGCATACAATGTTTCAATCCAATTCAAGTAATGAATATCAATGCTTTCATATTGTGAGTATCAATTCATGAATACCATGAGATATTATTTGTGACTTCAATTTTGCAAGATCAAGATTATGATTTAGATAAAACTTATTCAAATTAAATCATTAACTTGAAGTTCATAATCAAGTCATTAAAATTAATTTCGAGATTCATAAAATATCATGAAATCATTAATCTCGATCAGATGGGAAAAGCATTTTTTAAGAGATTCTTTTTCTGCACATGAATCATAGGAGATATGAACGTGAAACAAATCTTTGTAAGCAAAAACACTATCATTCATATTTCAAGATGGAATTTATAAGCAGGAATCATTTCATCAAATCCATTTTAGAAAAATATTTTTCATAAGTGTATGAGAAAATCTGATTGTTAGGATACCAATTGTTAAGTGAATCCGAAAATGAAATTAACACTTTCATATATTCAAACATGATTTTTGCTATAGATCTTGAAATTAAGTCAAGAAGATCAAACAAGCTCATGATCATGGATAACTTAAAATCACATGCATAAGATTGTTAATAACCATTTCATATTACATCTTTATGCATTACTTTAAATCAAACGTGATTTCATTCAACAATGTTAATCAAACATGATACACATTATTACTTCTTAACCATGATCAAAATCATTTTGTTTGTTTATCATAAAATATGCAATATTATTTTTGAAATTATCAGCATGATCATAATTTTTGTATTTTTATTTTTAAACATGTAATTTTCAAGAAAATTAATTCTAAACTAAAAAAGAAAATATATCATGAAAGCATCAAGTAATTTCAAAATAAACCAAAGGCATTTTAATTACCTCAATGTCGTAGGCTAGTAAGGCGTAGTTTGCCGCCTCGCTTTTGTTGACTTTCTCGTCTTCAGATGAGCTCGATTCATCCCAATTTTTGTTCTTCTTCTTGCGTTTAAAGCAAGTAGTTCCATTCTTTTTGCTTTTTAATTTTCGTTTCATTTGTAGTTTAAGTTCACCATCACTTGAGCTTATGCTCGAGTGGTCTTCAAATGTTCTATGTCCCAAATCCTTCCTGTTCTTTGGAAGGTTGGTTTGTTCATCATTGTCCTCATCACTTGAGTCATCGCTCAAGTGGCATTCATTTGTCCAGAGTTCCAAATCCTTCCTGTTCTTTGGAAGGTGGTTCTCAAGTTCTTCACGTGCATTGCACGTCATTTCATATGTGATCAATGAACCAATTAGTTCTTCAAGTGGAAAATGGTTCAAGTTTTTTGATTCTTGAATAGCAGTTACTTTTGAATCCCAAGTTTTAGAAAGTGAGCGCAAAACTTTGTTAACGAGTTCAAAATCCGAAAAGCTTTTACCAAGTGATTTTAAACCATTGACGACATCCGTAAAACGGGTGTACATGTCAACAACGGTTTCGCTTGGTTTCATATGAAAAAGCTCGAAATCAAGCAGTAGAATATTAACTTTCGAGTCTTTGACTCTACTAGTTCCCTCGTGCGTGATTTCAAGAGTGCGCCAAATATCGAAAGCCGTTTCACACGTAGAAATCCGATTGAACTCATTTTTGTCCAATGCGCAAAATAAGGCATTCATAGCCTTTGCGTTTAAAGAAAAATTCTTCTTCTCCAAAACCGACCATTCGTTCATCGGTTTGGAGGGAAGTTGAAAACCGTTTTCAATGATATTCCATAAATCCAGATTTAGAGAAATTAAGAAAACTCTCATTCGAGTTTTCCAATAAGTGTAGTCCAATCCGTTAAAGAACGGTGGACGAAAGACCGAACAGCCCTCTTGAAAAGTCATTTCTCTCGGGTGTAAATCCGAAATGAGAAATACCCCCCTCTGATACCAATTGTTAGGATCAAGAGCACTAAGAGGGGGGGGGGGTGAATTAGTGCAGCGGAAATCTTATAATAATTTAAAAACCAAAAGCTGCGTTCGTTCAAAAACTATTATGATGCAAAAGCAAATTCTCAGTTTGTATCTAAGTGCAGTTTGCGTCTAAGCGCAGATTGCGTCTAAGCGCAGTTTTGCGTCTAAGCGCAGTTTTGCGTCTAAACTCAGATTTACGTCTAAATGCAGACTTACGTCTAAACGCAGATTTACGTCTAAACGCAGTTTTACGTCTAAACGCAGTTTTACGTCTAAAGGCAGTTTTACGTCTAAACGCAGATTTACGTCTAAACGCAGTTTTACGTCTAAACGCAGTTTTACGTCTAAACGCAGATTTACGTCTAAACGCAGTTTTACGTCTAGACGCAGATTTACGTCTAAACTTTGAAACTCGTTTGTATACTCGCAGAAGGCAGTATGCAGTTGAAATCAAGACGTAAACGTGAACTGAAATCTGATGATTGAGCGAGGAAAGCCGATTTACGTCTGAATGCAGTTTTACGTCTAAATGTTGAAACTCGTTCGTAAAATCGTAGAGGACAGATTGCAGTTATTAATAGGATTAAAATGTAAGTGTAAACTGCAAAGAAGCTCGTTCGTAAAAGCGCGGAAAACAGTTCTGCAGAATCAAACGTAAACGTAAACTGTAATGTATGAAAATACGAGTTTACGTCTGAATGCAGATTTGGAAGAACAGCACTTAGAACTTGTTCGTGAAAACGCAGAGAGCAGTAGTGATGAGGGAGGTTTGCAGTAATGATAAAGTGCTCGAAAATAAACGCAAACCAGAGATTTAGAGTGGTTCGGTCAGCCTTGACCTACTCCACTTTTGGCTTCCTCCACCGATGAGGTTGCCGACGTCAACTAGGTGCCTTCCTTCAATGGGCGAAGGCCAAACTTCCCTCTTACAATTTCTCTCCTTTTGGCAGGCTTAGGAGACAACCTTTACAGATGTTTTCTCTCCTTTCTTTACAACTCAAACTTGAAGAACAGAAGGAGGAGGAAAACTAGCAGTTTTGAGCTCTAAGAACCACTGAAAAGATCAAGATTTCGGGTCAGTTCTTGCTCAGTTCAGTGCTGAATGGGTGGGGTATTTATAGGCCCCAACCCAATTCAAAATTCGAGCTCAAAACGATCAAATCGATCAAATCCCAGAATTCTGGGATCAGGCGGTTGCACCTCTCGACTGGAGAGGTGGCACCGCCTGGCAGAGCTCGAAGACTGAGCTCTGCCGATTGCTTCTCTCTGCCAGAGCTCGAAGACTGAGCTCGATGGTTGCATCACCTGGCAGAGCTCGAAGACTGAGCTTGGTGATTGCATCACCTGGCAGAGCTCGAAACAGAGCTCGGTGGTTGCATCACCTGGCAGAGCTCCAAGCTGAGCTCAGGCTGATCCACCTCTCTGCCAGAGCTCGAAGACTGAGCTTGGTGAATGCATCACCTGGCAGAGCTCGAGACTGAGCTCAGGCTGATGCACCTCTCTGCCAAAGCTCGAAGACTGAGCTTGGTGGTTGCATCGCCTGGCAGAGCTCGGAACTTGAGCTCTGGCGGTGCAACCTCTTGGCTGGGGCGGTTGCACCTCCCAGCCGTGCAGCCCTGGCGGTTGCACCTCCTGGCTGGGGCGGTTGCACCTCCCAGCCCCACAGCCCAGGCGGTTGCACCTCCTGGCTGGGGCGGTTGCACCTCTCAACCCCACAGCCCAGGCGGTTGCACCTCCTGGCTGGGGCGGTTGCACCTCCTGGTGCAATCAGGGTCCGAATGGTTCACTCCATTCGACCCACTTTGAATCTTTTCAGGGGCCCAATTGCCCCAAGATTAAGCTAATGGGATCACCTCCCATTTTCATGCTTAATCATCGTGCTAACTACGATTATCTCTAAGACAACTTCTGCAGCTTGCTCCGATGCGTCAATCGCTTCTTCCGGCGAGTTTCCGGCCAACTTCCGTCGATCAACCGATAACCCTCGGTGATCCTTCTGCGGACATCCGGCATACTCCTGGACTTTGCGACGATCCACTTGGCGAGTTCCGACGAGCTTCGCTTGGCAAGCTTCTGGACTTCTCGGATCTGTTCTCTCTGAACCTCCGACGACCGTCCGAACTTCCGTCGAACTCTCGAACTCCCAACGTGATCATGATCTTGACTCCGGCGCAACTCCTGCTGCTTGTCTTACTCTCATCGTAGTTAATCCTGCACAACAAATCAAAACTTCGATCGAGACAAATAATCCTAAGCAATTAACCAAGTTGTCCGACATGTCATTGGTCCCTCGACGCTTCGTCCGATTCTTCGGCGCATCGTCCTCTCGTGCAGCCTATTGCCCAATCGGCCAGTTGACTCCGCAACTCCGATATCCTTGGCACAATACCCGCTCTTCTTGGCCCGATGCCCGAGTCCACGGCCCGAAGCCTTCTGTCGATACGTCGACCGATCCACCGGCCCGACGTCCAATCTTCTGACATGATCCTTCGGCACAACATGATTTTCCTGCTTTAATTGTCTCATCCTGATCGAAGCATCCTGCGTCACTCAAAACGCAGATTAAATCATAAACATATATCAAGTAGTTTCATCATCAAAATACGAGATTCAACACGCAGAAGGATCACCGAGGGTTATCGGTTGATCGACGGAAGTTGGCAGGAAACTCGCCGGAAGAAGCGATTGACGCATCGGAGCAAAGCTGCAGAAGTTGTCTTAGAGTTAATCGTAGTTAGCATGATGATTAAGCATGAAAATGGGAGGTGATCCCATTAGCTTAATCTTGGGGCAATTGGGCCCCTGAAAAGATTCAAAGTGGGCCGAATGGAGTGAACCATTCGGACCCTGATTGCACCAGGAGGTGCAACCGCCCCAGCCAGGAGGTGCAACCGCCTGGGCTGTGGGGTTGGGAGGTGCAACCGCCCCAGCCAGGAGGTGCAACCGCCTGGGCTGTGGGGTTGGGAGGTGCAACCGCCCCAGCCAGGAGGTGCAACCGCCAGGGCTGCGAGGCTGGGAGGTGCAACCGCCCCAGCCAGGAGGTGCAACCGCCAGGGCTGCGAGGCTGGGAGGTGCAACCGCCCCAGCCAAGAGGTTGCACCGCCAGAGCTCAAGTTTTGAGCTCTGCCAGGCGATGCAACCACCGAGCTCAGTCTTCGAGCTCTGGCAGAGAAGTGCATCAGCCTGAGCTCAGTCTCGAGCTCTGCCAGGTGATGCAATCACCGAGCTCAGTCTTCGAGCTCTGGCAGAGAGGTGGATCAGCCTGAGCTCAGCTTGGAGCTCTGCCAGGTGATGCAACCACCGAGCTCAGTTTCGAGCTCTGCCTGGTGATGCAATCACCAAGCTCAGTCTTCGAGCTCTGCCAGGTGATGCAACCATCGAGCTCAGTCTTCGAGCTCTGGCAGAGAGAAGCAATCGGCAGAGCTCAGTCTTCGAGCTCTGCCAGGCGGTGCCACCTCTCCAGTCGAGAGGTGCAACCGCCTGATCCCAGAATTTTGGGATTTGATCGATTTGATCGTTTTGAGCTCGAATTTTGAATTGGGTTGGGGCCTATAAATACCCCACCCATTCAGCACTGAAAAGATACAGACCTATACCGAAATCGTGATCATTTCTGTGATTCTAAAGAGCTCAAAAGTATTGTAAAGCCTTTAAGTCTCCTCCTTCTGTTCTTCAAGTTTTCAATTGTAAAGTGAGGAGAGAAAGGTCTGTAAAGGTTGTCTCCTAAGCCTGTCAAAAGGAGAGAAATTGTAAGAGGGAAGTTTGGCCTTCGCCCATTGAAGGAAGGCACCTAGTTGACGTCGGCAACCTCATCGGTGGAGGAAGCCAAAAGTGGAGTAGGTCAAGGCTGACCGAACCACTCTAAATCTCTGGTTTGCGTTTATTTTTGAGCACTTTATCATTACTGCAAACCTCCCTCATCACTACTGCTCTCTGCGCTTTCACGAACAAGTTCTAAGTGCTGTTCTTCCAAATCTGCATTCAGACGTAAATTCGTATTTTCATAAATTACAGTTTACGTTTACGTTTGATTCTGCAGAACTGTTTTCCGCGCTTTTACGAACGAGCTTCCTTGCAGTTTACGCTTACATTTTAATCCTTTTAATAACTGCAATCTGTCCTCTACGATTTTACGAACGAGTTTCAACATTTAGACGTAAAACTGCATTCAGACGTAAATCGGCTTTCCTCGCTCAATCATCAGATTTCAGTTCACGTTTACGTCTTGATTTCAACTGCATACTGCCTTCTGCGAGTATACAAACGAGTTTCAAAGTTTAGACGTAAATCTGCGTCTAGACGTAAAACTGCGTTTAGACGTAAATCTGCGTTTAGACGTAAAACTGCGTTTAGACGTAAAACTACGTTTAGACGTAAATCTACGTTTAGACGTAAAACTACGTTTAGACGTAAAACTGCGTTTAGACATAAATCTGCATTTAGACGTAAATCTGAGTTTAGACGCAAAACTGCGCTTAGACGCAAAACTGCGCTTAAACGCAATCTGCGCTTAGACGCAAACTGCACTTAGATACAAACTGAGAATTTGCTTTTGCATCATAATAGTTTTTGAACGAACGCAGCTTTTGGTTTTTAAATTATTATAAGATTTCCGCTGCACTAATTCACCCCCCCCCTCTTAGTGCTCTTGATCCTAACAATTGGTATCAGAGCAAGGTTAACTCTCTAAAGGATTAAAACCCAAGAGAGATGGCATACGCCGGAAACCAAGAGGGGCATTCAATTACACGTCCACCCATGTTCAGTGGAACGGACTACACTTACTGGAAGACCCGAATGAGGATCTTTCTTATTTCTATGGATTTTGAACTGTGGAACCTTGTTGAAAATGGATTTTCAAAATCTTCTCTTCCAATGATCGATTGGAACGATTTGGAGAAGAAGGCTTTCGCTCTTAATGCAAAGGCTATGAATGCCTTATTTTGCGCACTTGATAAAAACGAGTTTAATCGTGTTTCAACTTGCGAAACTGCTTTTGATATTTGGCACACACTTGAAGTGACCCACGAGGGCACAAGTAGAGTGAAAGAGTAAAAAATCAATCTGTTGCTGCATTCTTTTGAACTTTTCCGAATGAAACCGAGTGAAACCATTGGCGACATGTTTACCCGTTTCACGGATGTCGTCAACGGTCTAAAAGGACTCGGAAAGAGCTTTTCGGATTTTGAGCTTGTTAATAAGATACTAAGATCCCTTCCTAAGAGTTGGGATCCTAAAGTCACCGCCATTCAAGAGGCAAAAGATCTGCGAAATTTCCCTCTTGAAGAACTAATCGGGTCATTAATGACCTACGAAATGACCTGCAAAGCTCATGAAGAGCAAGAAGACATCCTTCCAAAGAACAGGAAGGATATGGCACTTAAAACTTCTGAATGCCACTTGAGAGAAAACTCAAGTGATGAGGATTGTGACGATGACTTGGCACTTTTGACAAGAAAGTTTAAGAAATTCTTCAAAAGAAACAAGTTTAAAAACGATGTGAAAAATAAACTTGAACCCAAGAAGGACCAAGTAATCTGCTACGAATGTAAAAAGCCGGGACACTACAAAAGTGATTGTCCCCAAGTCAAGAAAAGAACAAAGAAGAAGGCGCTCCAAGCAACATGGGATGATTCGAGCGCATCTGAGGAAGAGGAGTCCAACACCGAGCAAGTTGCTCATTACGCCTTTATGGCCATCGAAGAGGAGGTAACGGATTTATTAGATGCTGATTTATCTTTCGATGAATTACTAAATGCCTTCCATGATTTATTTGATGAATGCAAAGTTATAAATAAGAAATACAAGTTGCTAAAAAAGGTACATGATAATCTTACTTGTGAGTTTGATAAGTTAAAAGTCGAACATCATGATAGTTTAAATTCATGTATCAAATGTCATGATTTAGAAACTATACAAAAAGAAAACTTGCTACTTAAGGACACCTTGAAGAAATTCGAGGTTGGTAGCAAGTCATTAAACATGATCCTTACAAACAAGGGTCATGCTCCCAAAAGAAGTGGGATTGGATTTGTGAGGAGTCCTCACCGAAATCCAACTACCTTTGTAAAAGGCCCCATCTTACATGTTCAAAACCAAACCAAGTGCAACTTTTGTTGCAAATCTGGACACAAGACACATTGTTGTCCATTTAAGAAAATAAGTCCAAACAAATTAATTTGGGTTCCTAAAGGAACCATGATAAACTCTATGCAACATGATAGAAAATGTAGATCTATTTATGAGGCACCCAAAAGCAAATGGGTTCCTAAAGATCATCCGTTCCTATAAAAACATTAAAAGTCTAGGCCGGAGCAAGAAATAATGTTCTGCTCCTTGACTCTCAATGGTCATAAACCAAGAATCAAAAAGGGACTCGCAACGCTTAAGTAACAAGTGGAAGCTATGAAATCACAAATACGATACAATTAGAAATATATCATATCCAAATTCACATACCCCCCTGATCTTCAAAACCTGTTCATCTACGAATTAATTCTTGTAGAAACTAAATATGTCATGATCTTAAAAGGGACACCAAACAAACATACGTACGCACGGTAAAAGATCTATCTTACAAAGAGCTTCTTCCTTAAATAAAAACTCATACGAAATCATGTAACATACATTAATTGCTCTGAAACTCTCCTCAAGGCAAAGACTCCCTAATCAAATCATCTTAGGTGTTCACCTGCTGCAGGCGGTGGCACCTCTCCAGCTGGCGGTGGCACCTCCAGCCATCACGGGTTGCCAGAGGTTGCACCGCTCCAGCCAGAGGTGCAACCGCCAGCAGCTCTGCTCTTTAAAATCACGCTAGGGCCGGCTGAGGAACCGACCCCAACTCACCCCCATTTCCTCCTCTACTCTTCCAAGTCTCCTCCATTCCCATTTCACTCCTCTAAGCCTTCCAAATACCTCTTATTTCGGAGCAAAACATCAAGAATCCTTCCTTCTCTTGAAGATTTCACAAAGGTACTCTCTAAGAAGCTCTTAAATTCTGTTTTGTTCTTCATTTACTTTAGCTCATCATCATCCCTCTAAACAGCAGTAGTAATGGGATCTAGAAGATCCTCAAGGGACAAGGGAAAGAGGAGAGTAGTAGAAGAGTTTGATCTCACTCTTTTTGATTCCAAAAACCATGCTGAAAAATTTCTCTCCTTCGAACTAAGAAGCATCAATAAGGGAAAATACGTAGATCTGAATGAACTAAGAGATGTAGAGACTATCCATTGGTTTGCAAACCTAAATCTACTTCCCATTTTGCAGATCAACGAACCCATTTATCCTAGACTAGTTAGATTGTTTTATAACAACATGCAAAAAGATGATGAAGAAAGGATATCAACCTATCTCTTAGGACAACACATCTCAATCACTGATAGATTCATTTGTGATATGATAGGTATTCCCATGAAAAGCATAGGACTTTACTTCAAAGGATCATGGGATGAAAAAACTATTGAAACATCCTACGTTGAAGCCTTAGGAACAATCCTTGCCAATCCTAACGTAGAATCTATTCCTAAAAGTTGTGAACATCTAATGCACTTTAACACTAAGATACTTCATCATATCATGACTAGTATAATTCTTCCTAAGCAATACCATCATGATGAAGTGAGTCAATTGGAATTAGGAATTATGTACCTAATTATGAAAGAACGTGACATTTGTCTTGGCTATCTGATCCAACAAAACATGTTGGAATTATCTACGAAAGATATGATGCTCCCATATGGTGGAATTATTACTAGAATAATGAAAGCTTACGACATTCAAATACCACTAGAAGAAGAAGTAATGAAATCAGATAGATTCAGCATAATAAACAAAAATCTACTTCACCGACTAAGATGTCACTATAGAAACGGTAACTGGGTTAGAATGCCTAGAAGAACTGATCCCCCTCAGCCTGAACCTGAACCAGAGCCGGAAACCCCAGTCTTTAGGAGTACCCACTCTCCTCCGATCTGTCCCTTTGAGGAAACACATCCGGTTGAGCAAACTCACACATCATCCATCGAAGATATCGGGATTCGGATGGACCGATTTGAGCAACGACAAGAACGGCTTGAACTTCGACAAGATCAAATCCTAACCGAGCTACAACAAATCCATCGACAATTTGACTCTTTACTTAGGCACTTTAATCTTCCACCTCATGAATAAGCTTGTATAAACATCTGATGTTTTTGATATGACATGTTGTAAACTCCTTATGTTATTCATGAAGGACTTTGTCTTTATGGTTACCCTGATATGGTTATCTTTGTCTGTGTAAGCATATTTGCAAACATCTCTTGTTGTTTATCTCGGTTTTTGCACTGAAACTAAAAAGGTTTAAAAGCCTATGCCTTGAAAATATGAAGCAACATACCAATGTAAGTTGATAAGTCAGCAGTATGACATTGATATGGTTGCTATTGCTAATATGATTGCTATCATGCCATGTATCAAACAAAAATTTGCATCATACGAGCTGATATCTTACCATGTGATGCAATGCTACACTTGCTGAAATAAAAATCCTGCTATGCAATATGATATAATGCTGCACTTGAAATAATTGTGTTACTACATCAAAATTATTTTTCGAATGTTATTACTATTACATGCCTTGACAACGCTTGATCAAATAACATGTTGCAAATTATGTGACAAATATTTTTAACCAAATGCATGTAAGAAGTTCATTTTTCGGGTTGTATGCTAAAAATGGGATGTTCCCGTACACTCTTATGAAAACTCTTTGGAAAATGACTTTCCTCCGTCAAGCAAAAACAATAAAGAGATATATGTGTCATGACTTCCTTTATATGCTTGATAATGCTATCATGCTTTTTGTTGATGACAAAGGGGGAGAAAAATATGAATTGATAAACACTATGTCATAGCTGAACTGCCATAATCATATCTATGTCATAGTTGCAAATACTTGAGTGATGCTATAAACAATGTTATGCCATCCTTGCATCACCAAGAGATATGTGAACATGTACTATAGTTTGCATCATATCTTGATTTGATATTGTGAAGAAAATGCAAACTTACTAGAAAATCTCAAATGTAAGCATCATGTAAAAAGTCCTTCGTAGCTTTATATGATTACATGATGAATGGTTACAAACACTATCATACAAACTTGATGATGTATGTCATGCCTTGACATAATTCTTGAAGAGATACATCATAATAGGCATCATGATGGGAGCATTGATAAGTTTAACTGATCTAACTTATCAATACGTCACTTGAATTCTTAGGTCTTGAATTCAAGGTTGACTTATCTCAACTATGGCATATAGATAGGGGGAGTTAAGGACAACTCCTTTATCAATTGATTGTCATCATCAAAAAGGGGGAGATTGTTGAATCTCGAATTTTGATGATGAAGTCAATTGTCATTTATTATCTAATCTATGTGTTGAGATAAGTGTGCAGGATTAACTACGATGAGAGTAAGACAAGCAGCAGGAGTTGCGCCGGAGTCAAGATCATGATCACGTTGGGAGTTCGAGAGTTCGACGGAAGTTCGGACGGTCGTCGGAGGTTCAGAGAGAACAGATCCGAGAAGTCCAGAAGCTTGCCAAGCGAAGCTCGTCGGAACTCGCCAAGTGGATCGTCGCAAAGTCCAGGAGTATGCCGGATGTCCGCAGAAGGATCACCGAGGGTTATCGGTTGATCGACGGAAGTTGGCAGGAAACTCGCCGGAAGAAGCGATTGACGCATCGGAGCAAAGCTGCAGAAGTTGTCTTAGAGTTAATCGTAGTTAGCATGATGATTAAGCATGAAAATGGGAGGTGATCCCATTAGCTTAATCTTGGGGCAATTGGGCCCCTGAAAAGATTCAAAGTGGGCCGAATGGAGTGAACCATTCGGACCCTGATTGCACTAGGAGGTGCAACCGCCCCAGCCAGGAGGTGCAACCGCCTGGGCTGTGGGGTTGGGAGGTGCAACCGCCTGGGCTGTGGGGTTGGGAGGTGCAACCGCCCCAGCCAGGAGGTGCAACCGCCAGGGCTGCGAGGCTGGGAGGTGCAACCGCCCCAGCCAGGAGGTGCAACCGCCAGGGCTGCGAGGCTGGGAGGTGCAACCGCCCCAGCCAAGAGGTTGCACCGCCAGAGCTCAAGTTTCGAGCTCTGCCAGGCGATGCAACCACCGAGCTCAGTCTTCGAGCTCTGGCAGAGAAGTGCATCAGCCTGAGCTCAGTCTCGAGCTCTGCCAGGTGATGCAATCACCGAGCTCAGTCTTCGAGCTCTGGCAGAGAGGTGGATCAGCCTGAGCTCAGCTTGGAGCTCTGCCAGGTGATGCAACCACCGAGCTCAGTTTCGAGCTCTGCCTGGTGATGCAATCACCAAGCTCAGTCTTCGAGCTCTGCCAGGTGATGCAACCATCGAGCTCAGTCTTCGAGCTCTGGCAGAGAGAAGCAATCGGCAGAGCTCAGTCTTCGAGCTCTGCCAGGCGGTGCCACCTCTCCAGTCGAGAGGTGCAACCGCCTGATCCCAGAATTCTGGGATTTGATCGATTTGATCGTTTTGAGCTCGAATTTTGAATTGGGTTGGGGCCTATAAATACCCCACCCATTCAGCACTGAAAAGATACAGACCTATACCGAAATCGTGATCTTTTCTGTGATTCTAAAGAGCTCAAAAGTATTGTAAAGCCTTTAAGTCTCCTCCTTCTGTTCTTCAAGTTTTCAATTGTAAAGTGAGGAGAGAAAGGTCTGTAAAGGTTGTCTCCTAAGCCTGTCAAAAGGAGAGAAATTGTAAGAGGGAAGTTTGGCCTTCGCCCATTGAAGGAAGGCACCTAGTTGACGTCGGCAACCTCATCGGTGGAGGAAGCCAAAAGTGGAGTAGGTCAAGGCTGACCGAACCACTCTAAATCTCTGGTTTGCGTTTATTTTCGAGCACTTTATCATTACTGCAAACCTCCCTCATCACTACTGCTCTCTGCGCTTTCACGAACAAGTTCTAAGTGCTGTTCTTCCAAATCTGCATTCAGACGTAAATTCGTATTTTCATACATTACAGTTTACGTTTACGTTTGATTCTGCAGAACTGTTTTCCGCGCTTTTACGAACGAGCTTCCTTGCAGTTTACGCTTACATTTTAATCCTATTAATAACTGCAATCTGTCCTCTACGATTTTACGAACGAGTTTCAACATTTAGACGTAAAACTGCATTCAGACGTAAATCGGCTTTCCTCGCTCAATCATCAGATTTCAGTTCACGTTTACATCTTGATTTCAACTGCATACTGCCTTCTGCGAGTATACAAACGAGTTTCAAAGTTTAGACGTAAATCTGCGTCTAGACGTAAAACTGCGTTTAGACGTAAATCTGCGTTTAGACGTAAAACTGCGTTTAGACGTAAAACTGCGTTTAGACGTAAATCTACGTTTAGACGTAAAACTACGTTTAGACGTAAAACTGCGTTTAGACGTAAATATGCATTTAGACGTAAATCTGAGTTTAGACGCAAAACTGCGCTTAGACGCAAAACTGCGCTTAAACGCAATCTGCGCTTAGACGCAAACTGCACTTAGATACAAACTGAGAATTTGCTTTTGCATCATAATAGTTTTTGAACGAACGCAGCTTTTGGTTTTTAAATTATTATAAGATTTCCGCTGCACTAATTCACCCCCCCCCTCTTAGTGCTCTTGATCCTAACAAGAACATGCATATATGAAATCAATCAATAAGTTGAAACAAAAGGAGGTAAGCATTTTTCTTGAAATTTTTTTTTCTATCTTATCGAATTTTCACTAAGAGACCAATAAAATTATTTATGCCATTTTGAATCTCTTGAAAGAAATGTTGAGATTTTGATGATTTTGACGATTTGAATTTGAATGAGTTTTATCAAAATCATGATCTTGGTTTCTTGGAATTACTTGAGACTTTTTGAATCAAGATATCTTATTTGTACTGTTAGGATCAAGAGCACTAAGAGGGGGGAGGGGGGCGGGGTGAATTAGTGTAGCGGAAAACTTTCAACGTTTAAAACTGCGTTTGTACGACAAAGGCGATTTCAGTAGAAAAGTCGATTCGTAAATTACTTTAACTTGAGATCAGGTAAGAAGCAGTTAAAACAAATCTATAAAGGTAGTTTGCAGTTATGATGGAAATCAGAATGTAAGCGCAAACTGAAATACGATGTTTGTACGGTAAAAGCGATTTCAGTAGAAAAGCCGATTCAAAAATCACTTTAACTTGTGATTAGGCAAGAAGCAGTTAAAACGAATCTGTTAAGGCAGTTTGAAGTTGTGATGGAAATCAGAATGTAAGCGCAAACTGAAATACGATGTTCGTACGAGAAAAGTGATTTACGTCTAAACACGATTCAGAAAATACTGAGCTTGGAAACGCAATCGTAAAAGCGTAGAAGGTAGTAAGTTATGAAGGAGGTTTGCAGTAAGGATAATCAGCTCAAAGTAAATGCAAACCAGAGAAGACGGGAGTTTACAGTGGTTCGGTCAATCGTGACCTACATCCACTCCTCCGATTCCTCTTCCGTCGAGGCGACCGGCATCCACTAACGATCTTCCTTTACTAGGTGAAGATCAACCTCCTTCTTACACCCCTCTTCTCCTTTTACTGGGTTTAGGAGACAACCCTTACAAGCACTCACTCTCCTCTCTTAAACAGAATTTTAACACTTAAAGCTAGAGGAGGAAAATTCTAGACATTGCAGTAGTGTTTTCTCTCTTTTAATCTCTTTATGCTTGTATCTTTTACCCAAGGAATGGAGGGGTATTTATAGGCTCCAAAACAGTTTGAATTTGGAGCTCAAATATGTCATCTCCCGGAATTCCGAGGTCTGGCGATTGCATCGCCTGACAGAGCTTGAAGACTGAGCCTCTGGGCGGTGCCATCACTTGTTAGGGGCGGTTGCACCGCCTGACAGAGCTCGGAGACCGAGCTCAAGTAGTTGCACCGCTATTAGAGGCGGTTGCACCGCCTAGCCAGAACTTGGAGACTGAGCCCTGGGTAGTGCCACCGCCGACCCAAGCGGTGCCACCTTTGGGAGAGAGATTTGGGTCCGAATGGGTTGATCCATTCGACCCAATTTGGTTCTTTCAAGGGCCCAATTGCCCCTAGATTAAGTTAATGGGATCACCTCCCATTTCTAACTTAATCATCGAGCTAACTATGAAAATTCTTAAGACTTTTACTATAGCTTGCTCCGGTGCGTCAATCGCTTCTTCCGGCGAGCTTCCGACGAACATCCGACGGACCTCCAGCGATACTCCTGCGGACTTTCGGTAAACTTCTGGACTTGCGACGATCCACTTGGCAAGTTCTGATGAGCTTCTTATGGCAAGCTCCTGGACTTCTCGGATTTGTTCTCGCAGAACCTCCGACGACCGTCCGAACTTCCGTCGAACTCTCGAACTCCCAACGAATCCTTCGTGCTTGACTCCGACACTTTGTTTCGCTTTATGTCTTCATCGTTATCATAGTTAATCCTATACAATTAAAACAAAACTTCGATTGATACAATTAATCCAAAGCAATTAACTAAGTTGTCCGGCATGTCATTGGTCCCTCGACGCTTCGTCCGATTCTTTGGCACATCGTCCTCTCCTACGGCATATTTCCTAATCGGCTAGTTGACTTCGCAACTCCGATATCCTTGGCGCAATACCCGCTCTTCTTGGCCCAATGCCCAAGTCCACGGCCCGAAGTTTTCTGTCGATACGTCGACCGATCCATCGGCCCGACGTCCAATCTTCTGACATGTTTCTCCGGCACAAAATGATTTTTCCTGCTTTAATTGTCACATCCTGATCGAAGCATCCTGTGTCACTCAAAACACAGATTAAAATATAAATACAATTATCAATTGGTTTCATCATCAAAATACGAGATTCAACAATCTTCCCCTTTTTAATGATGACAACCAATTGATGACGGAGTTAAACTTAACTCCCGAAGTTTAAACAAACTCCCCCTCCTATCAATATGCCATATTGATAGAACATTGAATTCAAACTGAATTTAAGTCATTGCAATATTCATCATGAATACTTGCAAGACATCATCATGAACTTATGCATAACATGTCATGTCATCAACATACTTCTCCCCCTTTGTCATCAACAAAAAGGAGAAGTACCACAATCAAGTGTTTGGAATATTAGTTCAACTTATTGCATAAAAAAACATAATATCAAGTTTTATCATCATGCAATTTTGAATTCAAAAAATTTAGCAAGTATTACATCATGCTTAGAACATTAAAACTATCAAGTTTCGGATATGCAAGTTTTACAGCATACAAGATAGCACTTTTGGTAATGTTCAAGATAGCAAGTTCTACATCATGCAAGCTAGCAATATTATAACATTTTAGAACATGCAAGCTATTAGTTTTGAGATGTTCAAGAAAGCAACTCTTGCTTCTTGTGATATGCAAATTTGTCAAGTTTTGCTAGATATGCAAGTTAGCATTTTTGCCTCTTGAGATAGGCAAGATAGCACATTTGCTTCTTTTGAGATAGCAACTTTTTGCTTCTCTTTAGACCACAAGCTAGCAATTTTTACGATATATAAGTTTCACAATATATAAGCTAGCAAAAATTTCGATAGCAAATGAAAGATAGCTTTCTTGTATAAGCTCATGATTATTGCTTCCTATTGCAATGTGCAAGTTGCAAGTTTTGCTTCTTGAGATAGGCAAGTTCGCACTTTTGTAATTTTTGTTTCTTAAAATAGGCAAGCTTGTGATTTTCAAGATAACAAGCTCTTTCTTCTCTTTCGAGAAGTGCCATTTTTGTTTTCTTTGCAAAGTGCAAGCTAGCAAAATGCAAAACTAGCAAAAGATAATGTTTTACATGAGGCAAGCAAACAATTTGGCAAATGTTACATTTGCATCTTCTCTTTTGAGAAGTGCAATTTATGCTTTCATCTTGAATTATGCAAGCTAGCTAGTTTACCTCATTTCATGATGTCCACGCTAGAAATTCTTGCTCCCCCTTTGTCATTGTCAAAAACAATAGAAGACCCTTATATCAATTTTCATATTATGACAAAGGTAAGTATCAATCTTATTTGTGCATCATTATATATTCAAATTAAAACATACACAATTTCAAAAACCTTATTTTTCATGCACGATACCGAAAAATAAATCAATCATCATTAATAGGCATATCATACATGATACTCAAACATTAAAATTTTTAAGCATTTATCAACATGTTGATCATGATACCAAACATTCATCATTTAAAGCATTCATGATACACATCATATGCAATACATCATGTATATCATTATCATAAGTGTTGCATACATCATTTTAACTTCATGAATATTTCATCATTGCATGCATCATACCAAAACATTTCAAGCCATACAAGCCATAAATACAAAGAAATCATGTCATGAAGGATAAAATCATTTGAATACCAAAAGAAATGATTCATATGGTAATATCTTCTTTAAATAAAATATCAAAAAAATCATAGGAGTACAAAGAAGAGATCTTGTTTTAAAAGAAAATCAAGTAATAACTCCAAGAACTCATAAGGAAAAATCATGATTCATTTAGAAAATCTCCTCTCAAGAGAATATCAAGTAAAATCAGAGAAGATCGATTAATGAGAAATTTTAATTTATAATAAAATCTCATATATCGAATGTCGAGAAATCAAAATGATGATTTATATAAAAAAAATATCACAAGTTATATTTAAGAGAAAAATCATCATTCATTTTCAACTCATTCAATTTGTCACATCAATATTTCTTAGATATGCATGATACAAATCTTCAACATATAACATGAATGAATTCAAAAAAATTGAAAGGAGAAGGGAAGAATTCAAAGGTACTAAGATTTCAACTATCTCATAAACAAATGTAAGACCAAGTCATGAATCCAAAATTCCATGAAACAAAATGATCATCAAAGATAATCTCATGTTATTCCAAGAAATCAATAACTTGATTTTGATAAAACTCATTTCAAATTTAAATCATCAAAATCACTTTTATGGTTCACAAAATTCATAACATAGTTAGATTCATGATTTCATTTATAATATATTTTCCCTTTTTTTAAGTATTTGATTTCATATTAGCATGCCTCTTCATTTATGTTAAATAAAAACATGCATCAACATTTAGGATCGAAAAATGAATTTCGTCATAGAACCATCAAGATCAATAGATTTTCAAAAATGAATTGTTATGGTTAGGAAAATCCAAAAATGAAATTTAACACTTTCATGCATTCAGACATGGTTTTGCCATATACACTCATGTAAATAACACATGCTTATCATCATGTATAACTTAAAATCTTATGCATAAAATTGTTAACCATTGTATCAAAAATATTTAATATTTTTATTATTTACATCAAATCAAACATGATTTCATTCAACAATATTAATCAAACATGATATACATTATTACTTCTTAACTATGATTTCATATTTTCAATCAAAATCATTTTGTTTGTTTATCATAAAATATGCAATGTTATCATTTTCGAAATTACTAGCATGATCAAAATTTTTTTATTTTTTATTTTTAAACATGTAATTTTCAAGAAAATTAATTCTAAACTAAAAAAGAAAATACATCATGAAAGCATCAAGTAATTTCAAAATAAATCAGGGGGATTTCGATTACCTTTTCATTGAAAGCGGTTAAGGCGTAGTTTGCCACCTTGCCTTTCTTGATTTTCTCCTCATCTTCGGAGGAGCTCGATTCATCCCACTTTGTTTTCTTATTCTTTGGCATCTTCCTCCGTTCAAGTTCATTGTTTATTTTAGATTTTTGTTTAATAAACTTATTAAGATTTAGTATTCGAAGTTCAAGTTCATCATTGTCCTCATCACTTAAGTCATCGCTCAAGTGGTATTCATTTGTCCAGGGTTCCAAATCCTTCCTATTCTTTGGAAGGTTGTTTTGTTCATCATGTTTATCAAGTGCATTGTGTAGCATTTCATATGTCATCAACGAACCAATTAGTTCTTCAAGTGGTAAATTATTTAGGTTTTTAGCTTCTTGTATTGCAGTTACTTTTGAATCTCACTTCTTAGAAAGAGAATGCAAAATCTTGTTTACGAGTTCAAAATCCGAAAGACATTTGCCAAGAGCTCTTAAACCATTGACGACATCCGTGAAATGGGTGTACATGTCAACAATGGTTTCGCAAGGCTTCATTCGAAAAAGTTCGTAAGAATGCAGGAGAATGTTGATTTTGGACTCTTTCATTTGGCTAGTGCCTTCATGAGTGACCTCAAGAGTTCTCCAAATATCAAAAGCCGAATCACACATCGAAATGCGATTAAATTCATTTTTGTCAAGTGCACAAAACAAGGCATTCATAGCCTTTTTGTTTAAAGAAAAATACTTCTTCTCCAAATTCGTCGACCATTCGTTCATCGGTTTAGAGGGAAGTTAAAAACCGTTTTCAACAATATTCCATAAATCCAAATTCATAGATATCAAGAAAACTCTCATTCGAGTTTTCCAATAAGTGTAGCCCAATCCGTTAAACAACGGTGAACGAACTACCGAAAAACCCTCTTTAAAGCCATGAAGAGCCATTTCTCTCAGGTGTAAATCTGAAATGAGAAATACTGGGCTCTGATACCAATTGTTAGGATTAAGAGCACTGAGAGGGGGGGGGGGTGAATTAGTGCAGCGGAAAACTTTCAACGTTTAAAACTACGTTCGCACGACAAAGGCAATTTTGGTAGAAAAGTTGATTCGTAAATTACTTTAACTTGAGATAAGGTAAGAAGTAGTTAAAACAAATCTATAAAGGCAGTTTGCAGTTATGATGGAAATCAGAATGTAAGCGCAAACTGAAATACGATGTTCATATGGTAAAAGTGATTTCAATAGAAAAGCTGATTCGTAAATCACTTTAACTTGTGATTAGGCAAGAAGTAGTTAAAACGAATCTGTTAAGGCAGTTTGTAGTTGTGATGAAAATTAGAATGTAAGTGCAAACTGAAATACGATGTTCGTACGAGAAAGCGATTTACGTCTAAACACGATTCGGAAAATACTGAGCTTGGAAATGTAATCGTAAAAGCGCAGAAGGCAGTAAGCTATGAAGGAGGTTTGAAGTAAGGATAATCAGCTCAAAGTAAATGCAAATTAGAGAAGATGGGAGTTTACAGTGGTTCGGTCAATCGTGACCTACATCCACTCCTCCGATTCCTCTTCAGTTGAGGCGACCGGCATCCACTAACGATCTTCCTTTACTAGGCGAAGATCAACCTCCTTCTTACACCCCTCTTCTCCTTTTACTGGGTTTAGGAGACAACCCTTACAAGCACTCACTCTCTTCTCTTAAATAGAATTTTAACACTTAAGCTAGAGGTTAAAAATTCTAGAGATTACAGCAGTGTTTTCTCTCTTTTAATCTCTCTGTGCTTGTATCTTTTACCTAGGATTTGGAGGGGTATTTATAGGCTCTAAACCAGTTTGAATTTGGAGCTGAAATCTGTCATATCCCAGAATTTCGAGGTCTAGCGGTTGCACCGCTTGACTGGGACGGTTGCACCGCTTGACAGAGCTCGAAGACTGAGCCTCTAGGCGGTGCCACCACTTGTCAGGGGTGGTTGCACCGCCTTGCAGAGCTCGGAGACCGAGCTCAGGCGGTGCCACCGCTTGACTGGGGCGGTTGCACCGACTGACTAGGGCGGTTGCATCGCCCAGCTAGAGCTCGGAGACCGAGCTCAAGTGGTTGCACCGCTGTTAGAGGCGGTTGCACCACCCAGCCAGAACTCGGAGACTGAACCCTAGGCAGTGCCACTGCCAATCCAGGCGGTGCCACCTTTAGGCGAGAGATCTGGGTCCGAATGGGTTGATCCATTCGACCCAATTTGATTATTTCAAGGGCCCAGTTGACCCTAGATTAAGTTAATGGGATCACCTCCCATTTCTAACTTAATCATCATGCTAACTACGACAATTGTTAAGACTTTTACTACAGCTTGCTCCGATGCTTCAATCGCTTCTTCCGGTGAGCTTTCGACGAACTTCCGACGAACATCCGACGGACCTCCAGCGATGCTCCTGCGGACTTCCGGTAAACTCCTAGACTTGCGACGATCCACTTGGCGAGTTCCGACGAGCTTCTTTTGGCAAACTCCTGGACTTCTCGGATTTGTTCTCGCAGAACCTTCGACAACCATTCGAACTTCCGTCGAACTCTCGAACTCCCAACGAATCCTTCGCGCTTGACTCCGACACTTTGTTTCGCTTTGTCTTCATCATTATCATAGTTAATCCTGCACAATTAAAACAAAACTTCGATCGAGATAATTAATCCTAAGCAGTTAACTAAATTGTCTGGCATGTCATTAGTCCCTCGACGCTTCGTCCGATTCTTCGGCGTATCGTCCTCTCCTGCGGCTTATTGCCCAATTGGCCAGTTGACTCCGCAACTCCAATATCCTTGGCGCAATACCCGCTCTTCGTGGCCCGATGCCCAAGTCCACGGCCCGAAGCCTTCTGTCGATACGTCGACCGATCCATCGGCCCGACGTCAAATCTTCTAACATGTTTCTCCGGCACAAAATGATTTTTTCTGCTTTAATTGTCTCATCCTGATCGAAGCATTCTGCGTCACTCAAAACACAGATTAAAACATAAATACAATTATCAATTGGTTTCATCATCAAAATACGAGATTCAACAATCTCTCCCATTTTGATGATGACAACCCATTGACGACGGAGTTAAACTTAACTCCCGGAGTTTAAACAAACTCCCCCTATCAATATGCAATATTGATAGAACTTTGAATTTAAACTGAATTCAAGTCATGGCAATATTCATCATGAATACTTGCAAGACATCATCATGAACTTATGCATAAACTTATGCATAACATGTCATGTCATCAACATACTTCTCCCCCTTTGTCATCAACAAAAAGGAGAAGTACCACAATCTAGTGTTTGGAATATTAGTTCAACTTATTGCATGAAAAACATAATATCAAGTTTTATCATCATGCAGTTTTGAAGTAAGAAAATTTAGCAAGTATTACATCATGCTTAGAACATTTAAGCTATCAAGTTTCAGATATGCAAGTTTTACAGTATATAAGATAGCACTTTTGGTAATGTTCAAGATAGCAAGTTCTACATCATGCAAGCTAGCAAAATGTTATAGAATATGCAAGCTAGCTGTTTTGAGATGTTCAAGAAAGCAACTCTTGCTTCTTGAGAAATGCAAATTTGTCATGTTTTGCTAGATGTGCAAGTTAGCATTTTTGCCTTTTGAGATAGGCAAGATAGCACATTTGCTTCTTTTGAGATAGCAACTTTTTGCTTCTCTTTAGACCACAAGCTAGTAATTTTTACGATATATAAGTTTCACAATATATAAGCTAGCAAAACTTTCGAAAGCAAATGCAAGATAGCTTTCTTGTGTAAGCTCATGATTCTTGCTTCCTATTGCAATGTGCAAGTTGCAAGTTTTGCTTCTTGAGATAGGCAAAATAGCACTTTTATAATTTTAGTTTCTTAAGATAGGCAAGCTTGTTATGTTCAAGATAACAAGCTCTTTCTTCTCTTT
Source organism: Musa acuminata AAA Group (assembly GCF_036884655.1). NCBI lineage: Eukaryota > Viridiplantae > Streptophyta > Magnoliopsida > Zingiberales > Musaceae > Musa > Musa acuminata. The sequence goes on from NC_088345.1 coordinate 14,998,850, forward strand.
TGAGAGGTGCCATTTTTGCTTTCTTTGCAAAGTGCAAGCTAGCAAAATGCCAAACTAGCAAGAGATAATGTTTTACATGAGGCAAGCAAACAATTTGGCAAATGTTACATTTGCATTTTCTCTTTTGAGAAGTGCAATTTTTGCTTTCATCTTGAATTGTGCAAACTAGCTAGTTTACCTCTTTTTATGATGTCCACGCTAGAAATTCTTGCTCCCCCTTTGTCATTGTCAAAAACAAGGGAAGACCCTTATATCAATTTTCATATTATGACAAAGGTAAGTATCAATTTTATTTGTGCATCATTATATATTCAAATTAAAACATACACAATTTCAAAAACCTTATTTTTCATGCACGATACCGAAAAATAAATCAATCATCATTAATGGGCATATCATACATGATACTCAAACATTAAAATTTTTAAGCATTTATCAACATGTTGATCATGATACCAAACATTCATCATTTAAAGCATTCATGATACACATCATATGCAATACATCATGTATATCATTATCATAAGTTTTGCATACATCATTTCAACTTCATGAATATTTCATCATTGCATGCATCATACCAAAACATTTCAAGCCATGCAAGCCATAAATACAAAGAAATCATGTCATGAAGGATAAAATCATTTGAATACCAAAAGAAATTATTCATATGGTAAATATCTTCTTTAAATAAAATATTAAGAAAAATCATAGGAGTACAAAGAAGAGATCTTGTTTTAAAAGAAAATCAAGTAATAACTCCAAGAACTCACAAGGAAAAATCATGATTCATTTAGAAAATCTCCTCTCAAGAGAATATCAAGTAAAATCATAGAAGATCGATTAATGAGAAATTTTGATTTATAATAAAATCTCATGTATCGAATGTCGAGAAATCAAAATGACGATTTATATAAAAAAAATATCACAAGTTATATTTAAGAGAAAAATCATCATTCGTTTCAACTCATTCAATTTGTCACATCAATCTTTCTTAGATATGCATGATACAAATCTTCAACATATAACATGCATAAATTCAAAAAAATTGAAAGGAGAAGTGAAGAATTCAAAGGTACTAAGATTTCAACTATCTCATAAACAAATGTAAGACCAAGTCATGAATCCAAAATTCCATGAAACAAAATGATCATCAAAGGTAATCTCATGTTATTCCAGGAAATCAATATCATGATTTTGATAAAACTCATTTCAAATTTAAATCATCAAAATCAATTTTATGGTTCACAAAATTCATAACATAGGTAGATTCATGATTTCATTTATAATATATTTTTTCTTTTTTTAAGTATTTGATTTCATGTTAGCATACCTCTTCATTTATGTTAAATAAAAACATACATCAATATTTAGGACCGAAAAATGAATTTCGTCATAGAACCATCAAGATCAATAGATTTTTAAAAATGAATTGTTTTGGTCAGGAAAATCCGAAAATGAAATTTAACACTTTCATGCATTCGGACATGGTTTTTCCATATACACTCATGAAAATAACACATGCTTATCATCATGTATAACTTAAAATCTCATGCATAAAATTGTCAACCATTGTATCAAAAACATTTAATATTTCCGTTACATCATTATGCATTACTTCAAATCAAACATGATTTCATTCAACAATGTTAATCAAACATGATACACATTATTACTTCTTAACCATGATTTCATATTTTCATTCAAAATCATTTTGTGTGTTTCTCATAAAATAAGCAATGTTATCAATTTCGAAATTACTAGCATGATCAAAATTTTTGTATTTTTTATTTTTAAACATGTAATTTTCAAGAAAATTAATTCTAAACTAAAAAAGAAAATACATCATGAAAGCATCAAGTAATTTCAAAATAAATCAGGGGGATTTCGATTACCTTTTCATTGAAAGTGGTTAAGGCGTAGTTTGCCACCTCGCCTTTCTTGATTTCCTCCTCGTCTTCGGAGGAGCTCGATTCATCCCACTTTGTGTTCTTCTTCTTTGGCATCTTCCTCCGTTCAAGTTCATTGTTTATTTTAGATTTTTGTTTAATAAACTTATTAAGATTTAGTGTTCGAAGTTCAAGTTCATTATTGTCCTCATCACTTGAGTCATCGCTCAAGTGGTATTCATTTGTCCAGGGTTCCAAATCCTTCCTGTTCTTTGGAAGGGTGTTTTGTGCATCATGTTCATCATATGCGTTGTGCAGCATTTCATATGTCATCAATGAACCAATTAGTTCTTCAAGTGGTAAGTTATTTAGGTTTTTAGCTTCTTGTATTGCCGTTACTTTTGAATCCCACTTCTTAGAAAGAGAACGTAAAATCTTGTTTACGAGTTCAAAATCCGAAAAACATTTGCCAAGAGCTCTTAAACCATTGACGACATCCGTGAAACGGGTGTACATGTCAACAATGGTTTCGCAAGGCTTCATTCGTAAAAGTTCATAAGAATATACGAGAATGTTGATTTTGGACTCTTTCACTCGGCTAGTGCCTTCATGAGTGACTTTAAGAGTTCTCCAAATATCAAAAACTGAATCACACATCGAAACGTGATTAAATTCATTTTTGTCAAGTGCACAAAATAAGGCATTCATAGCTTTTGTATTTAAAGAAAATTACTTCTTCTCCAAATCTGACCATTCGTTCTTCGGTTTAGAGGGAAGTTGAAAACCGATTTCAATAATATTCCATAAATCCAAATTAATAGAAATCAAGAAAACTCTCATTCGAGTTTTCCAATAAGTGTAGTCCAATCCGTTAAACAACGATGGACGAACAACCGAAAAACCCTCTTTAAAGCTATGAAGAGCCATTTCTCTCGGGTGTAAATTCGAAATGAGAAATACTGGGCTCTGATACCAATTGTTCGGATCAAGAGCACTAAGAGGGGGGGAGGGGGGGTGAATTAGTGCAGCGGAAAACTTTCAACGTTTAAAACTGCGTTCGTACGACAAAGGCGATTTCAGTAGAAAAGTCAACTCGTAAATTACTTTAACTTAAGATCAGGTAAGAAGCAGTTAAAATAAATCTATAAAGGTAATTTGCAGTTATGATGGAAATCAGATTATAAGGGCAAACTAAAATACGATGTTCATACGGTAAAAGCGATTTCAGTAGAAAAGCAGATTCGTAAATCACTTTAACTTGTGATTAGGCAAGAAGCAGTTAAAATGAATCTGTTAAGGCAGTTTGCAGTTGTGATGAAAATTAGAATGTAAGCGTAAACTGAAATACGATGTTCGTACGAGAAAAGCGATTTACGTCTAAACACGATTCGGAAAATACTGAGCTTGGAAATGTAATCGTAAAAGCGCAGAAGGCAGTAAGCTATGAAGGAGGTTTGAAGTAAGGATAATCAGCTCAAAGTAAATGCAAATTAGAGAAGATGGGAGTTTACAGTGGTTCGGTCAATCGTGACCTACATCCACTCCTCCGATTCCTCTTTCGTCGAGGCCACCGGCATCCACTAATGATCTTCCTTTACTAGGCGAAGATCAACCTCCTTCTTACACCCCTCTTCTCCTTTTACTGGGTTTAGGAGACAACCCTTACAAGCACTCACTCTCCTCTCTTAAACAGAATTTTAACACTTAAGCTAGAGGAGGGAAATTCTAGAGATTGCAGCATTGTTTTCTCTCTTTTAATCTCTCTATGCTTGTATCCTTTACCCAAGGATTGGAGGGGTATTTATAGGCTCCAAGCCAGTTTGAATTTGGAGCTCAAATCTGTCATCTCCTAGAATTTCGGGGTCTGACGATTGCACCGCCTGATAGAGCTCGAAGACTGTGCCTCTAGGCGGTGCCATCGCTTGTCAGGGGTGGTTGCACCGCCTGGCAGAGCACGGAGACCGAGCTCAAGCGGTGCCACCGCTTGATTGGGGCGGTTGCACCGCCTCGCTAGAGCTCGAAGACCGAGCTCAAGCGATTGCACCACTGTCAGAGGTGGTTGCACCGCCCAGTTGGAACTCGGAGATTGAGCCCTGGGCGGTGCCACCTCTGGGCGAGAGATCTGGGTCCGAATGGGTTGATTCATTCAGCCCAATTTTGTTCTTTCAAGGGCCCAATTGCCCCTAGATTAAGTTAATGGGATCACCTCCCATTTCTAACTTAATCATTGTGCTAACTATGACAATTCTTAAAACTTTTACTATAGCTTGCTCCGGTGCGTCAATCGCTTCTTCCGGCGAGCTTCCGGTGAGCTTCCGGCGAACATTCGACGGACCTCTAGCGATGCTCCTGCGGACTTCCGGCAAACTCCTAGACTTGCGACGATCCACTTGGCGAGTTCCGATGAGCTTCTTTTGGCAAGCTCCTGGACTTCGCGGATTTGTTCTCACAGAACCTCCGACGACCGTCCGGACTTCCTTCAAACTCTCGATCTCCCAACGAATCCTTCGCGCTTGACTCCGACACTTTGTTTTGCTTTATGTCTTCATCGCTATCATAGTTAATTCTGCATAATTAAAACAAAACTTCGATCTAGACAATTAATCCTAAGTAATTAACTATGTTGTCCGGCATGTCATTGGTCCCTCGATGCTTCGTCCGATTCTTCGACGCATCGTCCTCTCCTGCGGCCTATTGCCCAATCGGCCAGTTGACTCTGCAACTCCGATATCCTTGGTGCAATACCCGCTCTTCTTGGCCCGATACCCAAGTCCACAGCCCGAAGCCTTCTATCGATTCGTCGACCGATCCATCGGCCCAACGTCCAATCTTCTAACATGTTTCTCCGGCACAAAATGATTTCGTTTGCTTTAATTGTCTCATCCTGATCGAAGCATCCTGCATCACTAAAAATGTAGATTAAAACATAAACACAATTATCAATTGGTTTCATCATCAAAATACGAGATTCAACATGTACTCCTATGATTTTTCTTGATATTTTACTAAAGAGGAGATTTTCTATATGAATCATAAGATTTCTTATGCATGAATTGAAATCTTTTTCTCCTATATTTCCTTTTATGATTTACTAAAGAGAATATCTTTTTCAAAATTCATGACTTAATATTTCATTTGATTATCTTTTATTATTTGATCTCCTAAGATTTCTCTTTGAATATTTAAGAGGAGATTTGTCAAAATGAATCATGTCTTTTGATATTCACATGATCTCATCTTTCATGATATGATTTTTTTGTCTTTGTATTCCTTGTATTCTTGAAGTATATCTCATCCTCTAATTCTTCTTGATATTCTTTATGTGATGATATGAATGCATGAAATACTCATGATATTATTTTGATGCTCTAAAATGATATAAATTTGCTAGCTTTTGAGTCTCATGTATGATATGATGATTGATTTATGTTTAGTATCATGCATAGAGTAAGGATGATATAGAAAGTTTTAAAATTATATATGTTGTAAATTGAAACTATAATGATGCACAAACATATTAAAATAAGGTTGATACTTTACCTTTGTCATGATGTGAGGGAAAAGAATTACAACATTGTATTCTTCCCTTCTATTTGACAATGATATAGGGGGAGCAAATTTTGCTAGCTTGCTAGCTAACTTGCATACTTCAAGAAGAAGCAAAATGCTTGCTTATCTCAAAAGATGCAAAAATCTTGCCAACTTTCATATGTGTAAAATTTGCTAGCTCCCAAATTGTAAGGAGAAAAACTTGCTTGCACATCTAAAGAGATGCAAAAATTACAAACATACATATCGCAAAAAGATACAAAACTTGTTAGCTTACTTCATGTAAAACACTGTATCTTGCTAGCTTGTTATCTTGTATTATTTTTCAAAAACTTGCTAGCCTTCATACTTTAAAGAGAAGTAACACTTGCCAAATTGCTAGCTTGCATGTTGTAAAATAATGTAAAATTTTGCAAGCTTGCACTTTGCAAAGGAAGCAAAAATGACACTTCTCAAAATAGAAGAAAGAGCTTGCTCTCTTGAACATCACTAGCTTGCCTATCTTAAGAAGCAAAAATACAAACTTGCAAAATTTGTAATCATGCACATCTTTAAAATTAATGATGATTTGATGATTATACATTGTAAAGTGATATAAAATATGCTAGCTTGCACGTTCTAAATATGATGTAACACTTGCTAAATTTTCTAGCTTATAAATTGCATGATGATAAATGCAATGTTTGACATTATATCTCTAAACACTTGATAGTTGTACTTCTCCTTTTTATTGATTACAAAGGGGGAGAAGTATGATGATGTTATGCATAAGTTTTTGATAACATGTTGCTTGGACGTTTGAATCTAAGAGTTCTATCAATATGGCATATTGAAAGGGGGAGTTTGTTTAAACTCTGGAAGTAACAAGTCCGTAAGTCTAGTTTCTTCTGGCGATTCTTTCGACAAACTTTTGATAATCTCTCGACAATGTTCTAGCAGACTTTCAACAAGCTTCTAGACTTCACGACGATCTTCTTGGTGAGTTCCGACGAGCTTCTTTGGCAAGCTCCTGGACTTCTCGGTTAATTTCGGCTGAACTTCTAACGAACGTTCGGACTTCCGACGAACTCTCGAACTCCCAATGAAATCATGTTCTTAACTCTGGGACTTCATTTTGCTTTATGCTTTGCTATCATAGTTAATCCTGCACATGTAAAACACACTTCGATCTAGACAATTATTACTAAGTATGAATTATGTTGTTCGGCATGCCATTGGTCCATCGACGCTTCGTCTGATTCATCGGCGCATTATCCTTTCTTACGGCCTATTGCCCAATCGATTAGTTGACCTCCGCAACTCCGATATCATTGGCATAATATCTGCTCTTCTTGGCCCGATGCCTGAAACCGTGGCTCGAAGCCTTCTGTCGATACGTCGACTGATCCTTCAACGCGACGTCCAATCTTCTAACATGTTTCTCTAGCCCAACATGATTTTTCCTACTTTAAATGTCTCTCCCTGATCGAAACATCCTGTGTTACTCAAAATGCATATCAAATCATATACACTTATCAATTGGTTTCATCATCAAAATACGAGATTCAAAAATAAATCCTTTGTCTCTTGTATTGTTGTCACTTTTGGATCACAACTTTTTGGAAGGGATCTTAGTATTTTATTAACAAGTTTAAAATTAGAAAAATATTTACTAAGACTTTTTAAATTATTGACGATATCCGTAAAACGAGTGTACATGTTAGTAATAGTTTCGCTTGGCTTCATATAAAACAATTTAAAATCATACATCAAAAGATTAATTTTAGAATCTTTAACTCTACTTGTGCCTTCATGTGTAATTTTAAGAATATGCCAAATCTCATGTGCAGTTTCACAAATAGAAACTTGATTAAATTCATTATTTTCTAAGGCATAAATCAAAGCGTTCAACACTTCAGCATTCAAAGAAAAAAAGTCTTCTTCTCTAAATCATTTCATTTGTTCATTAGTTTAGAAGACTTTTGAAAATCATTTTCAATGATATTCCATAAATAAAGATTCATAGAAAGCAAGAAAATTCTCATTTTAGTTTTTCAATACGTGTAGTCCGTCCCATTTTAGTTTAGAAGACTTTTGAAAATCATTTTCAATGATATTCCATAAATAAAGATTCATAGAAAGCAAGAAAATTCTCATTTTAGTTTTTCAATACGTGTAGTCCGTCCCATTAAACATACGAGGACGAGTGATAAAAAGACCCTCTTGAAAGTTAAAAAAAGTTCATCTCTCTTAGATGTTAAACCAAATAGATAGAAACGTGGCTCTGATACCAATTGTTAGGATCATGAATGGGCACTAAGAGTTGGGGGGGGTAAATTAATGCTTTCATAAAATCACGTCGATTTGAAAACTTCATTCAATAAAATCATATCAGAAAGATGTTTAAACTTAAAACATTTGCAAGAGTAGTAATGAGTAGGTAAAGTAGTTGCAAAATAAGTAAATAAGTAGAGAAAAGGAGGCACACAAATTTTATAGTGGTTCGGTCATCATGACATACATCCACTCCCAATTCCTCTTCACATAAGGCCACTGGCTTCTACTACCAATCTTCTTTCAATGGACAAAGATTAATTAACCTTTTACACCCATTTTTCTTATTTTCACAAGTTTAGGAGATAACCTTTACAACCACTCACCCATCTCTTAAACTTCACCTAACACTTGGAGCTTGAGAGGAGTTCTCATAATATTACAATAGCATTTTCTTTCTTTTTCTCTCAATTCTTATGTAAACTAAGTAGGGATGAGTGAGTTTTTTATAGGCCCTAGATGGATTCAAATTTGGAGCCAAAAATTTGAATCCCTGGGATCTCGTGGTACTAGCGGTACCAACGCTAGTATTAGGCCACTAGCGGTTCCACTGACTAGATTGGTGGTGCCATTGCTAGACCCAACTTTTGGGTCACTGAATGGGCCTTCCACTTGGCCCAAATCTACCCTAATTCAGGCCTAGTTGGCCCATAATTGAGTTGGCCTAATTAAATTCTATAGCAACCCAATTAGAAATAAAATTACTTCGATCTAGATAATTATTACAAAGCATTAATCACATGTTCGACATGTCATTGGTTAATCCGGTGCTTCGTCCGACCCTTTGGCGCATCATCCTCTCCTTCGGCATATTGCCTAATTGGCATGTTGTCTTCCCACAACATTCGATCTCCTTAGCGTAATGTCTAATCTTTTTGGCTCGATGCTCGAACTTATATCATGAAGCCTTCTGCTGACACATCGACCGATCATTTGGCTCAACGTCCAATCTTCTGACATATTCCACTTCAGCCCAACAACGATTCTTCCTACTTTAATCAAATTATCTCTCCTTGATCAAAGTTAATCCTGTGTTACTTAAAATATAAATTAGATCACAAACTCATCAATTGATTTCATCATAAAAATTCAAGATTCAACAGTGTAGAGATAAGTGATGCAGGACTAACTATGATCGTGAGATAGGCAAAACAATTAAAGATGAATCCAAAGTTGGGTCGGAATCAATGATCGAGCATCGGGCCGGATGAATCGGGTGATACATCGAAGGATTAGACGATGCAGCGAAAACTCACTGGAAGTTCACTGGGAGTTCATTAAAAGCTCGTCGGAAGATTGTCGGGAGTTTGTTGGAAGTTCACTGAAAGTTCGATTGAAAAATTAACATGCCAGACAACTTAGATTCCTTGTATCATAATTATTTTAGCTTTAACTATCATAATTAGGACTTTAATTTGAGTTAGTTTTGAGAGAAATCCTACTAACTCAATTAGGGGCCATCTAAGACCTAAACATGGCTGAATTGGGTCGGCTGGATGGCCCATTCAGCCACTTGGAGCCACGTCAATCAGTGGCACTATCCAGACTAGGCGATGGAACCACTTGAGGCTCAGCCTCCCAAGTGGTCTAGTCAGTGGTATCGCTGACAATTAATTCTACCAAGCGGTGGTGCCACCCTGTCAAGTGGTGGTACTGCCAAAGCCCAATCTTCGAGGCTCTTTCAATTAATCGTACCACCCAATGTCAGTCTGCGGGTGGTGGTACCGTCCAGTACTGGAGGTGGTACCCGAAAACCCAAGATGAGATACTTTTTGGCTCCATTTTTGAAGCCATTGTGGTCTATAAATACCCCACTCTTTCCTATATAAAATAGCTTTAAAAGTGTGAACACAAGTATTAAGATTTTAGTCGTAAAAGTGTTAAAAAAGTGCTAAGTGTCCTCCTTAACTTTGTGATCAATCTAAGAGAGATGTGAGGCTTATAAAATATTGTCTCTTAAATCTGCAATAAGGAGAAAGAGTTGTAAGAGAGTAGTTGGTCTTTGCCCATTGAAGGAAGATCGATAGTGGACGCCGATGGCTTCAATGGAGGAGGAATCGGGAGTGGACATAGGTCATGATGATCGAACTATTATAAAATTGGTGTGCACTTTCTTGTTGCTCTTCATTACTGTTGTTTTCTGCCTTAATTGATTATCACTCTTATTCTAAGTCAAGCATACTTTCAATATCTTTTCAGATACATTTTTATCAAGTCGAAAGTTTTGAATCGAATTAATATTTGCAATATCACTAATTCCCCCCCCCCCTCTCTCTTAGTACTATTCATGATCCTAAAAGTTGGTATTAGAGCAAGGTTACTTCTATTTGGTTTGTTACTCTCTAGTTGGTATTAGAGCAAGGTTATCTTTTGCCAGCAATCAAGAGGATATTTCTATCACTCATCCTCCTATGTTCATTAGGATGAACTATATGTATTGAAAAACTAAAATGAGAATTTTCTTACGTTCTATGGATTTTGAATTATGGAACATTGTTGAAAGCGGTTTTGAGAAGTCTTCCAAACTAATGAACGAATGGAATGATTTGGAAAAAAAAGACTTTATCTTTGAATGCTAAAGCGATGAATACTTTGTTTTATGCTCTTGATAAAAACGAATTTAATCAGGTTTCTATATGCAAAACTGCACATTAGATTTGGCACACACTTGAATCTACACATGAAGGTACAAGTAGGATTAAAGAGTAAAAAATTAATCTTTTGGTTCATAACTATGAGTTGTTTCGCATGAAATAAGCGAAACTACTAGAGACATGTACTCCCATTTTACGGATGTCATCAATGGTCTAAAAGCACTTGGTAAAAGTTTTTTTGATTTTGAACTTGTTAACAAGATATTAATATCCTTTCCAAAAAGTTGGGATCCAAAAGTAACGGTAATACAAGAAGCAAATGACCTAAATAACTTTTTGCTTGAAGAACTTATCGGGTCTTTGATGACCTATGCAATGATGTGTATAACACATGATGAACTTGAGAAATACGAAGGATATGATACTTAGAATCAAAGGTCACTTAGGTGAAAACTCAAATAATGATGATGACTTAGCGCTCCTTACAATGAAGTTTAAAAAATTCTTAAAAAAGAACAAAACAAAACAAAACAAGACTTTAAGAATAAAAGTGAACTAAAAAAGGACCAAATAATTTACTATTAATGCAAGATGCCATGATACTTCAAAAATCAACATCCCTAAGTGAAAAAGAAGCTACCAAAGATAAAGAAGGCGCTCAAAGCTACTTGGGATGACTCAAGTGCATCCGAAGATGAGGAGTCAACCAAGAAAGAAGAAGTTGCTAACTACATGTTAATGGCGTTTGACGATAAGGTAAGTAACTCAATCGAAGCTCATTTATCTTTTGATGAATTATTAAGTGCTTTTCATAATTTGTTTGATGAATGTAAATTAATTAGTAAAAGATATAAATTATTAAAAAATGATTATGCTTCTCTTTCTAGTGAAATTAAAAAATTAAAAAATGAGCATGATAAGTGTATGTTAAGTCCTTATACTCAATGTGAAGAGTTAGAGTCATTTAAAAAAGAAAATTTGTTACTATAAGAAACATTAGAAAAAATTAAAATAGGTAACAAATGTTTAAACATGATCCTTGCTAAAAAGGGTCATGTTTATAGATAGGAAAGAATTGACTTTATGAGTAACACTAAAAAAACCAACTATCTTCATTAAAAGACCTACATTACATGTCTCACCTAGAGAAAAATATAATTTTTATGAAAAATATGGTCATTTTATATACAAATGTCTATTTAAAAAGTATAGTCCACACAAATTAATTTGGATTCTTAAAGGAACCATAAATTACTCAATGATAGATATATCTATTTATGAGGGACCCAAGGTTAAATGGGTACCTAAAAGAAAATCCCCTTTCTTGTAGATATGTCTACAATCAAAAGCTAGGAGCAAAAATAAAATTTTGATTGTGGATTCCCAACACTTATAACTGCATATCCAACATACTTCGCAAAGCTCACTAGCCGAAACAAAATGATTTTAGTTGAAGAGGCTTTATGAAATCATACTTGATGATTTTATATTATGCATGAGGATTTGAAGTAATAATGATTTAAAATCTTCGTTTTAAAATTATGTGTTATACTCTTGATTTGATGATTTTTGTGATAAATATTATCTTTCAGTTTTAAATCATGATGCATGGTTTATGTATGGAATGCTCGAGCATACTAAGTATAAAAATGAATTAAGCTAATGAACCTAAGCTATTTTTAATTTTATAGGAAACTATCTACATTGCTTTCATTAGATTTCTTGAAAAATCATTTTGATGATGATTTTGGATTTGTTTTCATATGAGATGATATGTCAGTGTTTACAACTTGAGATGTGCCATACATGAAACAATTTTTTTGATTCTTGAGAATATTTATCCAAACAAATCTGGATTCTTTCACTAGATAATTTTTTAAATTTATTTCTAAGATTTTCATTAATCATTTTCCTATGATTCTACACCTTATTGAATAAGGATTTATCCAAATAAACCATGATACATCACTAGACTTCTTGATGTCTATGACTTGAATTTTATTATAAATTTTATTGTATTTATGATTTGTATGTCTGATTGAATCATTGATGTACAAGGATAGAAAATTGTTGACCGCATCTCAAAATTATTGTGAAGCTTGCACTTTCAATAAGCAAAAAGTGATGACTTGATTGCTAAATATAGGATTGGTGTCATTCTCTTAAATGTTATCTTGAATATTATTGGATATTGACTTAAATGTTAAATGTTAGCAGCACTGAAATGTTAAATATGGCTATTGGGTTGTTAAAAGTCAAATGTTGAAGCTTGAATGGTTGAAAGATAAAATTTGTAGTTTGAAAATGAGCTGAAGGTAGTGCACCAACGGTAGCACCGCCATAGTACACTGCCCATAGGCAGTAGCACCACCCGACTGGTGGTACCACCACCCTAAACCGTGCCCTATCAAAGAGCTTTTAGGGTCGATAGTGGAACCGCCCCCAAACTTTCCTCCACCTCTCCTCCACATCTCTAAACCTTTCTCCACTTCTCATTCACCTTGTTCTTCCTCTCGAAACACAAGAAAACCCTTCTCTTCTACAAATATAAGGATTAATCTCAACCCTCCTAGAGATCACTACAAGGGTAATCCTTAAAACTTTTATCTCAATTCATTGATTGATCTTGCTTCTTATATGTAGTTCTCTTATTGGTAATATATGTAGTTCCATGGCACCTAGAAGATCCTCAAGGGACAAAGGAAGGAGGAGATTAGATGAAACCTTTGATTCTATAATCTATGATTCCCTTCAACATATTCTTAAATTCCCAACATTTGAGTCTAGAAGTGTACATAAGGGAAAATATGTAATCCTAGAAGAATTGAGTGATTTGGAACCAATCCAATTGTTCGCTAACTTAGTTGTCCTTCAAATTCTTCAAAACAGTAAACCCATTTATCCTAGACTTGTTTGGTTGTTTTACAACAACTTACATATATATGAATATGATATGGTGTCCAACTAGGCCTATAACAGGGCTGAATTGGGTCCAATTGAGCATGTAATTCAACCCTTGAAAACATGGCCGACGGTGGCACCACCTAGAAGGCAGTGCCCTTGGATTTCTGGGCGGTGGTACCACCGGCAGCAGTGCTACCAGCGGTGTTACCACCCAGTGTCAAATTAGCGACGATAGTACCGCCCAGTAATGGTGGTGGTATCACCAGTACCCCGGATTCTGGAGATGTGATACTTTTTTGCTCCAATTTTAAAGCCATTGGGGCCTCTAAAAATCCCACCCCTTTATACATGAAAGGGCATGAAAGTATTGGCTTAATCTTGAATTCTCGAGTCATAAAATTATTTTAAAACTTAGAGTTCTCCTCCTTTATCTCTTAGCCTTGTAACCATCCAAGAAAGAGGAGTGAGACTTGTAAGGGTTGTCTCCTAAACCTGGGAAAGGGAGAAAGTGATGTAAAGAGGTGTTAGTTCTTCACCTATTGAAGGAAGACCTTTAATGGATGCCGGTGATCTCGTCGGAGGAGGAATCTGAAAGTGGATGTAGGTCACCTTGACCGAACCACTCTAAATTCTGATTTGCTTTTCAGTTGAGCAATTTACTTTACTACAAACCTCCTTAATCTTCTCTTATACTTTTACAAAAGCTTTCAAGTTCAACTTCTCTCCGAAATAGATTGAATCAAAACTATTTTTGTTGAAATTAGTTTTAAACAAAACAAACAATTTTCTGAAATCGTGAAAGTTTTCCGTTGCATTAATTCACCCCCCCTCTTAGTGCAGCTCTTGATCCTAACAATTGGTATTAGAGCAAGGTTCACTCTTATTTTGTTTTAAACCTAAGAGAGATGGCATTTTCTAGCAACCTAGAGGGTCATTCAATTACACGTCCGCCCATATTCAATGGGACGGATTACACATATTGGAAGACTCGAATAGGTATCTTCCTAATTGCTAGTCATAAGTGCCCAGCAAGCCAATCACGTGAGTGATGGCACGTGTGACTTGATACAGAATCTTTTTGCTTATTATATTTTGGCGTATATCACTTTATAACTATTGCATAAATGCATATATATTGTGATGTCCTTGGATTTGTTCAATGGGAATCGGATCGTGATGAGATCACGATAATGAGATCGATTCACCTTTAAACACATATCCTAAATAATCCCGGTCATAGGTTACTCGAGAGGGACATCGTGATAACCGGATAGACTGGTGTGCTGTATACCCGTCCATATGATGGATGCAGCTGGTCTCATAGCTGCTCGTGTAGGGACACTAGGGATACAGTACAGGTGCTCATTGGAGAATGAGTTCACTGATTGATCCGCTTACGGAATGCTGGATGGTTAATGATGCCTTATTGTCAGACAACGATTCCGTAGTCCTAGTGGTGTATCTGGTTCTTAGACTTGAGACACCAAGGATGTCCTGTATGAGTGCTCCACTCTTTGATACCAGACTTATAGGTTTGGCTGTTCCCAGATCTAGTACAGCTGGTCATTGGGAGTGGTAGTCGACCTTACGAGGGCTATTGAGTGTCGATAGAGGATCATCCACTCTCGGTATCATGAGAGGAATATCCCATGTGTTCTTGCTCAGACAAATCCCTGGCCAGGGTCATTCGGGTTGAGAGAGAAAGAGTTCTCCGGGAGAATCCGATTAGAGCGAGACTCGAGTAGAAACCGTATGGGTCTGACAGCACCATGCTCGATATACGGTCTCTGGGATATTAGATGGATGAGGGACTATAGGTACATGGTAACTGAGGACAGACAGGTCCAATGGATTGGATTCCCCTGTATCGTCTGGGGACTACGGCGTAGTGGCCTAGTACTTCCGTAGTCGATGAGTCGAGTGAATTATTACAGAGATAATAATTCACTGAGTTAGAAGGAGTTCTGACAGGTATGACTCACGGCCAGCTCGATATTGGGCCTAGAGGGTCACACACATATGGTAGGCATTGCGATGAGTAGAGGTTCGGATATGAGATATCCGACGGAGCCCTTGTCTTATTGGATGCAGATCCAATACCCACTAGGGAAAGGACCCATTAGGGTTTTGACACGGGATCTCTATAAATAGGAGGGATTCACAGCCTCATAGGCTAGAGTCTTTGCTTGCCCTTCCTATTCTCCTCTCCCTCTCCCCCTCAGAGTAGGCCTGGAGTTTTGAGGAGCGTCGTCGCAACCCTGCTGTGTGGATCACCGCTAGAGAGGAGGACGCTTGACCTCCTTCACCCTCTCCTGAGGATCTGCAAGGAAACAGGGATATACGAT
Source organism: Musa acuminata AAA Group (assembly GCF_036884655.1). Classification (NCBI taxonomy): domain Eukaryota; kingdom Viridiplantae; phylum Streptophyta; class Magnoliopsida; order Zingiberales; family Musaceae; genus Musa; species Musa acuminata. Next base: position 15,014,444 of record NC_088345.1, read on the forward strand.
CTCCCTAGGTAACACAATCTCTATACGCAGTTTTGTGTTTTTGCGGATTTTGCGCACCAATCTTCGCACGACGATGAACATCCTTTTGGGAATCGGGGATTTTTGTTTTTCTTGTTCTTCCGCTGCGCATATGATGTCGCCCCCTCTATGATTTCCCAACAGTGGTATCAGAGCCAGGTTGTTCGTGCGAATGATTGGTTTTGAACTGCGTGTATTGTGTTTAGGAAGAATTTTGACGTCAAAATCGTTGACGCAAAAGCGAGGAAGGGCAGCAACAGTTGCTGCCCTCGATCTGCATGCCTGCAGCCACCTGCAGCGGCAGCCGCAGTCGCAGCCAGGCAGCACAGCGCCGGCGCATGCGCAAGCGCTGTGTCTGCAGCAGCCGGCCGGCGGCCTGCTTGCAGCAGGCTTGCTGCCGGCGGGGCTGGCAGCCCGCGGGTAGAGGCGCCTGCGGCCGCTGAGCCCGCGGGTAGAGGCGCCGCGGGGCAGCAGCGCGGGCTGAGGCACCGCAGGGCAGCGGCGCCTGTGGCCGCTGCTCCCACGGGCAAAAACACCGCAGGGGCGGCCGCCAGCGAGACAGCACCACCTGCGGGCGCTGACTCGCGGGCAGAACCGCCCGCGAAGGCGGCGGCGCCCGCGGGGGCGCCCACCTGCAGCGGCAGCGACCCCAGCGGGCGTGCCGCCCGCAGGCGAGGGCAGCGCCCCGCCCCTCGCCGCACAGGCCGCCGCCGGCAGGGTGGCGGCGGCAGCAGCAGCGAAAAGGGGAAAGGGCATTAGGGTTTTCTGGGAAAAAGACAGTTTTGCCCCTCGGAATTTGAGAAATTCCAGTTTCTGTCTTTTGTCCAAATTACGAAAATACCCTTAGGAATTGAGAAATTCCCTATATATCCCTGATTTCAGAAAATATTAATTAATTAAAAGGTTTAGTTGATTATTATTTTTATTATTATCTAGTAGTCCTACATGATGATGATTATTTATACATGTGATGTATGATGAGTGGACGGATGATCATGGACCGTGTGATGTGTGTACTTGTGATTATTATTATTGAGGTCTGCGAACCTCCATTATATTTCTCGTTTATTGTCGGGCCTGTGTGCCTATGATTAAGTTGTAATCACATGAGAAGGCGCAGCGGGAGCGTGGAAGCCATAGCGGGACCCACGAGACGGACGATCGTGATGCATGGAGATGCATCAAGATGTCGACGGAACCAACGAGGACGAGATGGACGATCACAAGGCATGGAGATGCACCGTTGCACACATAGATCTTGATGTGAGTGATTAGGCCTACTGGCTCGGGCCTAATCATATTAGGTTGTGGTCCATGATCATCTGGTGTGATTGCTTATACACATACTAGATATGTATATATATTTGCATGCGATGTAGATATATATTAAATATGCATATGTGTGACATGTCATATTAGGAGACCAAATCATAGAAACATCTCTCGATAATATTAAGTCGGTAAACGTGAGGCAATTAGATTGACCCACGTGGCCTTCCATCGTTATGAGTAGGAACCGAATCCCGGTGTAGGTTGAGTTGGTCGAGTCCCTCGAGACTCACCTATATCGCGATTCGCTATCTTGCTTACGACATAGAGATGTCACCGGTGACCTGAGGGCATGATATGCTTGGTCGAGTCCCTCGAGGGTATATCATCAAATCAGACTCATCTTGTAACGAAGGTGTTGACTTAACCGAGCATCATGGTTGGTCGAGTCCCTCGAGGCCATGGTGATTCGGAGGCCGAACAGGACGGGAATCACAAGGAGTTGTGATCGGCAAGAGTTGTCTACCTTTTAGGCTTAGTGTGATTGGTCGAGTCCCTCGAGGTTACACTAAGACGCTGATTGGATCCTGATCCCCACTAGAAGTCTGCCGGAGACTTCCGTTTCACGTGCTGAGGGTGTCGCGTGACTCGTTAGTAAAATAGTGGGAGCATATTAAGATAGAAGTCCATATCTTGATAGTTTATTTCTTGCAAAATCTGCATGTTATTCATTTTTGCTACATCTTTATTTTCAGAAAATGTCGCTTTCAAATCCCTTACGTGGCATACTTGATGTCAACCGCCTCACTGGTCCAAATTATACGGATTGGCTCCGTAACTTGAGAATTGTTCTCACAGCGGAGAAAATCGTGTACGTCCTTGATACAGTGATGCCTACGCCCGAAGAAGGGGCAAGCGAGGATGAGATCGCTCGCTACGTGAAGTACATTGATGACTCCACTCTTGCTCAATGCTATATGTTGGGCTCTATGACTCCAGAGTTACAGAGACAACATGAAAAGATGGATGCCAGATCCATTCTCCTACATGTCCGTAAATTGTTTGAGGAACAAGGAAGGACTCAACGATATGAGATATCCAAGAGCCTTTTCCGCGCTAGGATGACTGAGGGGACACCGGTTCAGAACCATGTCCTAAAGATGATTGAGTGGATAGAGAAACTCACAGGTCTAGGAATGGTCCTAGAGGATAACTTGTGTGTGGACATTGTGCTTCAGTCCCTACCAGATTCCTTTTCACAGTTCATAATGAACTTTAATATGAACAAGCTTGAGGTGACTCTCCCAGAGCTCCTCAATATGTTGAGGGAGGCAGAGAGTACTATTAAGAAAGAGAAGCCAGTTCTCTACACTGGTGAGACCAGAAAGAAAAGGAAAGCAGAAAGGTCCCTTAAGAAGGGAAAGGGCAAGGGCAAACAAGGTAAAGCAAAGGTTGCTAAGAAAGACCCAACAAAGGACAAAGGCCAGTGCTTCCACTGTGGTAAAGATGGGCACTGGAAGAGAAACTGCAAAGAGTACCTTGCAGAAAGGGCGAAACAAAAGCTTGATGAAGCTTCAGGTACATTCATGATCAGTCTCCATTTGTCAGACTCTTATGATAACACATGGGTATTAGATACCGGTAGTGCTTATCATATATGCAATTCGTTGCAGGTTCTGGCAAGGCCTAGGAGACTAGAGAGAGGCGAGATGGACCTCAAGATGGGTAATGGAGCAAAAGTTGCTGTATTAGCTGTTGGCGAGGTCGCCCTACATCTGCCTAATGGAGCTTTTATTGCATTAGATGCATGTTATTTTGTTCCTTCTATTATCAAAAACATTATCTCCATTTCATGTTTAACAGTTAGTGGATATAAATTTGTTTTTGAGAACAATGGTTGTTCGATATTATTAGATGATAAGATCATCACGAAAGGAACATTGCATAATGGTTTATTTATGTTAGACACCACTCCACATATCATGAATATAAATGTGTCCAAAAGGAAACGAGATGAGTTGAACAGTGCATACCTGTGGCATTGTAGGCTAGGTCACATCCATGAAAGAAGGATTCAAAAGTTGCTAAATGATGGATATCTAGATCCATTCGACTATGTGTCATATGCAACTTGTGAGCCTTGCATTCGTGGAAAACTGACCAACTCTCCATTTAGTGGAACTGGAGAGAGAGCCACCGAGTTGTTGGAACTCATGCCGGAGGTTACTCCTACTTCATTACATTTACTGATGATTTCTCAAGGTATGGATATGTGTACTTAATGAAGTACAAGTCCGAGGCCTTTGAGAAATTCAGAGAGTATAAGAATGAGGTGGAGAACCAGACTGGAAAGAGTATCAAAACTCTTCGATCAGATCGAGGAGGTGAGTACTTAAGTACAGAGTTTACTCACTTCCTCAAGGACCATGGGATATTATCCCAATGGACACCTCCTTATACACCTCAGCTCAATGGTGTCTCTGAAAGGAGAAATCGTACATTATTAGATATGGTACGGTCCATGATGAGTTTCGCTGACCTACCCATCTCATTCTGGGGATATGCCCTAGAAACCGCAGCTTACCTTCTGAACAGAGTTCCAACTAAGTCGGTAGTGTCTACACCATATGAGATATGGAAAGGGAAGAAGCCTGATCTTAAGGTTGTTAAGATTTGGGGCTGCTCTGCCCATGTTAAAAGACACAACCCCGATAAGTTAGAATCAAGGACAGGGCGATGTAAATTTGTGGGATACCCCAAGGAAACTTGTGGGTATTACTTCTATCATCTCGAGGACCAAAAGGTCTTTGTAGCTAAGAGAGCAGTGTTCCTTGAGAAGGAACACATTCTTGACGGAGACAGTGGGAGAATGATAGAATTGAGCGAGGTTGGAGAACCAAGCTCAAGCACCACTCTACAGCTCGAGTCTGTTCAGGTACCTAATACACAAGTATCAACTTTACGCAGGTCTGATAGGGTATCCCATCCTCCTGAGAGATATGTGGGACATATTAGAGCAGAGGATGTAGAGGATATTGATCCTCAGACCTACGAGGAGGCTATTATGAGTATAGACTCCGGGAAGTGGAAAGAAGCCATGAATTCTGAGATGGATTCTATGTACTCCAATAAGGTTTGGAACCTAGTTGATGCGCCCGAAGGTATTGTACCCATCGGTTGCAAATAGATCTTTAAGAAAAAGATCGGAGTAGATGGAAAGGTAGAGACCTATAAAGCAAGGCAAGTGGCTAAAGGGTATCGTCAAAGGCAAGGTGTTGACTACGACGAAACCTTCTCACCCGTAGCAATGCTAAAATCCATCAGAATTCTATTGGTTATTGCAGCACACTATGATTATGAGATCTGGCAGATGGATGTGAAAACCGCATTCCTCAACGGGAACCTCGAGGAGGAGATGTATATGATGCAACCTGAGGGATTCATGTCCAAGAACTGCCCAGATAAGGTGTGTAGGTTGCTTAGATCCATTTATGGACTAAAGCAAGCTTCCCGAAGTTGGAACATAAGATTTGATAAGGCAATCAGATCTTATGACTTCGTTAAGAACGAAGATGAGCCTTGTGTATACAGAAAGGTAAGTGGGAGCGCTATCACCTTTTTGGTGTTATATGTGGATGACATTCTCATCATTGGGAATGACGTAGGAATGCTATCCACAGTAAAGACTTGGTTATCTAGACACTTCTCCATAAAGGACTTAGGGGAAGCATCCTAAATCTTGGGGATTAGAATCTATAGAGATAGATCCAAGAGGATGCTTGGCTTGTCCCAGTCCAGGTACATAGAAACCATTGTCAAAAGGTTTGGCATGGAAAATTCCAAAGGGCAAACATGAATATGATACCTTATGCCTCAGCAATAGGGTCTATCATGTATGTCATGCTATGTACTAGGCCTGATATAGCGCATGCTCTGAGTGTCACGAGCAGGTATCAGGCGGATCCAGGCTTGGAGCACTGGAAAGCAGTAAAGTGTATCCTTAAGTACTTGAGAAGGACTAAGGATCTTTTACTAGTATATGGAGGTAATAGCCTTAAGGTTGAAGGCTACACTGACTCAAGTTTTCAGTCTGATGTCGATGATAGCAAGTCGAATTCAGGGTATGTGTACACCTTGAATGGAGGAGCAGTGTGCTGGAAGAGTTCCAAGCAAGATACCACTGCTGACTCGACCACAGAGGCGGAGTACATTGCTGCATCAGATGCAACAAAGGAGGGAGTCTGGGTGAAGAAGTTCATCACAGATTTGGGAGTCGATACAGATAGCGACAAGTCGACTTCCTTATATTGCGACAACTATGGGGTGATTACTCAAATAAGGGAACCCGGGTCTCATCAGAAGTGTTCTGAGGAGGTTCCAGCTTATAAGAGAGATCGTAACCCGAGGAGATGTAGTAGTGGAAAGAGTTCCATCCGAAGATAACATTGCAGATCCACTGACAAAGCCGTTGTCTCAGATTGTCTTTGAGCGTCACAGGGGTCTGATGGGGATCAGACACATAGGTGATTGGCTTTAGGTCAAGTGGGAGATTGCTAGTCATAAGTGCCCAGCAAGCCAATCACGTGAGTGATGGCACGTGTGACTTGATACAGAATCTTTTTGCTTATTATATTTTGGCGTATATCACTTTATAACTATTGCATAAATGCATATATATTGTGATGTCCTTGGATTTGTTCAATGGGAATCGGATCGTGATGAGATCACGATAATGAGATCGATTCACCTTTAAACACATATCCTAAATAATCCCGGTCATAGGTTACTCGAGAGGGACATCGTGATAACCGGATAGACTGGTGTGCTGTATACCCGTCCATATGATGGATGCAGCTGGTCTCATAGCTGCTCATGTAGGGACACTAGGGATACAGTACAGGTGCTCATTGGAGAATGAGTTCACTGATTGATCCGCTTACGGAATGCTGGATGGTTAATGATGCCTTATTGTCAGACAACGATTCCGTAGTCCTAGTGGTGTATCTGGTTCTTAGACTTGAGACACCAAGGATGTCCTGTATGAGTGCTCCACTCTTTGATACCAGACTTATAGGTTTGGCTGTTCCCAGATCTAGTACAGCTGGTCATTGGGAGTGGTAGTCGACCTTACGAGGGCTATTGAGTGTCGATAGAGGATCATCCACTCTCGGTATCATGAGAGGAATATCCCATGTGTTCTTGCTCAGACAAATCCCTGGCCAGGGTCATTCGGGTTGAGAGAGAAAGAGTTCTCCGGGAGAATCCGATTAGAGCGAGACTCGAGTAGAAACCGTATGGGTCTGACAGCACCATGCTCGATATACGGTCTCTGGGATATTAGATGGATGAGGGACTATAGGTACATGGTAACTGAGGACAGACAGGTCCAATGGATTGGATTCCCCTGTATCGTCTGGGGACTACGGCGTAGTGGCCTAGTACTTCCGTAGTCGATGAGTCGAGTGAATTATTACAGAGATAATAATTCACTGAGTTAGAAGGAGTTCTGACAGGTATGACTCACGGCCAGCTCGATATTGGGCCTAGAGGGTCACACACATATGGTAGGCATTGCGATGAGTAGAGGTTCGGATATGAGATATCCGACGGAGCCCTTGTCTTATTGGATGCAGATCCAATACCCACTAGGGAAAGGACCCATTAGGGTTTTGACACGGGATCTCTATAAATAGGAGGGATTCACAGCCTCATAGGCTAGAGTCTTTGCTTGCCCTTCCTATTCTCCTCTCCCTCTCCCCCTCAGAGTAGGCCTGGAGTTTTGAGGAGCGTCGTCGCAACCCTGCTGTGTGGATCACCGCTAGAGAGGAGGACGCTTGACCTCCTTCACCCTCTCCTGAGGATCTGCAAGGAAACAGGGATATACGATCTCCCTAGGTAACACAATCTCTATACGCAGTTTTGTGTTTTTGCGGATTTTGCGCACCAATCTTCGCACGACGATGAACATCCTTTTGGGAATCGGGGATTTTTGTTTTTCTTGTTCTTCCGCTGCGCATATGATGTCGCCCCCTCTATGATTTCCCAACACTAATTTCAATGGATTTTGAATTATGGAATATTATAGAAAATGGCCTTCAAAGGTCTTCTCTCCAATGAACGATTGGAATGAGTTGGAGAAGAAGACTTTTACTTTAAACGCAAAGGTTATGAATGCCTTGTTTTGTGCATTAGATAGAAACAAGTTTAATCGAGTATCGATTTATGAAACGACTTTTGACATTTGGCACACACTCGAAGCGACTCATGAAGGCACTAGTAGAGTGAAAGAGTCAAAAATTAATCTTTTAGTGCATTCTTATGAGTTGTTTTGAATAAAACCGAGTGAGACCATTGGAAACATGTACACCCGATTCACGGATATCATCAATGGTCTAAAAGGACTTGGTAAAAGTTTCTCGGATTTTGAATTTATTAATAAGATTTTAAGATCCCTTCCAAAAAGTTGGGACCCTAAAGTAATAGCCATTCAAGAGGTCAAAGATCTAAATAATTTTCCTCCTGAAGAACTAATTGGGTCACTAATGACCTATAATGACATGTAAAACTCATGAAGAGCTTGAGAACACCCCTTCAAAGAACACGAAGGATATGGCATTGAGAACACAAGAAGATCACTTGAAAGAAAATTCATTCGAAGGTCAAATGGGTACCTAAAAATGCCTCATTTATCATCATCCTTAATCATGTTTAAATTTTTTTTTTTTTATGAATCGTTTTTTGAGGCATCCAAGGTCAAATGGGTATCTAAAAATCATCCTTTTTTGTAGAAATGTTTACCATAACAAGCTAGGAGCAAGAGATGGTACCTTGATAGTGGATGCTCAAGGCATATGATTAAAGATCCATCTCAATTCTCTAAGCTCACTAGCATAGACGAAGGATATGTTACTTTCAGAGACAACAACAAGGCTAAAATCATTGGCAAAGGAACCATAAGTAACAAATCCACCTTTTTTATTGAAGATGTATTGTTAGTTGATGGCTTAAAGTATAACCTTTTGAGCATTAGTCAATTATATGATAAAGAATACATCATTAAATTTGAATCTAATGTATATATATATATATATATATATATATATATATATTTTTTTTTTTTTTTACACACACACACACACACACACATATATATATATATATATATATATATATATATATATATATATATATATATATATATATATATTGTGATGTCCATGAATATGTGCAATGGGAATTAAATCGTGATGAGAACATAATTAATGAGATCAATTTGCCTTTAAATATAAATCCTAAATAATCCTAGTCAAAGGTTACTCGAGAGGGTCATCGAGATAACCGAATAGACTAGTACTGTACACCCGTCCATATAATGAAGGCGGCTGGTCTCATAGCTGCACGTATGGGGACACTAGAGAGACAGTGTAGGTGCTCATTGGAGAATGAGTTCATTGATTGATTCGCTTACGGAATGCTGGATGGTTGAGGATACCTCATTGTCAAACAATGATTCCATTGTCCTAGTGGTGTATCTTGCTAGTCATAGGTGATCTACAAGCCAATCACGTAAGTGATGACACGTGTTATATGATACACATTCTTTTTGCTTATTATATTATTTGGTATTTTATAACTTTCTCTTGTATGCTGCATATATTGTGATGTTTATGGATCCATGCAATGGGAATCGGATCGTGATGAAATCATGACAATGAGATTGATTTGCCTTTAAACACATACCCTAAATTATCCTGGTCATAAGTTACTTGAAAGGGACATCGAGATAACTGATAGACTAGTGTACTATATACCCATCCATATGATGGAGGCAGTTAGTCTCATAGAAGCTTGTGTGTGGACACTAGGGATATAATGTAGGTGCTCATTGGAGAATGAGTTCATTTATTAATCCGTTTACGGAATGCTAGATGGTTGATGATATCTCACTATCAGATAGTGATTCCGTCATCCCAGTGGTGTATCTGGTCCTTGGACTTGAGATACCAAAAATGTTCTATATAAGTACTCCACTCTTTGATATCATACTTATAGGTATGAAAGTTTCAAATCTAGTATAACTGGTTATCGGGAGTGGCAGCCAACCTTACGTAGGTTATTGAGTGTCAATAGAGGATCATCCTATCTTGATGTCATGAGAGAAATATCTCATATGTTCTTCATCAAACAAAACTCTAGCTAGGGTTATTTGAATTGAGAGAGAAAGAGTTCTCTAGGCGAATCCGATTAGAGCGAGACTTGAGTAGAAATTATATGGGTCTGATAGCACCATGCTCGGTATATGATCTCTAGGATATTAGATAGATGAGGGATTATAGATATACGGTAATTGAGGATAGACATGTTTAATGGATTAGATTCCCCTATATCATTTGGGGACTACGGCGTAGTAGCTTAGTATATCCGTAGTCAATGAGTCGAGAGAATTATTATAAATATAATAATTTACTAAGCCAGATAAAATTTTGATAGGAATGACTCATGACCAGCTTAATATTGGGTATAGAGGATCATATACATATGATAGGTATTATAGTGAGTAAAGGTTCGGATATAAGATATCCATTGAAGCTCCTATCTTATTGGATATCCAATAAGCTCTTGAATTATTTGATCCTAAAGATGAGATCCAATAAGAACCAATGAGAGATTATTGGATAGAGATCCACTAATTTAAGAGGCTTGGGTAGTTGGATGGAGATCTAGTACCTAATAGGACAGGATCCATTATGGTTAAATTGATAGGAGGCCTATATAAATAGGAGGGTACTAAAGGGCCATAGGCTAGGCCCTTTTGGCTATCACCTCCTATTCTCCTCTCGCCTTCTCCTCCTTAGTCAAGAGCCCCTATCGAGGGCATATGGAGATTTGGGCAGCGATTCTAGTAGCATCTTCATAACCCCTACCATGTGGATCACCACTAGAAAGGAGGACAGTTGGCCTTCTTCATCCTCTCCCACAGATCTATAGTAATTCAGAGATATACAATATCCCTAAGTAACACAACTATCTCACACGTGGATTTTAGTTTCATAGGTTTTTGTGCACCAATCGTCGCACGATGATAAAACCTTTTTTGTGAAAATTTAGTATTTTCATTTTCTATTTTTCTACTACACATGTGATATCACCCCCCTAGATTTCCCTACAATGGTATCAGAGCTAGGTTGTTTGTGCGAAAGATTGATTTTGAGCATGTGTTGTGTTTTAGAAAGGCTTTTAACATCAAAATTATTGACACAAAATGCGAGAGTGGGAAGCAACCCTTGTAGGCTAGCTAAAGGCTACTTGTAGCCTTGGTTGAGAGCTCCCAAGGGAGTTCTCGACATGGCCACTTGTGGGTAGGGGCCATAGGTGGGCGGTAGTCTTCCGCCCGAAGGTTGGGCCACCTGTACACAGGTGTTGTGTCTGCTCACGGGCACAACGCTTGTAGCGACGGTCACTCGCAAAAGGGGGCATTGCCCATGGGTGAGCTGCTTACGGGGGCTGCGCTCGATCATAGCGGTGGCCGCAGCAACGCTCGTTCACAAGCGTGGAACCTACGGTCGTTGCACCCATGTGGCGGTGTCGTACATGGGCATAAGTGCGGCAACAACACAGAGGCAAGGGAAGGGATCGGGGTTTTGTGGACAAAAGATATTTTTGTCACTATGAATTTTAGAAACAATTTGTCCTTTCTATCTAATTTACCTTAATACCCTACATAATTCAAAATATTTCCTGCATGTCCCAAATTTCAAACAAATATTAGTTAATTAAAAGGTTTAATTTGTTGAATCTCGAATTTTGACGATGAAACCAATTGATAGTGTTTATGATTTGATCTACATTTTGAGTGACATAGGAAGCTTCGATTAGGGAGAGATAATTAAAGTAGAAAGAATCATGTTGGGCCAGAGTAGAAAATGTCAAAAGATTGGACGTCGAGCGGAAAGATCGGTCGACTTATCGGTAGAAGGCTTTGGGCCATGAGTTCGGGCATCGGGCCAATAAGAGCGAAAATTGTGTCGAGGAAATCGGAGTTGTGGAGGTCAATTGGCCGATTGGGCAATAGGTTGCAAGAGAGGACGATGTGCCGAAGAATCGGATGAAGCGTCGATGAACCAATGACATGTCAGACAACATAATTCAAGCTTTGTAATAATTATCTAGATCGAAGTAGGTTTAATTGTGCTGGATTAACTACGATAGCGATCAAGACATAAAGCAAAATGAAGTCCTAGAGTCAAGAATTAGATTTTGTTGGGAGTTCGAGAGTTCGTCGGAAGTCCGGACGTTCGTCCGAAGTTCTACCAGAATTGACTAAGAAGTCTAGGAGCTTGCCGAGAGTCCGTTGGAACATTGCCGAGAGATCATCGAAAGTTCATCGGAAGATCGTCGGAAGGTCACCGGAAGAAACCTAGCCTTACCGGACTTATTTATCTTATTGTTTGCCTTAAATTACAAATGTACATATCGCAAAGAGATGCAAAACTTATTAGTTTGCTCATCTAAAAAGCAAGAAATGCTATCTTGCAATCTCAAGAGAAGCAAAAGTGCTATCTTTCCTATCTCAAGAAGCAAAACTTGCAACTTGCACATTGCAAAAGCAAGAATTGCTAGCTTGCACACTTCAATAAGAATGTTATCTTGCATTCTTTTTTCGAAAACTCGCTATCTTAAACATTGCAAAGAAAAGAAAACATGCTAAACTCTGCACAAAACTTGCTAGCTTGCATGCTCTGAAATGATATAAAATTAGCTAGCTTGCATGTTCTAATATGATGTAATACTTGCTAAATTTGCTAGCTTACAAATTATAAGGAAAAAAACTTGCTATAAACAAAATTGGTAGATTGTATGTTGTAAAACTTGCATATCTCTAAAACTTGATAATTACACTTCTCCTTTTTGTTGATGACAAAGGGGGAGAAGATATGATGATATGAGAATTATATATGGTAGGATGTAATATACTTTGATATTTTGATACCATAATGATTTGAATGATGCATGTAAAACTTATGATAATGATGCATGCAATGCAATGATATGCATATAATGTGTTGCATATATTCATGATGAAATATTGCTTTGACTTGAATTCAAGGTTCTATCAATATGGCATATTAATAGGGGGAGTTAAGATTAACTTTGTCATTAATTGGTTGTCATCATAAAAAAGGGGGAGATTGTTGAATCTCAAATTTTGATGATGAAATCAATCGATGTGTTTGTCATCTAATGTGCGTTTAAGTAACACAAGACTAGCTTCAATCAGAAAAGATAAATCGATTAAAGTAGGAGGAATCAAACGTTGGGCCGGAGCAAATATGTCAGAAGATTAGATCTCAAGCTGGAGGATCAGTTGACGTGTCGGCAGAAGACTTCGGTCCGTGAATTCGGGCATTGGGCCAAGAAGATCGAACATTACGCCAAGGAGATCAAATGTTGTAAGAAGATAACATGCTGATTGGGCAATACACCAAAGAGAGGATGAAGGATTAGACGAAGCACCGGAAGAACCAATGACTTGCCAGACAATATAGGATTTGCTTATAATCGATTATGTGTAGATCGAGTTAGTTTAGAGTCTAATTGAGTCTGTTTAGAATGTAATTAGGCCAACTCAATTACGGGCCAATTGGGCCCCTAATTGGGCTATGTTAGGCTAAGTGAAAGGCCTAAACAATGACCCAACAGATGGAACCATCGGTGGCACAATATCTAAGATTTTGTCAGCGATGGTACTACTAGTCTAGGAAGTGGTACCGCTAGTTTGGGCAGTGGTACCACCCATACTTAGTCTCCAAGCCTGTTAAGCGGTGGTACCGCCAGTCTGGATGGTGGTACTGCCAGACTGGGCGGTGGTACCACCCAATGTTAGTGTTACAAGCGGTGGTACTGCCCAGTATAGGCGGTGGTACCGCCAGTACCTCGAAAATAGGGGATGAGACATTTTTAGGCTCTAATTTTGAATCCACTTGAGGCCTATAAATACCTTTCTTACCCTTGGTTAACATACACATAACTGAGAGCAAAAAAGAAAATAAAATGCTAGTATAATCTTGTGTAAACTCCTCTCAAACTCTAAGTGTTAGTATGGTTTAAGAGAGGAGAAAGTGGGGGCGTAAAGGTTCTCTCCTAGGTCTATAAATAGAGAATAGAGTTGTAAGAAAGTGGTTGGTTTTCACCTATTGAAGGAAAACTGTTAGTGGATGTCAGTGGCCTTAACGGAAGAGGAATTGGTGGAGTGGATGTAAGTCACGATGACCGAACCATTATAAATCGGTTTGCTTTTCTGTTTTGCAATTTACCTTTACTGCAAACTACTTTACTTTCACTATGCTTCCATACGCTTTCAAGTTAAATATTTTCGATATCGGTTTTATTAAAATGAAATATTTTCAAAATCGTTGATTTTATCCGCTACACTAATTCACCCCCCCTCTTAGTGCCGACTCGATCCTAAGACAATCTTCTGATATGTTCACTCTGGCACAATGTCTGATTCCTCTCACTTTAATTAATTTGCCTCTCCTTGATCAAAGTTAGTCCTACGTTACTCAAAATGCAGCTTAGATCACAAACTCATCAATTGATTTTATCATCAAAATCTAAGATTCAACAATCTCTCCCTTTTTTATAATGACAACCAATTGATGATAGAGTTTAAACTAAACTCCTATTAATATGTCATATTGAAATAATGTTAGGATCGGAGCGACACTAAGAGGGGGGGGTGAATTAGTGCAGCGGATTAAAACTTCGATTTTGGAAAAATCTTTCATACGATAAAAAGCAATATCAATGGAAACCGATTTGGAAGCTTGATAACTTAAAAATGTACGGAAGCGTAGTGACTAAGTAGAGAAGTTTGTAGTATGTAAATGGCAAGAGTAGGATGCAAACCAGATAACGCAGTAGTTTTTAAAGTGGTTCGGTCAAAATGACCTGCATCCACTTGCGAAGCCTTCTTCGAAGAGGCTCCCAACTTCCACTAGCAAATCTCTTGTAGGGGAAGGACTAATACCCCTTTTACAACCTTTTACAAGTGGTTCACACTCTTACAAATTTTGGAATAGAAAGAAGGAGGTGAACACTCAAAGCAATTAAAGACAAAAACTTACTAAAGACTTTGCTAAGACTTTTAGCTCACTCTTTTGCTTCTTAAAGGTTGTATTCTCAATCGAGAATTGAGGGGTCTTTATAGGTCCCAAGAGGATTCAAATTTGGGCTCCAAAATTTGAATTCTCTTGGGTTTCCGAGGCTGGCGGTGCCATCGCCTGTTGGTGGTAGTGCCACCGCCCGATCTCTCGGGTGTTGGGTGGATGATTGTGTTTGTAACTAATCACCATGTAATTGAACATTATCATTTAAAGCTGCGAGGGACTATTACATGATGCACACATATTATCATTCTAGCAAGTTTGCATTTACTTCACAAGATAGGATATCAACTCAAGACATAATGCAAACTATAGCACACGTTCATATATCTCTTGGTGATGCCATAACATAGTTTATAGCATCACTCAAGTATTTGCAACATAGACATGATTATGGCAGTGTTTATCAATTCATATGTTTCTCCCCCTTTGTCATCAACAAAAAGCATGGTAATTGTGATACGAGGAAAACAATATTAGCAAGCTTATAGAGGAATTTTGCATAGATTGCTTTGAACACTTCTTCCCCTTTTTTGTTATAATCCATTTAACCCGCAAAGATATTACAGGATGAAATACATACACAGGAATCACTTTATCAGATTTATTTCAGGAACTTATTTTTCATGAAAGTGTACGAATAAATATGTTTTATGGCATTCGAACAAATAAGATGCATTTGGACAAGATTTTGTTGCAGATTTTCATATATAAACATGGCAATCAAGTGATCTGATAATTCAATATAGTCCGAAAAATAAGTTTATTTATTCGGACACATCAACATTCCTAATTCTCTTCTAATGAAATCAAATTGTTCTTCACTTAGAGGTTTTGTAAAAATGTCAGCCAGTTGATGTTTAGTATCGATGAACTCTATGGTTACGTCATGATTAGTGACATGATCTCATATAAAGTGGTGTCTAATATCAATATGTTTTGTTCTCAAGTGTTGTATAGGATTCTTAGTTAAGCATATTGCACTCGTGTTATCACATTTAATGAGAATATCTTTTAGATTAACTTTGTAATCTTCTAAAGTGTTTTTCATCCATACGACTTGTGCACAGCATGCACTTGCTGCAATATATTCAGCTTCGGTTGTTGATAGAGCAACCAAGCTTTGTTTCTTAGATGACCAGGAAACAAGGGCATGTCCTAAAAATTGACATGATCCTGATGTGCTTTTTCTATCTAGTCTATAGCCAGCGAAGTCTGCATCAGCATAAGCTGTTAACTCAAACTTTTCTGATTTTGGATACCATAATCCTAGATTTGTGGTTCTATTAAGATATCTAAGTATTCTTTTGACTGCTTTGAGATGAGATATCTTAGGGTTTGATTGAAATCTAGCACAAAGTCCTACACTAAACATGATGTCTGGTCTGGTGGCAGTGAGGTAAAGTAAACTTCCTATCATACCCCTATAAGTCTTTTGATTAAAGCTTTCTCCACTTTCATCAATTTCTAACTTAGTGGAGGTGCTCATAGGGGTGCTAATAGCCTTTGAGTTGTTCATTTTAAACTTTTCTAATAAATTCATAGCATATCTAGTTTGACTAATAAAGATGCCGTTGCTTAATTGTTTGATTTGTAAACCTAAGAAGAATGTTAATTCTCCCATTAAGCTCATTTCGAATTCAAGACTCATGGTTCTAGCAAAAGATTCACAGAGAGATTCATTTGTAGAGCCAAAGATAATATCATCAACATAAATCTGAACAATGAGAAAATTATTTTCAAAATTCTTGATAAATAATGTAGTATCAACCTTGCCTTTTGTGAAATTATTTTCGATAAGAAATGAACTAAGTCTCTCATACCAAGCCCTTGGGGCTTGTTTTAAACCATAGAGAGCTTTAGTTAATCTAAACACATGATTAGGGAGGCTATTATTTTCAAATCCAGGAGGTTGTTCAACATAAACTTCTTCGGAAATAAAGCCATTTAGAAAAGCGCTTTTAACATCCATTTGAAACAATTTAAAATTATTACTACTAGCGTAGGCAAGGAGCATCCTTATGGCTTCTAATCGAGCCACAGGAGCGAAGGTTTCTTCATAATCGATACCTTCTTCTTGGTTGAAACCTTTGGCTACTAATCTAGCCTTGTTTCTAACCACGATACCATTTTCATCTTGCTTGTTTCTGAAGACCCATTTAGTACCAATAACTAAATGGTCATTTGGCCTAGGAACAAGCTTCCACACCTCATTTCTCTCAAATTGATTCAATTCATCTTGTATTGCGATAATCCATAAATCATCTTTCATGGCTTTGTCAACGCATTTGGGTTCAATTTGGGAGAGAAAGGCGGCATTTGCAAAAAAAGTTTTAAGAGAAGATCGTGTTTGAATCCCCTTTGACGTGTCTCCTAAGATTAGCTCCTTGGGATGAGCATCTACATACTTCCAATCCTTGGGTAAGGATATTTCAGGAGTGGATGCATCCAAGTTGCTCGTTGGAGAAGGGGTCTCGTTTAAATTCAAAGAATCAAAATTAACATCTTCGTCAAGATCATTTTTCGTGATTTCGGAAATCTCATTGAAAACAACATGAATGGATTCTTCAATAATTAAAGTTCTTTTATTGAAGATACGAAAGGCTTTAGAAACAATAGAATAACCAAGAAAGATTCCTTCATCAGATTTAGCATCAAATTTTCCCAAGTTGTCCTTTTCATTTAGGATAAAACACTTACACCCAAAGACTTTAAAATATGAAACATTGGGTTTTTTATTGTTCCATAACTCATAGGGAGTTTTGGTTAGTAGAGGTCTTACTAGAACTCTATTCAAAATGTAGCATGCAGTATTTACGGCTTCAGCCCAAAAATATTTGGGTAGGTTGTATTCATTCAACATGGTTCTTGCCATTTCTTGTAAATTTCGATTTTTTCTTTCTACAACTCCATTTTGTTGAGGATTTCTAGGAGTAGAGAAATTATGATTGTATTCATTGAGTTCACAAAATTCCTGGAAATCATGGTTTTGAAATTCACCACCATGATCACTTCTAATTGACGAAATCATAGAACCTTTCTCATTCTGAACAAGTTTGCAGAACTTGGTAAAATATCTAAGGCATTCACTCTTCTGTTTTAAGAAGTAAGTCCATGTGTATCTGCTATAGTCATCCACGATGACAAAGGCATATTTGCTACCTCCTAGGCTTGATGTGGAGATAGGTCCGAACAAATCCATATGGATCAATTATAAGGGCCTAGAGGTGCTTATTTGGTTTTTAGATTTGAAGCTACTCTTAATTTGTTTACCTAATTGGCAAGCATCACATACATTGTCTTTGATGAACTTGATATGAGGAATTCCTCTTACAAGTTCTTTGGATGATATTTGAGTGATTAGTTTCATGCTAGCATGACCTAATCTTTTATGCCATATCCAAGCATCCTTATTCAAAGCAGAAAAACACATTTCATTACATAAATTATTGATGTCAATAGTGTATACGTTATTTTGTTTTAATGCAATCATAGATATGTTTTTGTGTGGTTTTTCAATGATGCAAGCATTAGATTCAAATCTGATAATATATCCTTTATCACATAATTGACTAATGCTCAAGAGGTTATGTTTTAAGCTATCCACTAGCAAAACATCTTCAATAGAGAAGTTGGATTTGTTACCTATGGTTCCTTTGCCAATGATTTTACCCTTGTTGTTGTCTCCGAAGGTGACATATCCTTCATCTATGCTAGTGAGCTTAGAGAATTGAGATGGATCTCCGGTCATATGCCTTGAGCATCCACTATCAAGGTACCATCTCTTGCTCCTAGCTTGCGATGGTTTAGTTTTCTACAAGAAAGGATGATGTTTAGGTACCCATTTGCTTTTGGGTGCCTCACAAATAGATCTACATTTTCTATCATGTTGCATGGAATTTGTCATGGTTCCTTTAGGAACCCAAATCAATTTGTTTGGACTAATTTTCTTAAATGGACAATAGTGCGTCTTGTGTCCAAGCTTGCAACAAAAGTTGCATTTGCTTTGATGTCTAACATGTAAGATGGGGCCTTTTATGAAGGTGGTTGGATTTTGGTGAGGACTTCTCACGAATCCAATTCCACTTCTTATGGGAACATGACCCTTGTTGGTAAGGATCATGTTTAATGACTTGCTACCAACCTCGAATTTCTTCAAGGTATCCTTAAGTAGCAAGTTTTCTTTTTGGAGAGTTTCTAGATCATGGCATTTTATGCATGAGCTTAAACTATCATGATGTTCAGCATTTAACTTATCGAAATTACAAATAAGACTATCATGCTGCTTTTTTAGCAATTTGTATTTATTACTAATAGTCTTACACTCATCAAACAATTCATGGAAAGCATTTAATAATTCATCGAATGATAAATCTGCATCTATTGAATTTGTTACCTCGTCTTCGATGGCCATTAAGGCGTAATGAGCAACTTGTTCGGTGTTGGACTCCTTTTCTTCGGATGCGCTCGAGTCATCCTATGTTACTTGAAGAGCCTTCTTCTTTGATGTTCTCCTTTTTACTTGGGGACAATCACTCTTGTAGTGTCCCGGCTTTTTGCATTCATAGCAGATCACTTGGTCCTTCTTGGGTTCAAGTTTATTTTTTGCATCATTCTTAAACTTGTTTCTTTTAAAGAACTTTTTAAACTTTCTTGTTAGAAGTGCCAAGTCATCATCATAGTCCTCATCACTTGAGTTTTCTCTCAAGTGGCATTCAGAGGTTTTAAGTGCCATATCCTTCCTGTTCTTTGGAAGGATGTCTTCTTGCTCTTCATGAGCTTTACAAGTCATTTCGTAGGTCATTAATGACCCGATTAGTTCTTCAAGAGGGAAGTTGCGTAGATCTTTTGCCTCTTGAATAGCAGTGACTTTAGGATCCCAATTCTTAGGAAGGGATCTTAGTATCTTATTTACGAGTTCAAAATCCGAAAAACTTTTTCCAAGTCCTTTTAGACCGTTGACGACATCCGTGAAACGGGTAAACATGTCGCCAATGGTTTCACTTGGTTTCATTCGAAAAAGTTCAAAAAAATGTAACAACAGATTGATTTTTGACTCTTTCACTCTACTTGTGCCCTCGTGGGTCACTTCGAGTGTGTGCCAAATATCAAATGCAGTTTCGCAAGTTGAAACACGATTAAACTCGTTTTTATCAAGTGCGCAAAATAAGGCATTCATAGCCTTTGCATTAAGAGCGAAAGCCTTCTTCTCCAATTCATTCCAATCGATCATTCGAAGAGAAGACTTTGAAAATCCGTTTTCAACAAGGTTCCACAGTTCAAAATCCATAGAAATAAGAAAGATCCTCATTCGGGTCTTCCAGTAGGTGTAGTCCGTCCCACTGAACATGGGTGGACGTGTAATAGAATGCCCCTCTTGGTTTCCGGCGTATGCCATCTCTCTTGGGTTTTAATCCGTTAGAGAGTTAACCTTGCTCTGATACCAATTGTTAGGATCGAGAGCACTAAGAGGGGGGGGGGGTGAATTAGTGCAGCGGAAATCTTACAGTAATTTAAAACCGAAATGTGCGTTCGTTCAATAAAATCTATTATGATGCAAAAGCCGATTCACAGTTTGTATTTAAGCGCAGTTTGCGTCTAAGCGCAGATTGCGTTTAAAAGCAGTTTACGTCTAAACGCAGTTTGCGTCTAAACGTAGTTTTACGTCTAAACTCAGTTTTACGTCTAAACGCAGTTTTACGTCTAAACGCAGTTTTACGTCTAAACGCAGTTTTGCGTCTTAACGCAGTTTTACGTCTGAACGCAGTTTTACGTCTAAACGCAGTTTTGCGTTTGAACGCAGTTTTGCGTCTGAACGCAGTTTTACGTCTGAACGCAGTTTTACGTCTGAACGCAGTTTTGCGTCTGAACGCAGTTTTGCGTCTGAACGCAGTTTTGCGTCTAAACGTGGTTTTACGTCTAAACACAGTTTTGCGTCTAAACGCAGTTTTACATCTAAACGCAGAAACTGAACTTTGAAAATCTTTTTGTGAATGTGCAGAAAGCAGTTCGCAGTTATGAATGGAATCAAAGCGTAAGCATAAACTGCGATGTAAAGATCGTACGAAAACACTGATTTACGTCTCAATGCAGATTCGGAAAGATCTGAACTTAGAGAATCGTTCGTAAAAGCGCAGAGGGCAATAGCTATGTAGGAGGTTTGCAGTAATGATAAAGTGCTCAAAAATAAACGCAAACCAGAGATTTAGAGTGGTTCGGTCAGTCTTGACCTACTCCACTTTTGGCTTCCTTCACCGATGAGGTTGCCGACATCAACTAGAGGCCTTCCTTCAATAGGCGAAGGCCAACTGCCCTTTTACAGTTTCTCTCCTTTTGACAGGCTCAGGAGACAACCTTTACAGATCCTTTCTCTCCTCTCTTTACAACTCAAGACTTTGAATAATAGAAAGAGGAGAACTTTTGGACTTTACACAATTTTAAGCTCTTAGAATCACAGAAAAGATCAGGAATTCGGAGTGGATCTGTATCCTTTCTGTGCTGAACGGGTGGGGTATTTATAGGCCCTAACCCAGTTCAAATTTGGAGCTCAAAACGATCAAATCCCGGAATTCCGGGATCAGGCGGTTGCACCTCTTGACTGGAGAGGTTGCACCGCCTGGCAGAGCTCGAAGACTGAGCTCAGACGGATGCACCTCTCTGTCAGGGGTGGTTGCACCTTTCTGCCATAGCTCGAAGACCGAGCTCAGGCGGTGCATCTCCTGACCAGAGAGGTTGCACCTCTCTGCCAGAGGTGGTTGCACCTCTCTACCAGAGCTCGAAGACCGAGCTCAGGCGGTGCATCTCCTGTCCAGAGAGGTTGCTCCTCTCTGCCAGAGCTCGAAGACCGAGCTCGATGGTTGCACCTCTTGGCAGAGCTCGAAACTTGAGCTCTGGCGGTGCTACCTCTTGACAGAGGAGGTTGCACCGCCCAGTCTCGCTTGGAGACTGAGCCCTGGGCGGTTGCACCTCTTGGCTGGGGCGGTTGCACCGCCCAGTCTCGCTGGGAGACATAGCCTGGGCGGTTGCACCGCTTGGCTGGGGCGGTTGCACCGCCCACAGCAACTTGGGTCCGAATGGTTTGAACCATTCGACCCAATTTGAGTTCTTCAGGGGCCCAATTGCCCCCAGGATTAAGCTAATGGGATCACCTCCCATTTCTAACTTAATCAACGTGCTAACTATGATTAAATCTAAGACAATTTCTGCAGCTTTGCTTCGGTACGTCAATCGCTTCTTCCGGCGAGTTTCCAGCGATCTTCCGTCGATCATCCGATGAACCCTCGGTGATGCTTCTGCGGACTTCCGGCAAACTCCTGGATTTTGCGACGATCCACTTGGTGAGTTCCGACGAGCTTCGCTTGGCAAGCTTCCGGACTTCTCGGATCTGTTCTCGCAGAACCTCCGACGACCGTCCGAACTTTCGTCGAACTCTCGAACTCCCAACGTGATCATGATCTTGACTCCGGCGCAACTCCTGCTGCTTGTCTAACTTTCATCGTAGTTAATCATGCACACTTATCTCAACACATAGATTAGACAACAAATGACAATTGACTTCATCATCAAAATCCGAGATTCAATAAAAACTGCGTTTAAGACGTAAACTGAGTTTAGACGTAAAACTACGTTTAGACGCAAACTGTATTTAGACGCAAACTGAGTTTAGACATAAACTGTGCTTAGACGTAAACTGCGCTTAATCTTAAGTAATCTTAGAATCGGCTTTTACATCGAAGTCGTTTCTATCGGACGAACGCAGCTTTCATTTTTAAATCGCTAAAAGATTTCCGCTGCACTAATTCACCCCCCCCCCCTCTTAGTGCTCTCGATCCTAACAGGAGCAGCGGCTGGAAGGCGACGGCGACGGCACTCAAGGCTACGTCAGTGGCTGGAAACATGGGCAGCAGATGTGAGTTGCCATGATAGCCCTGTTTCGGTTACAAAAGATGCAGAGCAAGGAGGATCGACTGCTGGGAGGCGTGCGGCGGTCGTCGCACGATGGCTGGCAGTGGTGGTGGTTCGATTGGGCGACGACGGCGCTTGAGGGGAAGAGGAGTGCTGGAGGAGGTGCGGTTGCGATCGACGAGGGGCTGCAGCAACAGAGGAACTCTGTTTCTGCAACCGCTGCAACGAGGGGCTGCGGTAACCGGCGGCTGCGACCCAAGGGGGGGCACGGCTGGAAGGCGGGCGGCGGTGATCGATCGGCCGGGAAGCAACGGCGGCGGTGGAGGAGTTGCCCTGCAGCGGCGGTAGAGAACAGGAGCAGGGCTGCGGCGGAGTGGGACGCTGGCAGCGTCGTCTCCTGGCAGCGGTGGTGGCTCGGGTGGGAGGCGGCAGTGGACTCTGGCCTGAAGTGGGGCAGAGTCGGTTGCTGGCCGGAGAGCAGTGACAGGCGACGGGTGGGATGGCCGGAAGCATGGGAAGCAGGGGTGCGTGGCTACGGGTGCGTGGCTGCGGTTGCTGCTGCTTCTTCTTTCTTTCTTTCTTTCTTTTTTTTTTTTTTTTTTGATAGCTTTGTTGCAGCGAGAATGCCAAGGATCGCTGCTCTGATACCAAATGATAAGACCCTAAAGTCTTATCGTCGCTCTGATACCAAATGATAAGACCCTAATGTCTTATCGTCGTTCTGATACCAAATGATAAGATCCTAAAATCTTATCGTCGCTCTGATACCAAATGATAAGACCCTAAAGTCTTATCGTAAAAAAGAAGAAGAGAAAGGGGATGATAATGATCGCTTCGAGGGGATCGGCCTCCTTGATCGCTTCGAGGGGATCGGCCCTCCTTGATCGCTTCGAGGGGATCGGCCTCCTAGGATTTGTCAAAAGACAGAATAGTATTTTTCATAGATTATTGAAATGAAGCAGTTACTGTAACATCCCCCATTTAAAAAAAAAAATTAGTAAATGCTTGTTTGTAAATATGAGGATTATTTAATAATTTTTTTATTAAATAATAAATGATTAAATATTTATGGCTAGGGACCTAAGAGTAAATATTAGAAGTTTGATATAATTTATTAAAGATTCAGATTTAAGTTTAAAAAATAAAAAATAAAAATAAAAATAGTGGACATGTGTCACTAGCTAACCTAATGGTGCCACCTAAGTTTGCTCTAAGGATGACACCTAGCATTTTTCATGCATGCTTGCCACCTTGTAACTTTGCAACCCTTGTGTTAACCAAAATGTAATTAATAAGAGATTAAAGGAGAAACTAAATGTAACCTTCAGATACTGCAGCCAACGTGAATTAAGAAGAGAAGAGAAGGGAAGAAGGAGAAGAAGAAGAGGAATTGAAGAAGAAGCTTTGATTGAGGTTTTGCATCAACTCCCCCCATTTGGGAATCAAATTTTCTTAAGGCAAGTGTTCTAATCTCTTCCTACAGAATTCCTAATCTCTGTTTTCCTTTTAATTCTTCATAAATGCAAAAGATTTCAGCTTAGTACCAAACCGTTCTTTCCTTTTGATACAAAGCCATGAATATGAAATTTTTCGGTAATCTGACTTCTGTACATTGTTTTCGATCTAACTTTTAGCACTAAACTCTGATTTAGGTAAAACCTATTCCATTTGAAATTAGACTCAAATATCTTTATTTTGACACTAAGATTGAATGATTTGGAGTTTAAATGCCTACTAAGACTTCTGTTTCAATTAACCCTACAGATTCTGCAAAATAGAGACTGAAATTTCTGACCTCTTGTTGCTTAACTATTTATAACTTTCTGCTGTGAACTCAGATTCATACAAAGTATGATTTATTCGAAGCTAGACTCAAAATTATTTCTTTATATACCTGATTTGAAATTTTCGGAGTATAATTGCTAACTAAAACATCTGCTTTCATCGACCCAATGGATTAAGTAAAACAGAGCAAATATTTTCAGACCTTTGGCTACGAAATTATCTGTAACTCCCTGTTGTAAATTCCAATTCTTGTCAAACTTAATTTGCCTAAAATTAGATTGATAAAGCTTTCTAATGACACATATTTTGCATAAATTGGAGTATAATTGGTTATCTAAATAGTTCATACAATGTCCCTATCAAATTCTGCCAGAATCGAGCTTTGGTTGATTTCGGCTCTTCTTGTTTCTTCTCTTTGGAAATCGATTTCGGCAAACACTCTTCAGTTAAGCTTTACATTATTACCTTAAATTCCTGTATACTTTTGTCCTTTATTTATTTGTCTGCAGCTATCATCTAAAGCTCATGTTTTCAGCGTAATGATTCGGCACATGCATCCCATTGTTCCGCATTTGCTTTCGATATGTGCCTCTTCCAGTTTCATTTCTTTGGATATTTAATTCATCTAACTTTCTTATTTCAATTGAGCCATATGTGATTTCTTGAAATCCTTGTATACTCCTGCTTTTGTTTCCTTTTAAATCTGAATATATTTGTGAAAGATTATGTTTGTATCGTATTGACTCGAAAGGCATATGTACATTTCGTTATTCCGCATGTGCTTCTGATATGTGTCAATGTTATTGTTCATACTACCCTTTTGTACTCTGATGTCTTATGGGATATTGTGAACCTTTGCTAGAAATGGTAAAGGGAGTTATGCTTAGAGCCTGCGATTGCTCTGCCGGCCCCATTGACTTCACTCAGACGTGGGTGGATGGAGCTCCCAGACGTGGGAAACTTATGCTTGGTGGTCATCCAGAAATGGATGAATCACATTATGTATGTGGTCCCACAGCGCCCTCTATGTTTATTGATATGAAATCCAAAGCTTTGTTTATGAGTTCATATTATGCTTTGGATAAAAATGAAATGCATGCTACATCAAAAATGTCATACAAGCTTGTGTTTATTATTCGGTTCACTTGTTATACTTTGAAGTGTTTCGTTTGTCATTATCATGCCCCCAAACACTTTTACGCCTTTGATATGTGCTTAAATGCTTCATATGCCATTTGATACATGCCTAAGTATTTCTTTTACCAATGAAATGCTCCAATTTCCCTTCTCCTATTGTTATGTCTAATGCTTGTTTTTGAATGAAGTAAACCTTTGTGATTTTATATCAAATGAGATGACTTCAAATGAACACTTATATTTCTACTTTTGTATCTTAATACTAAGCCTGCTTGAACTTCTCCCATCGCCATGGATATGTTAGACGCTTGTTGAGCTCTTTATGTTCACCTCGTTGCTATATAATTTTTTTTCAGGGTAGCTTGTCACGCACTGAAAAGCTAGAAATGGGTTAAAGTAGTGAAAGGCTAGAAGATTTTTGAGCTAATCTTTGTTGGAAGATAGGTTTTTGTTGTATAGTATACTTTACTTTTGATGTAATGTTAAGGAATCTGTTGATACTTATGTGTTGTAAAAGTTTAAAGGACTGCTCATGCGTATGGAATGATAAGTTTAAGTTGTATAAGGATAAGAACTCATGGTAAATAATTATCTTTTTGTGATTGTATATACTTCTACGATTATGGATTTGTGTTGTGGATGATGTTTAGTTGAGTTGCCATGGGATTTTGTGAATCTCTAAGTGAAGTGGATTATGGTTTATGTAACATACTTGTTTATGAGTTATGAATATTGATTATTGAATGATTCTTAGTATCCTCAAATTGTTAGATTGGATCCTGGATTGAATTGATGATGAATTATAATATTATTGATTTTAGACAGGGTCACACTTCCTGAATGTGATAATTCGGGGGGGGGGGGGGGGGCGTGACAGTTACATCCCTATTTATAGAGTTCCACCCAGAGTCCATCAGGACTTGAACTCTAATAATAAATAAATATTAAATAAACCTCTACTTGACTCTAATTGAATCAAACCGACTCGATAAACAATTGGACTAAACAGACTCAATAAACATTATTCAAAAGCTCAGAAAAAGGATCCTAACACCCACCCTTTGTGCACTCCACATTCTTCCAAGCTTATATGTTCTCGTGGTGCCTCTTGCGCAAAGGGTTGGCCATTCCTCTGAATGCCAATCTTAGATGCTCGCTCCTCAACATATGTGATCTGTTGCACATGATTCTCCCTTTGGAGAAATCAAGATCTATCCCTCCTGGATAATTGTCCCGTTGGAGCAACATCTCTCTTCGTTTCAGAGACCACCATCTCCTTGGACTACTCCGATTTGCTGAATAAACTATGCATTGTTCTGCCTCCTGCAAATGCACTTGCTAGATTGTGACTCCACGTCAATACAGCTCCCGCTGCACCACTCAAGGCCTAGCAACATGCTGAACTCGTTGCACACTTCAGCCTTTTACGGACGTATCCTTCACATGCCAAAGAGAATGTTTTAATGCTCCAAGGCATCGAGTTTCGATCACCTTGGGATTGCCGCGAATATTCCATCGTCCGCATACAAGCCCATGTATGTGTACCTAATTCTTTGAGTTAGCAATTCCCCTCACCTCTGTGAGCTTTGCACAACTCTTTCGGTCGCTGAGCAACTCATTCCACCTTGGATGGTCTCATCTTTTACTAAGCGCCTCACATGCCTTGAGCACCATCAAGTATAGTTGTCAACGTTGAGCCGTAGCTCAAACTCAGCCATCTCACCCTTTGTGCGATCCACATTCTTCCAAGCTTGCATGTTCTCGTGGTGCCTCTTGCGTGATGGGTTGGCCATTCCTCTGAATGCGAATCTTAGATGCTCGCTCCTCCGAGCGACTCTTTTCCCTACATCTCCATGCCCGTTTTCGCCCAAACAGTCGCGTGTGTGTTGACTGCCCTCAATGCAACCCCGCTAGATCCCCCACATTTGCATGCTAAGTATTTCTATGAGTGCTTGTCCTGCTCTGATACCATCTGTCATGGACTTAGCTTGTTTTGCCTAAGTCGTGCGGCACCCTTGCATGTTCGTCCGCCAAGGTCAGCCTCCCCGAAGCCTCCCATGGTCGCTTAGGACCCACAAAAGAGAAAACGGGTTAGAGAAAATGTCTTATACGGGATCCACAAGCAAACATTTCCAAAAACACTTCATAGACAATGCAAATTACAAACAGACTTTACAAGCTCTGAACAATTGCACAACAAATGGTCAAAATGGTCCATTACAGACCGAAAATCTTTCACAAGTGGCTACGCGACACAACCTTTATTTACAAGCCTAAAGCGGCCACCAACCCAACTAAAATGGGACTATTAAGCCTTCGACCGTCCCTCTACATGTTGTATAGAGCATGAACATACCAAAAGACATGGGCATATATAAGCATTACATCAAACATCCTATTTTGAAGTTTGTCCGTGACATTATGCTGATAACCAAGGCTTTCATTCGATGCAAAACTCAATGCACGCACGGAAGACCTGCCTCTACGGTACCATGGCCTTCACTCCTTGAATTCATAGACCTTCTTGCCGTCATGTTGTTCATCGAAGTGGAGCTTCTAATAGCTCTTGATCATACCTCCGTATGATATAGTCCCTCACGAGACTATATCATGTGTATCGCATTGCCATGAGCTGTTACATCATGATCTGCTGCACCATGTCGCCTCTTGGTGACATCTCCATTGCATTATGATACTTGTGGGATGAACTCGAATTGTGATCCCTCCAGGTGTGGCCTCGGCCAATACATCGTAGGTTCTTTTCCACCTTCGATTTTGTTCGCTTCATTGGCAATCGACCTTCATCCACCCGCTCTTGGGTCACACCTAGATGAAGCACCGTTCTGTTAGGACCCTTTTTCTAAGCTTTTGAATAATATTTATTGAGTCTGTTTAGTCCAGTTGTTTTTGAGTTGGTTTGGTTCAGTTAAAGTCAAGTAGAGGTTTATTTAGTATTTATTTATTATTAGAGTTCAAGTCTTGATGGACTCTAGGTGGAACTCTATAAATAGGGATGTAACTGCTTCTTTTTGGTAATCTATGAAAAATACTATTCTGTCTTTTGACAAACCCTAGGAGGCCGATCCCCTCGAAGTGATCAAGGAGGGCCGATCCCCTCAAAGTGATCAAGGAGGGCCGATCCCCTTGAAGCGATCAAGGAGGCCGATCCCCACAAAGCGATCATTATCATCCCCATTTCTCCCCTTTCTTCAATGATAAGACTTTAGGGTCTTATCATTTGGTATCAGAGTCTACGATAATGTTAGGAACCTTTTTCTGAGCTTTTGAATAATGTTTATTGAGTCTATTTAGTCCAGTTGTTTATTGAATCGGTTTGGTTCAATTAGAGTCAAGTAGAGGTTTATTTAATATTTATTTATTATTAGAGTTAAAGTCCTGATGGACTCTGGGTGAAACTCTATAAATAGGGATGTAACTGCTTCTTTTCAGTAATCTATGAAAAATACTATTCTGTCTTTTGACAAACCCTAGGAGGCTGATCCCCTCGAAGTGATCAAAGAGGGTCGATCCCCTCGAAGCGATCAAGGAGGGTCGATCCCCTCGAAGAGATCAAGGAGGGCCGATCCCCTCGAAGCGATCAAGGAGGCCGATCCCCTCGAAGCGAACATTATCATCCTCATTTCTCCCCTTTCTTGGATGATAAGACTTTAGGGTCTTATCATTTGGTATCAGAGCAACGATAAGACTTTAGGGTCTTATCATTTGGTATCAGAGCCTACGATAAGACTTTAGGGTCTTATCATTTGGTATCATAGCCTACGATAAGACTTTGGGGTCTTAGCATTTGGTATCAGAGCGACGATAAGACTTTAGGGTCTTATCATTTGGTATTAGAGCGACGATAAGACTTTAGGATCTTATCATTTGGTATCAGAGCGACGATAAGATTTTAGGGTCTTATCATTTGGTATCAGAGCGACGATCCTCAGCGTTCTCGCTGTAGTTCGTCATCTCAAAAAAAAAAAAAAAAAAAAATTGTGAGGCCGAAGCCGGCAGCCACGCACGCTGTTCCTTCTCACCCAAGATGGAACATTTGCTTCCCGGCGCCGACCACCCCTGCTTTCCTTCTCCTCCGTCGCCGGCGCTGCATCCTGGTCGGCGACCACCGCCGCCGCTGCTCCCCGGCCAGCGCCTATCGCTGCCGCTATGTCCCGGCCAGCAAACTTCTCACCTTGCCTCGTTGCTGCCGCATCTCGCTCGAGCGTGAAGGGCCGCGCCCGCCGTTTCCCAGCCAGCGGACCACCCATCGCCGCTTCTACCGTCGGCGTCGCTGCCCTAGCCGCACCGCCATCGCTGCCTTCCCTTGGTTGCAGCTTCGGCCGTGCGATCTATCGGCGTCGCTGTTTCTGTGGTGCGATAGAAACAGAGCACCCTATTTCCCATCTCCAGCATCGTAACTTCCCGGCCAGCGACGACGCTCGCTGCCTCCTTCTCCACCACCGCCGCTGCACTCCGGCCAGCAACAACTGCTGCTGCCAACCACCGTAGCCTTCACCTCAACCCCCTCGATCTGCACCGTTGCTGCAGCCCCCTTGCTCTGCATCTTTGCCACTATCGCCGGTTGCCACCACTGCAGCCTCAACCCCGGCCGCTTCAACGCCACCTCCCTCTTGTTCTGCCTCCGCTGCTGCAGTTGTTGGTTGCCATCACCGCACCCTCAACCCGGCTGCTCAGCGATTGCTTCCTTGGGTCACAGCAGTCACAATCATCCCCTTTCTCTTCTTCTTTTTTACGATAAGACTTTAGGGTCTTATCGTTTGGTATCAGAGCCTACAATAAGACTTTGGGGTCTTAGCAGTCACAATCGCCGTGCCACCACTACTGCCTCTCCACCGCCGCCTGCATCCCCTTGGGTCGCAACCGCAGCCGCCGATTGTCGCCCTCCTCGCGGCGACCGAAACAGGGCAACTCACGGATTGCCCTTGTTCCCAACCGTGTCACCACCACTTTTCCCAGCCGCGTCGCCGCCGCAACCCTAGCCGTGCCCCCCTTTGGGTCGCAGCCGCCGGTTGCCGCAGCCCCTCGTTGCAGCGGTTGCAGAAACAGAGCTTCCTCTGTTGCCGCAGCCCCTCGTCGATCGCAGCCACGCCTCGAGCGCCGTCGCCTTCCAGCTGACCCACCACCACTGCCAGCCACCGTGGGGCGACTACTGCTCACCTCCCAGCCGCCGCTCCCCCTGGCTCGGGCGAGAACGACTGCCGCCACTCGCCCTTGCTCTGCCCCCTTGGTGACCGAAACAGGGCAATCCTCTTGCTCCTGCGAACGGTTGCCACCACTGTCGCCGTTGCTGCCCAGCCAGCGACGACACCGCTCGCCGCCCAGCCTGCCACCATCGATTCCTATTTTTCCCTGCAGCCTCAACCTCGGCAACACCACCGCAGCCGCCCTCCAACAACACACACAACAAGCTCTTGTGTGGCCGCTTCAACCTCGGCAACGCACGCACCGACTCCTATCACCGGCGCCTCCTTCCGTAGTGTGACAGAAACAGAGCAACGCTGCCTTCCATTTGTGCCATCGCAGCCATCGCAGCGGCAAGCCCTTGGCGGTGCTGCCCCAGTTGTGCCACCATCACTGCCTCCCAGCCCTCAGTAGTAGCGATCCCTCCACGTAGCGACCACAGCAAGCATCGTTGCCTCCTACGCAGTGAACACAGCTACATCCCCACATCCTCGCAGCAACCCTTCATTCCAATAGTGCTATCACCGATTGCATCACAACAACAACATCGAGTAGGGCAGTGAATTATGCCCTAGGCTTGATACCAAAAATAGGAGTTGAGATTACAGATTTGCAGTCTTACAAAATGGCCACCGATAATTCAATGAAAGCACCAATGGAAGCATTTGAAATAAGAATTGAGAACCGGCTGTAAGAAACACTTAATGATTTCAAAAGAAGCCTACTGGAGAGCCTTAGCAAATTTCAACAAGATGGGAGCTCAAGTTCTACGTTGCACAGATATGAAAATATTGGAAAAGGGCTCCAAGATTGTGACACAATCTATTCGTACATGAAGGTGGATGAACAGCTCGCCAAAATTTGTCAGACTTCTACAGTGTTGGAATATCAGAGTAGGTTTGAAAAATTATCAAATCAAGCTAGAGATTGGTCAGACCGATAACTTCTGGATACATTTATTGAAGGGCTTATTCTAGAGATCCGGTGTGAAGTTAAGGCTCGTCAACCCCGCACTATGATAGCTGCGATCTCATTTGCAAATCTACATGAGAAAAAAATTAGCAAGGAAAGATCAGCAAGGGGTTTGCACTATGATGAAAAGTGGAGTATGGAGCACCAATGTAAACAAGGGCAACATATGATGATTGAGCCAATTAGAGAGGAACCGAAAGCGGAACCGAAAGTAGAAGAGTTGGACTCCGATCATGAAGGTATAAATTCTAATGAAGATGTTGGACCTACGATACATACAATGCATGTATTAGCCGACTACTCTAACCCGCAAACTCTGGAAGTTGGCGAAACTCTGGAACAACAGCCTGCTATAGGTTTGATTGATATTGGTAGCATTAACAATTTTATGGACAGTGAGACTATTGATCGATTGGCCCACCACATTGAAGACTATGCCAGATTTGAAGTAAAGATCGTTGATGGGCGGATTTTCACTTGTGATAGTAAAGGTTCAAAGATAAAATTGATTATACAGGGCCAAAAGTTTCATGCAATGATTACTACACTGAAAGGCCGACCTATTGCTTACACTATCAAAAACTGGAGACCATACTTACTTGATCAACAGGTTGTGATGCGTTGCAGATAGTCTATGGCTAAAGTGCTGAAAGAGAACCTCCTCGAGATTGATGCTGCTCAGCCTTGAGGACAAGGCTAATTTGACGAGGGAGGAACTGTTAGGACCCTTTTTCTAAGCTTTTGAATAATGTTTATTGAGTCTGTTTAGTCCAGTTGTTTTTGAGTCGGTTTGGTTCAGTTAGAGTCAAGTAGAGGTTTATTTAGTATTTATTTATTATTAGAGTTCAAGTCCTGATGGACTCTAGGTGGAACTCTATAAATAGGGATGTAACTGCTTCTTTTTGGTAATCAATGAAAAATACAATTCTGTCTTTTGACAAACCCTAAGAGGCCGATCCCCTCGAAGTGATCAAGGAGGGCCAATCCCCTCGAAGTGATCAAGGAGGGCCGATCCCCTCGAAGCAATCAAGGAGGCCGATCCTCTCGAAGCGATCATTATCATCCCCATTTCTCCCCTTTCTTCGATGATAAGACTTTAGGGTCTTATCACGTTCTAGGATAGTCCGTCGCCTAGTAGCTCCTGAAGTCAACCAACTTAGTTGCAATTAGTGCACCATTGTCTGGATCCTAGGCCTTTGCCCCTACCAGCATAATCTCCGCTGCGCACCACTTCCTGCTAGGCAACTTGATTGGCAACACTGTGCCATATTCTTCAAGAGTACCCGCCTCCGCATCCTCTTGCCCCGTGCCAAGGCCTTCTGAACCCAACTTCGCCTCCGCAAGTTGAGTTACCTTAGTTCCTCCATCAAATACTTCTCCGAGATAAGGTGCATATGCTTAGAAGCTCCCTTCGTCTTTGGCACCATACAAGATGAGTCCGCTCCATCATAATGAAGGACCCATGGAACAACATGATCCTGCTCTTGCCTCTACAAGAGTTCATGTTCTTGACCTTTGTCCAAGGAAAGCACTATGCCTCCGCTCCATGTTCCATCTTCTCTGCTAGCTCCCTTCATGCGGCTTGGGTACATCGCCAAGTTACACCCAAGTTGCTTCGCTCCTCGTTTTTGCATTAGGTTGATGGTGGCCCTCGCGCCCACCATTCCACGGGTCAGCCCTCCCTTGAGTCCAATCTCCATATCGACTCTAAGTGTGCCTTCATTTGTGTTGCTTTGGGTCGCTCCACCACTTGATCTCGCAATGCATCCACCAATGCATTCTCTCAAGCGAGATCATGCGACAACTCCTTGCCACTTGCTCGGTCCATTGAGCTTCGTGGAGTTGTTATTTGTTGAGGTACTCCTCCTCAACATATATGATCTGTTGCACATGATTCTCCCTCTGGAGAAATCAGGATCTATCCCTCCTGGATAATTATCCCGTTGGAGCAACATCTCTCTTCGTTTCGTAGACCACCAACTCCTTGGACTACTCCAATTTGCTGAACAAACTGTACATTGTTCTGCCTCCTGCAAATGCACTTGCTAGATTATGACTCCATGTCAATACATCCCCCGCTGCACCACTCAAGGCCTAGCAACATCCTGAACTCGTTGCACACTTCAACCTCCTACGGATGTATCCTTCACATGCCGAAGAGAAAGTTTCAATGCTCTATGGTGCCGAGTTTTGGTCGCCTTGGGATGCCCGCGAACATTCCATCGTCTGCATACAAGCCCATGCATGACTACCGAATTCTTCGAGTTAGCAATTCCCCTCACTTCTGTGAGCTTTGCACAACTCTTTCGATTGCTGAGCAACTCGTTCCACCTTACATGGTCTCATCCTTTACCAAGCGCCTCGTTTGCCTTGAGCACCATCAAGTATAGTTGTCAACATTGAGCCGTAGCTCAAACTTAGCCATCCCAACCTTTGTGCGCTCCGCATTCTTCCAAGCTTGCTTGTTCTGGTGGTGCCTCTTGCGCAAAGGGTTGGCCATTCCTCTGAATGCCAATCTCAGATGCTCGCTCCTCCGAGTGACTCCTTTTCCCTACATCTCCATACCTGTTTTCCCCTAAATGGTCGCGCATGCTGACTGCCTTCAACGCAGCCCTTGTAGGTCCCCCATGTTTGCATGTCAAGTGTTTCTATGAGTGCTTGTCCTGCTCTGATACCATCTGTCATGGACTTAGCTGGTTTTGCCTAAGTCGTGCGGCACCCTTGCGTGTCCGTCCGTAAATGTCAGCCTCCCCGAACCTCCCATGGTCCCTTAGGACCTACAAAAGAGAAAACGATTTAGAGAAAGCGCCTCACTCGGGATCCACAAGCAAACATTTCAGGAAACACTTTATAGACAATGCAAATTACAAACATACTTTATAAGCTCTGAATGATTACACAACAAAGGGTCAAAATGGTCTACTACAGATCAAATTCTCTCACAAGTGTCCATATGACACAACCTTTATTTACAAGCCTAAAACGACCACCAAACCCAAATAAAATGGGGCTGTTAAGCCATCGATCATCCTACTTGTTGTGCAAAGCATGAACAAACTAAGAGACATGGACATACATAAGCATTACATCAAACATCCTGTTTAGAATTTTGTCCGTGACAACCAAGAGGCGACATGGTGCAGCGGGTTGTGGTGGAACAGTTCATGGCAATGTGATACATACAAATCTAGTCCCGTAAGGGACTATATCATACAGAGGTATGATCAGGAGCTATTGGGAACTCCACGTCGGTAAACAATACGACGACAAG
Organism: Musa acuminata AAA Group; assembly: GCF_036884655.1. Taxonomy (NCBI): domain Eukaryota; kingdom Viridiplantae; phylum Streptophyta; class Magnoliopsida; order Zingiberales; family Musaceae; genus Musa; species Musa acuminata. The sequence continues at coordinate 15,049,169 of NC_088345.1, forward strand.
AAGGGCTATGAATTCAAGGAGTGAAAGTCTTCTATGCGTACATCGAATTTTGTATCGGATGAAAGTCTTGGTCATCAGCATATGGGGGTTGTGTACCACTGAGGGAAAAGTTCAAATGCAAGTACCAATGAGTCCCATGAGAGGGACTTGATCATGCAGAGGTACGATCAGAGCGGTTGGAGAGTTGAACTACTCCAGAGCCCATATTTGCTTAAGGGAGCCCGGTAAATCAGAGGACAAGTCCGAGTAAGTAAACGTTGCTACCAAGGAAGCTAAGGAAAACAGAATCGGTGCGAATCTTACAACATGATGGCAAAGGCCATGCATGGAAGTTGCAGTCTATCTTTCCATCGACTAAGAGGAACTCCTTGGAGAACATAGAGGTGTTGAAGTAAAGGGTTGAAAGGGACGAGGAAGTGACGACGAGTCCATAGGGACTTAGCTATCCAAATACCAAGCATCGGTTAGAATAGAGGTGGACTCAGAGGAGTGTCATAGTGCCACAAAGGTAGATCTACCAATTGTGAAGAAAGGGGGACATATGCGAGGAGATGGATAGTAGGGCCTTGGGCATGACAGTGCTATGGTACCGCAGAGGCGTGACTTCCATGGAGTCATCGATCCCTTGCTCTCATAGGGGGAGAGTGCTTGGTCGTGAAAGGGGTCAAGGAGGTACCGAGACAAGGCTGAAGGGCAGAGACCAAGGAACTTTGTAAGACTAGTGTCAACGAGCTTCTCATCAAGATAGCCGAAAGTGAAGGACTTCGAGTCGATGCAAGAGTGCATGACCAAAGAATGAAGCAGGCAGCACGCGATGTTGTACCTTTGCTACTCAATAGAGTTGGTGGCAGGGTTGATGGAGAAGACAGTACAATCCCAAAGGCGACCAAAACTATTAGAGATTTACTCCAAGTTGGGGTGAAAACTTCCTACATTCCATAAGTTCGATGGCATTGAGAAGGTAAATCACAGTAACTAACTCAACGCAAGGAGTGAAAACACTTCAAGTGCTTTAGAAGCATGAGCAAAGAGCAGGTGAAGGCTAGTAACCAGCTCGTTGCATGGAGTACAACCCTCGATGAGGCAAGCAAAGTCAAGTAACCTTTGCCTTCTCAACTCTTAAGAGAATGGGCAAAACTGAGTACCCCAATTCTCTTATCTATCTAGCAAAGGAGTTCTGCACATGTTCAAAGACCCTTCGAATAAACTAAATGGAAGACAATAGTTGTCAAATCCTCACCAATCGTGATCAGTGCTATTGAGAGTAGATTATCTGCTTCATTTTCCAACAGAAAACCAATCGAAAGCTGAAGTGATGCGAATCTACTTGGAAGTGACAACTAAGTGATAGAAGAGTCGATGGGCAAATTTTATAGAGGAAGGACTCAAAACTGCAAAAGTTTGTGAGGCAATACTCGTTAAAGCTCCAACAAGCATCCATCCAGTTCAAGCAACATGTCACATTTGAGAGACTAGCGCATAGTAAAGATGGCTTTTTCCTTCATTTGAATAATTCGTAGGAACCAACAGGGATCAACACAACTTAGCCAATCCCATACTAGAGTCAGAGTCATTGGCGAGTTGAAGCAGCATGGCAGATCAAAAATTCGATTACTCAACAATAGTCACGAAGAGCAATTGGGAGCCAAGAGATGCATTGTAGTTAGAGCAAAAGATTGAAGACTTAGCAAAGGCAAGGAGTTGCAATGTCAGCAAAAGCTTCGACGAGGACGTCAAAGGAATAAGTGGGGGGGGAATGTCATGGACAAAACTATAAACAGGGTGTTTAATATAATGCTCATGTATGTTCGTGTCTTTTGGTTTGTTCATGCTTTGCACAGCATGTAGAGGGACGGTCGAAGGCTTAACAGTCCCAATTTAGTTGGGTTTGGTAGTCAATTTAGGCTTGTAAATAAATGTTGTCATGTGGACACTTGTGGGAGATTTCGGTCTATAGTGGACCATTTTGGATCCTTTGTTGTGTGATCGTTCAAAGATTGTGAAGTATGTTTGTAATTTGTATTGGTTATGAATTGTTTCCTAGAATGATTGTTTGTGGATCCCGAGTGAGGCATTTTCTCTAACTCGTTTTTTCTTTTGTAGGTCCTAAGGGACCATTGGAGGTTTCGGGGAGGCTGACCTTTGCAGATGGACACGGAAGGGTACTGCACGACTTAGACAAAACCGGCTAAGTCCATGACAGTCGCCTCGTTTCTTCTCCCCACGTCGCCGAGGCTTCTTCTCCTTGCGCAGATGAGGAGAAGTCGCCAACAACTTTGAGGCCTCGTCACCTCAAATGACAAGGAGGCAATATCTCATCTGTGGCATTCGACGAGGGAGGGCGGCGATGGATCTCTAGGTTCTTCCTTTTCTTGTCCCTCTTCTTCCTTCTCCCTAGGCTAATACTATCCCGTAGTGGGTGGCAACAATCGAAATCGATCGTTACGGATCGATTTCGCATGGTAACAGGGCGAAAACAACCCCAATCCATGGTACCGCCCGGTAGCAGACGATATTATTCAAAATTAAAAATGTAGATTCTATGTTTAGGCTTTCACTAAAAATGATTACTGCTAGTGATTTTATGCATGTTCTCCATCATCTTTTTGGATACAAGTTATTACAATGAATACAAAACCATATCGTTTGGCTTAGAGGTTATCTTTCTAGCTTACTCTCGATGAAAATTTGGTCTCCTGTAAGAAAAGGTGCTTCTCTCCTGTAAGAAAGGAGCATACTAAATTGTGTCAATTTATTTACAGCAGTCTGAGAAAAGTTATGTTTTTATTATATTTCTATTGCAGCAGAGACACCCGGCAAAACACTGATACACAGCTTCTAATGGTGGTTTCGATTGGCTCACATCCATTTCTGTTTGATGCATCAATAATATTTCTAATTTGGGATCATTATGTCCTTGAACATCTTGGTTTGATTCAATCTGAAGCTTTGTGTCTTTGTTTGGCTCAACTAGCAGCAATAATGTGTCAGCTATTTGGTGTTGAGATCTGCATTTACGATGTTAATTATATTCTTCAAAAAGGTTCGAAATTATCATCTTGTGTCACTTTCTTGACTTCTTGATATTGTTGTTCTGCAATTTGTAGCATTATTGCTACTTGGGCATGCCGATTCTTATATTTGCTTTTTTGCTTTAAATGGGATTCCCTGTGGTCTCCTCTTTCAGCTACAAGAACATTCCTCCAACTATTAAAATTTCAGTACTTCCATTGCATCTGGAGTATGATCAAATAAATGAAGTCTCTCCATCTGAAAGATAAAAATTAAAGTTGGAACCACATATAGTCACTTTGGTGCTCCTTCATTGGTTGAATCCTTGCTTCATGGCAGTTTTTGGGAAGGCACACCCTGTTTCTCTTTTGCCTTCTTTTTCTATGTAGGATCCTTTGCTGCATTTATAAAGCTACGAAATATTGATATTCCAATAGCCTAACCATGGGTGCTCGCCTTGTTGTGCTAACAGGTGCTTGTGGGATCAGTAATCCAACAGCCATGTGGCTCATCATGATCATCAGCTTAACTGTGTAATCTGCTCTCTCTCTCTCTCTCTCTCTCTCTCTCTCTGCGTTGGTGTGGTTGTGAAATCTAGGGCATAAACTGCATAAGATCTTCACCTCCAATTTCCTTCTTATAACAAGGATGGAAAGTCACTCGGAAAATGATGTATACTTTAGTAGTTAACTATAACTTCTAATAATCTTAAAATGCTAAACAATAGTGACGTATCTCTTTAATATCAATAGACCAATAGAAATTAGTGCATTATTTGCATTTTTAGAGGAGTAATATAATGACAAATGATGAAATAATTAAAAAATTTTCTTAGGATAAAAACGATATCTAGATTTTGAATAGATTCACTATTTTCGAGTTATTTTATAATTTGAATCCATTTACTATAAATGATTGTTTCTTATGTACGGCTTTTTATAGAGTCCATGCACAATGGATAATGACCACTAATGTAGTTGATCATGAAAGTCCTTGATACTTCATCTAGAAGTATAGGTAGACTTTTGTGAATCTCTTTCTATTTAATATATCTTTTATTTTATCTTTCAATATTTTACTTGTGGTGGTTGTCACATCTCAGTTTATATAGGATTATATATGATCGAGGTTGTGCTCGATCATATGGCTATAAAATGTTTGGAAGAATTTTTTTTTTAATTTAGAAAGAAGTTATCTTGGTCACACATCATTTGAGATATGGTTTGGTTTCCAATGATAATTAATTGTGTTAATATCTACTTAGTTTCATGATCCTAAAATTCCTGCAAGTAGAAGCCTATCATCTTCAAATAGCTAAGGAAGAATTCACTCTAAAGAACAAAAGAACATGTTAGGAAAAACACGAAAGTATGATTTTATTCATGCTACTTTTGTTGATCACTTATTAATTTAGCAAGCCGAAGCTAACAAAGCAAGATAACATATCTGTAGCACTTATTTTGACCTTATTACTTGTTGGTAATATAGCACTATATGTTATATTGCACTACAGCAGCACCAACCATATTGACAAATCCAACTATGACCAAGACCTTTCTGGTGGCATGGTACGGCACAATCACTTGCAGTACCACATTGAGTCACAATATCTACACAACTTGTCTCCGACCCTTTCACTGGATTTTCTGCAACTAAACATAAAATGCATAGCGATAAGAAATTGGAGAATCATTATTAGTGTTTAAATCAAATTTAAACAATGATGTGACACAAATAAATTTAGATGAAAGATCATCATGATAAGTACCGGTGGATGTCGCAAACATGATAAGGGAGAGACCAATGAGGCCAACAGTGAGGACAAAGAGTTTAGTAGAAGCCATCTGTTTCCAGCAAATTAAGTTTTCCACTATGAGTAATTATTTCGAACAAAAGACTCTTAAATAGAATATTCATGATCTCATGAGATTTACTACAGACGTGTTAAGTTTAGTACTTGCGATGGAAATTATCAAATATTCATTGAATATATTGGAAAGCTGAACTATAAGATATGCTTCATTGAATCTTAATTTGTAAATCAATGTATATAAATTATATTTACTCTTCATGAAGTATATCAGGGACAAATGTGGCAATATGTCATATTTCGATCCAATGATGACTTGTTTCTTGGGTTTGTCTTACTTGAGTGTATCTAGGTTTTCAATTAATAGATCTCAATATATTATTTACGAGATTAGATATACTTAACCAATTTTATCCATATTTATTCTCCATATTCTATATTAAAGACAAATATATCAATAAGTTTGATCATACATTTATCCCAGTAGAGGTTGGTATTATTCATTATTATTATCTAGAAACTTGTTTAAAGTCATAAATAGATTTTCTAAATTTGTATATCAAATTTTATATTTTTTTATTTTTTATATAAATTTTTTAGGTTAATCAAATTAGATCCCATTAAAAAATTTATTTCAAGTATATATGATTTAACTTAAAATCATAATAAGCCACTAACTTCATAACGATTCTTAATGAGTATATTTAAAAAATAAAAAAATCTCATTATGATTGATGTATTTTTTATTAGTTTAACTTAACTATAAGTGTAGCTATTATATTATTCGATATATATTATTCGATATTATTCCTTGAGTCATATTTATATAGTAATTTTTTTTTAGTTATTGGACAATTCGATAAGTTTTCATACACTATTTTGGTCTATTAATTTTGACACATCTTTTATTGTATTGTACCATAAATTAGAATAACTATTTTTTATAATTTAGGAAAACAATGAGGAATCATTTTGATTCCTATATCATGATTCTTGTATTAATACCACATAATTAATAAAAAAAGATAGATTTTCTCTCCCTTTAAGATATTCTCAAAATTACCGATTATGATTATTCTACATGTTTATCAACATTGATATCCATATTATATGGGAGTTCATCAATTTTATTTTATTGTTCATTTTAATCAAATCATTTAATGATTTGAGGAATAATAATCTCTCGAATATAAAATGATAAAGAAGTATCAATATCTTCTCAATATCAATATTAATTTTTTAGATTTTTACTCTCATTGATTCACTATTTTTCTAGAAATCTTGTATTACCATATTCAACTATCCTCTAACTATGATTAAGATAATAAAATCTATATTCCTTTAAATTTTTTTGAATAAATAATAAAATATCTATAAAAAGTATTTGAATCTAATTTCTTTTAATGTGAATTGAATTGAAAATCCTTATCTTTGTAGGACAATTCTATTGTCAATATCTCAAGTTGGGTTTTCTACTAATCCATAACTTAAAAGAAGTTAATAGAATTGATTTATTAGGAATCTTATTTAATATATGCATAATCATTCTTAAAGCTTTTTTTCATATTGATTAAGGTATAGAAGAATAACTTATTATGCTCCTAACCATATTCATAAGAGTACAATTTCAACTTTCAATAATTTTATTTAACTGTGTCATATCTAGCAAATTATACTAATCACAAATACCTTAGTCTTTCATGAATTTAGCAAAAAAACTAGAATTATAATTGGGTTCATCATGACTACTATAAAATTTATCACCCTTGTTAGATATAATATTTTTGATTTTTCTTTCTAATTATCTCTCAACTTTATCTATGCATATCTAAAGGTATCACGCCCCCCCCGAAATATTAACAATTTTATCAACAAACCATTTCCAAGATCTAAACACACATTTGAGGATATTTAGAAATATTTAAACATTAATCACATCCATAAAATCTGTATAATTTATAATCATATATCATATTACTTGATAATTCACATGTATGAAAACCCAAGCCAACTTAACAATTAACAATACTTATAAATCCACAAGCTAATCAATTTATACAATTAGAACTCCAACTATTTACCATTAGCTCATATCATCCTAACCTAAACTTAACTTTCTGAAATTCCAAATAAGAGATATCTTTTAACATGTTTACGCGATATATCAATTTCAAATCTATCGATAACATTTTATTACATACAAAATGCACGTATACAATAATAACATAACAATCAATAATACTTGCCCATAATTCTGAATTGCTCTTCACTGCCACAGCCCAATTTAAATATCTTAGAGAGTGATAAGTTGACTTGAAAGATTACATTGCAATGGAGTGAGCTAAAAAACTTAGTAAGTGACAACACATATTTAGAACAAAAATGGATAGTTTTAAACAAGCAATGTATCACAATGTAAGATAGAATATAAGAGATTCAAGAATACCATCTCATTAGATACAAATTTGTAAATGTCATTTCATTCAAAATATATTTGGTTCATAATAAATGGAATAGAGAGTAATTGGAGTATATCAATAGAGTATAAAATGTTCCAGAGCATATCAACAATATATGGAATATTTCATAGCATATCAATGGTAAATAAAGCATTTCAAAGCATATCAATGGTGTATGAATATTTCAGAGGCATAAGAAGTATTTCGGAACATATCAAAGAACAAATATGAAACAGAAGCTCAAACATACATTGCATTCATATCATTCTTATCCAAAGCACATATATAATTACATAACCAAAGCTCTGGATATCATATCAAACACATAGAAGATGAAGTAGGATCATAACATAATATATGGTACATCCATTTCTAAATGACCACCAAACATAAATCTCCCACGTTTGGGAGCTCCATCCACCCATGTCTGAGTGAAGTCATAGGGAGCCGGTAGAGCATCATGGGCTCTATGCATAACTCACTCTACCATTTCTAGCAAAGGTGTTGAATCTCGAATTTTGATGATGAAGTCAATTATAAATTGTTTGATCTAATCTATATGTTGAGAAAAGTGTGTAGGATTAACTACGATAGCAGTAAGATATAAAGCAAGTGTTGTGCTGGAGTCAAGATCGAGATATCATTGAGAGTTTGAGAGTTTGTCGGAAGTCCGAACGTTCGTCGGAAGTTTCGCCGGAACCAACCGACAAGTCCAGGAGCTTGCCAAAGAAGCTCGTCGGAACTTGCTAAGAAGATCGTCGTAAAGTCCAGCCGGGAGTCTGTCGGAACATTGCCGAGAGTTCATCGGATGTTCGCCAGAAGTACGCCGGAAGCTCGTCGGAAGAGCAATTGACGCACCAGAACAAGAGGCGATATAATTATGTCTTAATTATCATAGTTAGAGTGTAAATTAAGTTAGGATTGAGAGGTAATCCCACTAACTTAATTAGGGGCCAAGTGGACCCTTAATAGAGTTGAATTGGGCCGAATTGATCAGCCAATTCAGCCCTTGAATTCTTGACCGGTGGTGGCACCGCTTGGAAGGCAGTGCCCCCTAGGATATCTAGGCGGTGGTACCACCGGCAGTAAATGCTGCAAACGGTGGTATCACCCCTGTTAGGCGGTGGTACCGCCCAGTATAAAATCAGCGACGGTAGTACCACTAGTACCTCGAATTCCGGGGATGTGATACTTTTTGGCTCTAATTTTGAAGCTATTGGGGTCTATAAAAATCCCACTCTTTTCTGCATGAAAGGGCACGAAAGCATTGGCTTAATCTTGAATTCTTGAGTTATAAAAGTGTTGTAAAAGTTAGAGTTCTCCTCCTTCGTCTCTTAGCCTTGTAACCATCCAAGAAAGAGGAGTGAGACTTGTAAGGATTATCTCCTAAACTCGGGAAAACGAGAAAGCACTATAAAGAGGTGTTTAGTCTTCACCTATTGAAGGAAGGCCTTTAGTGGATGCTAGTGACTTCGTCAGAAATCCGAAAGTGGATGTAGGTCACATTGACCGAACTACTCTAAATTCTAGTTTGCTTTTTATTTGTGTAATTTACATTACTGTAAACCTCTTTAATCTTCTCTTGCACTTTTACGAAAGCTTTCAAGTTCAACTTCTCTCTGAAACAGATTGAATCGAAACCATTTTTGTCGGAATCGGTTTTAGTCGAAACGAATATTTTTCTGAAATCGTGAATGTTTTCCGCTGTACTAATTCACACACTAGAGTATAAAAGGATAATGTGAACAATAAAATTAGCACATATCAAAAGCAATGTTGAACAATAAAACGTACTTATGTCTTTATGAGTCAATATGATGCAAACATAATCTTTTACAAATGCATTCAAATTTGAAAGGAAATAAAGCAAGAGCATATAAGGATTTTAGCATATATTAGAAGCACATGCGGAACAAGGAACATACATGTGCGTATACAAAATAATGTGATACAACATAAACTTTACATAAAAGGTTTCAAGAATGTAAATAATTTAAGGATAAGAGTATACAAGAATTCAAACTAGTAAGATAAAATTTAATTGAAGAAAGAATGCTAGAGGAAATCAATTTTCAAAGGGAATAAAATAAGAATAGGCGAAATCGACCAAAGCTCGATTTTTGGTAGAATTTGAGAGGCACAACGCATGAATTATTCGGACAACCAATTAATGCTCTAAATTACTCAAGAATGATATCTTTGGAAAGATATTTCAATCTACTTTAAGATAAAATAAGTTTCAAATGAATCAAAGTTTACAACAGAGAATTATAAATAATTCGGTAACCAAATATCATAGATCAAAATCTCTATTTTTGCATAATTCATAGGGTCAATTTTAATAGAAAATTAGGTAGTTATTTAGACTCTAAATCTTTTAATCCATGTATTAAAAGAAAGATCTACGAGTCTAGTTTCCAACAAAATAAGTTTTGCATAAATAAGAGTTCCAACAAGGACTTATAAGCAGTTTAGAATCAAAAGGTTGGAAGTTACGATCCCTGTTTCGCAAAATCCATAGGGTCAATTGAAACAAAAGTTTGGGCACCTATGACTAGCAATCTCCCATTTGACCTAAAGTCAATCACCTATGTGTCCGATACTCATTAGACCCTTGTGATGCTCAAAGATAATATGAGACAATGGCTTTGTCAATGGATCTGCAATATTATCTTCGGATGTAACTCTTTCCGCTGCTACATCTCCTCGGGTCATGATCTCACTAATCAGGTGGAACCTCCTCAAAATGTGCTTAGACTTATGATAAGATCTAGGTTCTTTCGCTTGAGCAATCGCCCAATTGTTTTCATAATATAACGGAATCAGCTCCCCCCTTGCTTAGCACGACTCCTGGATTTGTGATGAACTTCTTCATCTAGACTCCCTCTTTTGGTGCCTCTATTGCAGCAATATACTCCGCCTATGTGGTTGAGTCAGTAATAGTATCTTATTTGGAACTCTTCTAGTACACTGCTCCTCCATTTAGGATATACATATACCTCGAATTCGACTTGTTATCATCGACATCAGATTGAAAACTCGAGTTTGTGTAGCCTTCAACCCTGAGGCTACTACCTCCATATACTAGTGAAAGATCCTTAGTTCTTCTTAAGTACTTAAGAATATACTTCATTGTTTTCCAATGCTCCAAGCCTAGATCTGCCTAATACCTGCTCGTGACACTTAGAGCATGCGCTATATCAGGCCTAGTACATAACATGCCATATATGATAGACCCTATCGCTGAGGTATAGGGTATCCTATCTAGGTTCGCCTTTTCTTCAAGAGTCTTTGGGGATGTACTCCTAGAAAGCGTATCCCATGTCTTATCAATATGAGACATCTCTTTGAATTTTTTATGCCAAACCTTTTGACAATGGTGTTTATGTACTTGGATTGGGACAAGCCAAGCATCCTTTTGGATCTATCTCTATAGATCCGAATCCCTAAGATATAGGATACTTCTCCTAAGTCCTTAATGGAGAAGTGTCTAGATAACCAAGTCTTTACTATGGATAGTATTCCTACATCATTCCCAATGATTAGCATGTCATCCACATATAATACCAAGAAGGTGATAGCGCTCCCACTTACCTTCCTATACACACAAGGCTCATATTCGTTCTTAATGAAGTCATAAGATATGATTGCCTCATCAAATCTTATGTTCCAACTTTGAGAAACTTGCTTTAGTCCATAAATGAATCTAAGTAACCTGCACACCTTATCTGGGTAGTCCTTGGATACGTTGTATCATATACACCTCTGGTTGCCATTGAGGAATGTGATTTTCACATCCATATGCTAGATCTCGTAATCATAGTGTGCTGCAATAGCCAATAGAATTCGAATGGATTTTAGCATGGCTGTGGGTGAGAATGTTTCGTCATAGTCAACATCTTGCCTTTGATGATACCCCTTAGCTACTAGCCTTGCTTTATAGGTCTCTACCTTTCCATCTACTCCGATCTTCTTCTTAAAGATCCACTTGTAACCGATGGGTACAATACTCTTGGATGCATCAACTAGGTTCTAAACCTTGTTGGAGTATATGGAATCTTTCTCAGAATTCATGGATTATTGCCACTTCCCAAAGTCTATACTCATAATAGCCTCCTCATAGGTATGAAGATCAATATCATCAACATCCTCTCCTCTAATATGTCCCACATATCTCTTAGAAAGATGAGATACTTTATCGGACCTACGTAAAGTTGGAACTTGTGTGTTAGGTATCTGAATAGACTCGAGTTGTGGAGTGGTGCTTAAGCTAGGTTCTCCAACCTCATTTAACTCTATCATGCTCCCACTATCTCCGCCAAGAACGTGTTCCTTCTCAAGAAACACCATTCTCTTGACTACAAAGACCTTTTAGTCTTCAATAAGATAGAAATAATATCCATAAGTTTCCTTGGGGTATCCCATGAACTTGCACCGCTCCATTCTTGATTCCAATTTATCAGGATTGTATCTTTTAACGTGGGCAGGACAGCCACAAATCTTAACAACCTTAAGATCAAGCTTCTTCTTTTTCCATATCTCAGATGGTGTATACACAACCGACTTAATTGGAACTCTATTTAGAAGATAAGCTACGATCTCTAGGGCGTACCCCTAGAATGAGATGAGTAGGTCAGCAAAACTCATCATGGACCACACCATGTCTAACAGTGTACGATTCCTCTTTTCAGATACACCATTGAGCTAAGGTGTATAAGGAGGTGTCCATTGGGACAAAATCCCATGGTCCTTGAGGAAATGGATAAAATCTGTACTCAAGTACTCATCTCCTCGATTTGATCGAAGAGTCTTGATACTCTTTCAAATCTAGTTCTCCACTTCATTCTTATACTCTTTGAATTTCTCAAAGGCCTCAGACTTATATTTTATTAAGTACACATGTCCATATCTTGAGAAATCATCAGTAAAGATAATGAAGTAGGAGTAACCACCAATGACATGAGTTGACATGGGTCCACATACATCACTATATATAAGTTTCAGTAGCTCAGTGGCTCTCTCTTCAGTTCTACTAAATGGAGAGTTGGTCAGTTTTTCATGAAGGCAAGGCTTGCAAGTTACATATGACTCATAGTCGAATGGATCTAGATATCCATCTTTTAGCAACTTTTGAATACTTCCCTCATGTATATGACTGAGCTTACAATGTCACAGGTATGTATAGTTCACCTCATCTCGTATCCTCTTAGATGCACTTACATTCATAATATGTGGAGTAGTGTCTAGTATAAACAAATTATTATGCAATGTTCCTCTCATGATGATCTCATCATCTAATAATATTGAACAACCAATTTTCTCAAAAACTAATTTATATCCACTAATTGTCAAGAAATGGAAATAATATTTTTGATAATAAAAGAAACAAAATAGCATGCATCCAATGCAATAATAGCTCCACCAAGTAGATGTAAGGTGACCTCGCCAACAGCTACAGTAGCAACTTTTGCTTCATTGCCCATCTTAAGGTCAATCTCGCCTCTCGCTAGTGTTGAATCTTGGATTTTGATAATGAAACTAATTGATAGTGTTTATAATTTGATATATGTTTTGAGTGACGCAGGAAGCTTCAATCAGGGAGAGACAATTAAAGCAGGAAGAATCATGTTGGGCTGGAGAAAAACATGTCAAAAGATTGGTCGATGTATCGAAAAAAGGCTTCGGGCCATGGGTTTAGGCATCGGGCCAAGAAGAATGAAAATTGCACCAAGGAAATTGGAGTTGCAGAGGTCAACTGGTCGATTGGGCAATAGATCGCAAGAGAGGATGATGCGTCGAAGAATCGGACGAAGCGTCGATGAATCAGACGAAGCGTCGATGAACCAATGACATGCCAGACAATATGATTCAAGCTTTGTAATAATTGTCTAGATTGAAGTATGTTTTAATTGTGTAGGATTAACTATGATAGCGATCAAGGCATAAAGCAAATGAGGTCCCAGAGTCCAGAACGAGATTTTGTTGGAGTTCGAGAGTTTGTCAGAAGTTCGGACATTCATCGGAAGTTCTGTCTGAATTGACTAAGAAGTCCAGGAGCTTACCAAAGAAGCTTATCGAAACTTTCCAAGAAGATTGTCATGAATTCTAATAGCTTGCTAGGAGTCCATTGGAACATTGCCGAGAGATCGTCGAAAGTTCACCGAAAGCTCGCTAGAAGAAACCTAGACTAACCGGACCTAGTTTACTTAGTGTATACCTTAGAATTCATAGTTAGCACATAATTAGGATTGAAATTGGGCCAACCCAATTAGGGGCCAGTTGGGCCCATGTATGGACTATGTTGGGCCCAATGAAAGGGCCAAACAATGACCCAACAGGTGGCACCATCGATGGCACAGTCTCGGAGACTATGTCAAGCGGTCGTACCGCTAGTTTGGGCAGTGGTACCACCCAGACACAGTCTCTAAGATATTGTCAAGCGATGGTACCGCCCATCAAAAGCAGTGGTACTGCCATGACCTAGGAAACCTGGGATGAGACATTTTTAGGCTTCAAGTTTGAGTCCACTTGAGGCCTTTAAATACCCCTCTCATCCCTGGTTAACATACATAAGCATAGAGAATTTAAAAGTGAGAAAATGCTGTAGTAATTACTTGAGAGATTCCCTCCTCTAAAGTTCTAAGTTTAGAATTCTGTATAGGGAAGAGTGAGTGCTTGTAAAAGGTTATCTCTTAAACCTGTGAAAAGGAGAAGAGGGGTGTAAGATGGTGGTTGGTCTTTGCCTATTGAAGAAAGACCGTTAGTGGATACCAGTGGCCTCGACAGAAGAGGAATCAGGAGTGGATGTAGGTCATAACGATCGAATCACTATAAAATCGATTTGTTGCCTTCTACTTTGCTGTTTACCATTGCTACAAATCAACTTACTTACTCACTGGTCTACTTCCACATTACACACTTACGAGAGTATTTTTAAGTTAACATCTTTCCGATCGGTTTTCAACGAACGAATATTTTTTTGATATTTTTACCGCTGCACTAATTCACCCCCACCCCTCTTAGTACCGACTCATTCCTAATAGTTGGTATCAGATCCACGTTATTTTTCATTTGGTTTAACACCCAAGAGAAATGACTCTTTTCGACTTTCAAGAGGGTCACTCTCTTATTCGTCCTCCCATGTTCTATGGGACGGACTACACATTGAAAAACTCGAATAAGAGTTTTCTTGCTTTCCTTGGATTTAAATTTATAGAATATTATTGAAAACAAATTTTAAAGGTCTTCTACTCTAATGCTAGAGCTTTGAATGCCCTATTTTCGCCTTAGACAAAAATGAATTCAATCGAATTTCTATGTGCGAAACAACTTTCGATATTTGCCACACTCTTAAAATCACACACGAAGGGCACTAGTTGAGTAAAAGATTCTAAGACAAATCTTTTGATGCATGATTTTAAACTTTTTCGAATGAAGCCAAGAGAGACTATTGGAGACATGTACACCCGTTTTATGGATGTCGTCAATAGTTTAAAAGCACTTGGTAAATGTTTTTTGAATTTTGAACTTGTTAATAAAGTTTTACGATCTCTTTCTAAAAATTTGGATTCTAAAGTAACAGTCATTCAAGAGGCCAAGGATTTGAATAATTTTTTGATCGAAGAACTTAACGGGCCTTTGATGACCTACAAAATAACCAATGTGGCACATGGCGAACTTGAGAACAACCGTCCAAAGAACATGAAGGATTTTGCACTTAGAACAAAAGAAAACTATTCGAGTGAAAACTGAAGTGATAGTAAACTTGAATTTCTTATAATAAATATTAAAAAGTTTTTAAAATAAGAACCAAAAATTAAAAGTAAACTTAAAAAGAATGTAACTATTTACTATGAATGCAAGAAAAAGAAAGCATTTTGGGACAAAACGAGTACCTTCGAAGATGAGGAGCAAATCAACAAGAGCAAGGTGGCGAACTACGGTTTAACGACTTTCATCAACGAGGTAAACAACTCAAATGAAACCCTTTTACTTTATTTTGAAATTACTTGATGATTTTTATCAGTTATTTTTAATTAGTTAGTAAAAAAAAAATTAGGATCATGCTAGTAATTTTGAAAATGATAGTTGCATATTTTATGAAAATATAACAAAATGTTAGATATAAATCTAATATTAATTTTATTTATGTGCCTGAGAAGCAATAATGTGTATTATGTTGATTTTTGTATTACTCTTCGATGTTGATTAAAGATGCCTTATGTTCAATGAAATCATGCTTGATGTTTTAATGACATAATGATGAAAGACGTAATGAAAATGTTAAAAGATTTTGTATCATGCTTGATGATTTTATATTATGCATGAGGACTTGAAGTAATGATTTGAAATCATATGTTTTGGAATTATGTTTTACACTTTTTGATCTTGATGTTTTTGTGATAAATCTTGCTCTTTCCGTTTTAAATGTTGATGCATGGTTTTATTTGGCATAAATAAAAAAAGCATGCTTCTATGAAATAAATCACATTAATTGAAATAACTAAAATGAGGAAAGCAGTTTTCTTGAAAAAAAAAATTTCTCTATCTTATCGAGTTTTCACTAAGAGATTGATAAATCACATTCATTGTTACGGTAGGTAACTTTTTAAGCCGTGGCCTCGGGGCCAACGCGGCTCGGTTCTGGGGTCCGGAAGTCGGAAATCTCGGGAGACGTCCCTCGGCCGAGCACCGTGGTTCGGGGCGGTAGATCGGGTCAGCAACTCCACAGTAGCGCCGGGAAGAGGCCACCTCGCCTTCGTTCCTACACACAGGTCGGGTCGGAGGCTCGGCCCGACCCCTCCGACGATCAAGTTAGCAACGTGGAGGGGGTTTAGGAGGAGGAGAAACCTCCGTGTGTTAAGTGTGTGATCCCCCATGAACGAGAGGGTGGTTGAAGAGGGGGTGTTTCCGTCTCGGTCGCCCTTTTCTTCTAATGAGCAAGAGGGTATTTATAGGGAAGCAATCTGCTTCCTAAGCTGCCCACTTGTAGGGGGCAGGTCGGGATTGATGTGCCTCGGTCAGCGTGTTAGACTTGACTTTTGGCAGGGGCAGGTTGGTATTAATGGTGCCTCGGTCAGCGTGTTGGCCAGTTTGACCAGGTGCTGAGGCGTGATGGGACAGGTGACGTCAGCCAGTCTTGTTGCCATTATTTCCGTTATCATATTCCCCCCCGATAGGAGCTATGCGTCGGTTGTCACGCAAGGGGAGTACGATGCATGGCTTCTGTCTCCAGGTAGGCTAGTCGTGCGGACGTATTTCGAGGAGAACGGAGCCGAGGAGCACGAAGCAGGCGGGCTAGCTGCGCAGGCGTGTCCTAGGTGGCGCAGAGTCGGAGAGCCGAGGAGCGGCCAAGTATGTCTTGGGTGGCGTAAAGCCGAGAGCCGAGGAGCACAACGTAGGCGGGCTGGCCGCACAGAGGTGAACTCGACGATGAAGGGCCGAGAAGCCTGGCGTAGGCAGGCTGCGCCCGAGTGACACCGCTCAGAGGGGCAGGCCGCTCTGAGGGAGCTCGGGAGAGTGTGGCCGAGGGGTTCGGCGCAGAAGGGCCGACCGCGCTGGTGTGTCTCGGGAACATGGGGCCAAGGAACACGACGCAGGAGGGCAGGATGCGCAGGTCTGTCTCGGGAACATGGGGCCAAGGAACACGACGCAAGCGGGCTGGGGCCGCGCAGGTGTGGTCTCGGGTGGCGTAAAGCCGAAGAGCCGAGGAGCATGACGCAGGCGGGCAGGCCGCGCGGGCGTGTTCGCGAGGGCCATGCGGCCGAGTAGCACGACGTGGGCGGGCTGATCGCGCAGGCGTGGTCACGAGGGCCATGCAGCCGAGTAGCAGGACGCAAGCCGAGGAGGTAGGCTCGGGCCGAGAAGCCCGGCGCAGGCAGGCTGCGGCCGAGTGACACCGCTCAGAGGGGCATGGCCGCTCTGAGGGGAGCTCGGCAGTGAATATGGCCGAGTAGCTCGGCGCAGGCAGGCTGGCCGCGCAGGCGTGTCTCGGGGGGTATGGAGCCGAGGGACACGACGCAGGCGGGCTGGCGGCGCTGGTCTGTCTCGGGAACATGGAGCCAAGGAGCATGACGCAGGCGGCGCAGGTGTGGTCTCGGGCATTACGCGACCGAGGAGCACGACGCAGGCGGGCAGACCGCGTAGGCGTGGTCGCGAGGGCCATGCGACCGAGTAGCACGACGCAGGCGGGCAAGACGCGAGGACGTGGACTCGGGCACCATGCGGCCGAGGTACACGACAGAGGCGGACAGGCCGCGCCGAGGTAGATCTCGGCAACGAGCGGCAGAGGTGCTCGATGCAGGCGGATAGACCGCGCATGGGGCTGAGGCAGCAAGCTGTGCTGTCAGCCGAGAAACTAAGGCGGGCTGGCCGCGCATGGGGCCGAGGCAGCAGGCAGCGCCATCAGCCGAGCAGCCGAGGGGTTCGGCGCAGAAGGGCCGACCGTGCCGGTGTGTCTCGGGAACATGGGGCCAAGGAACACGACGTAGGCGGGCAGGCTGCGTAGGTCTGTCTCGAGAACATGGGGCAAAGGAACACGACGCAAGCGGGCTGGGGCCGCGCATGTATGGTCTCGGGTGGCGTAAAGCCGAAGAGCCGAGCAGCATGACGCAGGCCGCGTGGGCGTGTTCGCGAGGGCCATGCGGCCGAGTAGCACGACGTGGGCGGGCTGATCGCGCAGGCGTGGTCACGAGGGCCATGCAGCCGAGTAGCAGGACGCAGGCCGAGGAGGTAGGCTCGGGCCGAGAAGCCCGGCGCAGGCAGGCTGCAGCCGAGTGACACCGCTCAGAGGGGCATGGCCGCTCTGAGGGGAGCTCGGCAGTGAATATGGCTGAGTAGCTCGGCGCAGGCAGGCTGGCCGCACAGGCGTGTCTCGGGGGGTATGGAGCCGAGGGACACGACGCAGGCGGGCTGGCGGCGCTGGTCTGTCTCGGGAACATGGAGCCAAGGAGCACGACGCAGGCGGCTGGCGGCGCAGGCGTGGTCTCGGGCATTACGCGACCGAGGAGCACGACGCAGGCGGGCAGACCGTGCAGGCGTGGTCGCGAGGGCCATGCGACCGAGTAGCACGACGCAGGCGGGCAGGACGCGAGGACATGGACTCGGGCACCATGCGGACGAGGTACACGACAGAGGCGGACAGGCCGCGCCGAGGTAGATCTCGGCAACGAGCGGCAGAGGTGCTCGATGCAGGCGGTAGACCGCGCATGGGGTTGAGGCAGCAAGCTGCGCTGTTTGCCGAGCAACTGAGGCGGGCTAGCCGTGCACGGGGTCGAGGCAGCAGGCAGCGCCGTCAGCCGAGCAGGTGAGGCGGGCTGCCGCGCATGGGGCCGAAGGGTCAAGGCAACGGCAGATAGACCGCGCATGGGGCTGAGGCAGCAAGCAGCGCTGTTAGTCGAGCAACTGAGCATGGGCCCGAGGGGTCGAGGCAGCATGTTGGCTGCGCACGGGGCCGAGGAGTCGAGGCAGCGGGCTGCTCCGTCAGCCGAGCAGCTGAGGCGGACGGCCGCGCATGGGGCCGAGGCAGCGTGTTGGCTGCAGCGTGTTTCTGCGCACGGGGCTGAGGAGTCGAGGTAGCGGGCTGCTCCGTCAGCCGAGCAGCTGAGGCGGACGGCCGCGCATGGGGCCGAGGCAGCGTGTTGGCTGCAGCATGTTGCTGCGCATGGGGCCGAGGCAGCAAGCTGCGCTGGCTGTCGCGCGCGGGGTGCCGACGTGGTCGGGCTGATCGCGCGCGCGTGCGACCGAGGGGTCGTGCGCGTGGGGCCGACGCGGGCGGGTTGGCCGCGCGCATGGGACCGAGGGGTCGAGGCGCGCGGGCTGGTCGCGCGCGTGGGCTGGCCGCGGCAGCACGCTGCGCTGTCAGCCAAGGTGCCGACGCGGGCTGGCCGCGCACAGCGCCTAGATGATCGGGGCCGAGGCGCCGATCAACCGAGGCGCGCGGGCTGGTCGCGGCAGCAAGCTGCGTTGTCCGCTAGGGTACCGACGCGGGCTGGCCGCGCACGGGGCTGAGACGATCGGGGCCAAGGCAGCAAGCTGCGCGGTCAGCCGAGGAGCTGACGCGGGATGGCCGCACATGGGGCCGAGTGGCCGAGGCGCGCGGGCTGGCTGCACCGAGGTGGATCTCGGCCGTGTGTGGCCGAGGAGCATGACGTAGGATGGCCGCGCATGGGGTCGCCAAAGCGTGCGGGCTGGTCGCGCGCGTGGGGCCGGCGCTGGCCGGTCGGCCGCGCATGGGGCCGAGGCGATCGGGGCCGAGGCGCCGATCAGCCGAGGCGCGCGGGCTGGTCGCGGCAGCAAGCTGCGCTGTTCGCCAAGGTGCCGACGCGGGCTGGCCGCGCACGAGGCCGAGACGATCGGGGCTGAGGCAGCAAGCTGCGCGGTCAGCCGAGGAGCTGACGCGGGTGGCCGCGCATGGGGCCGAGGCAGCAGGCAGCGCCGTCAGCCGAGCAGCTGAGGCGGGCTGCCGCGCATGGGGCCGAAGGGTCAAAACCAACCCCAGAAGTCACTGTTGCTGGTGCAGGTCGGCTGTAGGGAGCAACCCAAGAGAAGGCTAACGTACCGTCATTCCGGGCCCTCCTTCTAGCGCCAAAATGTTATGGTAGGTAAGTTTTTAAGCCATGGCCTCGGGGCCGACGCGGCTCGGTTCTGGGGTCCGGAAGTCGGGAATCTCGGGAGACGTCCCTCGGCCGAGCACCGTGGTTCGGGGCGGTAGATCGGGTCAGCAGCTCCACAGTAGCGCCGGGAAGAGGCCACCTCGCCTTCGTTCCTGCACACAGGTCGGGTCGGAGGCTCGGCCCGACCCCTCCGACGATCAAGTTAGCAACGTGGAGGGGGTTTAGGAGGAGGAGAAACCTCCGTGTGTTGAGTGTGTGATCCCCCATGAATGAGAGGGTGGTTGAAGAGGGGGTGTTTCCGTCTCGGTCGCCCTTTTCTTCTAATGAGCAAGAGGGTATTTATAGGGAAGCAATCTGCTTCCTAAGCTGCCCACTTGCAGGGGGCAGGTCGGGATTGATGTGCCTCGGTCAACGTGTTAGACTTGACTTTTGGCAGGGGGCAGGCTGGTATTAATGGTGCCTCGGTCAGCGTGTTGGCCAGTTTGACTAGGTGCTGAGGCGTGATGGGACAGGTGACGTCAGCCAGTCTTGTTGCCATTATTTCCCTTATCAGTCATGATATTATGTTGATGCTTACAAATGAAAAGTTATGATCATGCATGGTAGAATGTAATTTGACAAATTGATACCATCATGAAGTGAAATATTTATAATTTGGAATGATGCATTCAATTTAAATTCAAGGTTTATCTCAATTATGATATATTGCAATAAGAACGACACTTTATTTTGTCAAAATTTGAAAATTGATGAATTGCACCGTTATATTATTATTCCCCTCTTTTTGCCAATGACAAAGGTGTTGAATCTCGGATTTTGATGATGAAATCAATTGTCATTTGTTATCCAATCTATATGTTGAGATAAGTGTGCAGGATTAACTATGATGGAAGAAAGACATGCAGTAGGAGTTGCGTCGGAGTCAAGACCATGATCACATTGGGGGGTCGAGAGTTTGACGGAAGTCTGGAAAGTCGTCGGAGGTTCTGCGGGAACAAATCCGAGAAGTCCAAGAGCTTGCCAAAGAAGCTCATCGGAACTTGCCAAGTGAATGATTGCAAGTCCAGGAGTTTGCCGAAAGTCCGTCGAAGCATCGTCGAAGGTTCGTCGGATGTTCGCCGAAAGTTCGCCGGAAGAAGTGATTGATGCACCGGAGCAAGTTGCAGTAAATATCTTAAGAAATATCGTAGTTAGCATGTAGATTAAGTTAGGAATGGGAGGTGATTCCATGAACTTAATCTGGGGGCAATTGGGCCCTTGATAGACCCAAATTGGGCCGAATGACTCAACCCATTCAGACCAGAATTCCTGCCAAGCGGTGGCATCGCTAGGGTTGGCGATGGCACCACCCAAGAGATGGTCTCTCAGGAGAGCTGGGCAGTGCAACTGCCCAGGTCAGGCAGTGGCACCACCTGGGCTCAGTCTCCAAGCGAGACTAGGCGGTGCAACCGCCCCTGTCAAGCGGTGGCACCGGCTAGAGGCTCAATCTCCGAGTTGCCAAGCGGTTATACTGCCCTAGTCAGGAGGTAGTACCACCAGGACCCCAGAAATCTAGAAAATGATATTTTTGAGCTCCAAATTTAAACCAGTTTGGGGCCTATATATACCCCACCCTTTCTTACATGAAAGGGCACCGAAAATCCAATCTTACTCTGTGATTTTTAGAGCTCAAAAGTGTTATAAAGGCTTGAAGTTCTCCTCCCTCTTGTCTTCCAAGTTTTGAGCTTTCAAGAGAGGAGAGAAATTCTATAAGGGTTGTCTCCTAAGCCCATCAAAAGGAGTGAAACTATAAAAGGGTGGTTGGCCTTCGCCTATTGAAGGAAGGCCTCTAGTAGACGTCGGTGACCTCGTCGGAGGAGGAAGCCAAAAATGGATGTAGGTCACGTTTGACCGAACCACTCTAAAATCTTGTTTGCATTTCCTTTGTGCTAATTATCTTAACTGCAAATTGCCTTCCTTACTTTACTTCAAATACGATTCCATAAGCTTTCAAAGTTATTATCTGCACGAAATGACTTTTACGTGGGAATCAGATTTTAACATACGAACGTAGTTTTAATCATCGAAAGTTTTCCGCTGCACTAATTTACCCCCCCCCTCTTAGTGCTCTTGATCATAACAATTGGTATCAAAGCAGGGTTAACTATCAAACGGATTAAAACCCAAGAGAGATAGCATATGTCGGATACCAAGAGGGCCACTCTATTACACTTCTAACAAGGAAATTCAAAAAAATTATTAAGAGAAACAAGTTTAAAAATGACTCAAAAAATAAATTTGAACCCAAAAAGGACCAAGTTATTTGCTACGAGTACAAAAAGCCAAGACACTACAAAAGTGATTGTCCCCAAGCCAAGAAGAGAACATCAAAGAAGAAGGTGCTCAAAGCGACGTGGGATGACTCGAGCGCGTCCGAAGAAGAGGAGTCCAACACCGAGCAAGTTGCTCATTATGCCCTAATAGCCATCGGAGAGGAGGTAGCAAATTTAATTGATGCAGATTTATCATTTGATGAATTATTAAATGCCTTCCATGATTTATTTGATGAATACAAAATAATTAGTAGAAAATATAAATTATTAAAAAAAGAGCATGATAGTCTTATTAGTGATTTCGATAAATTAAAAACTGAATATCATGATAGTTTAGCTCCATGTATAAAATGCCATAATATAGAAACTCTCCAAAAAGAGAACTTGCTACTTAAGGACACCTTGAAGAAATTCGAGGTTGGTAGCAAGTCTTTGAACATGATCCTTACAAATAAGGGTCACGTTCCCAAAAGAAGTGGAATCGGATTTGTGCGAAGTCATCACCAAAATCCAACCACCTTAATAAAAGACCCTATCTTACATGTTCGGCACTAAAGTAAATGCAACTTTTGTTGCAAACATGGACATAAAACGTATCATTGTCCATTCAAGAAAATTAGCATGAACAAACTGATTTGGGTTCCTAAAGGAACCATGATAAACTCTATGCAACATAATAAATAATATAGATCAGCTTTTGAGGCACCGAAAAGTAAATGGGTACCTAAAAATTATCCTTTCTTGTAGAAACATACACCATCACAAGCTAAGAGTAAGAGATGGTACCGTGATAGTGGATGCTCAAGGCATATGACCAGAGATCCATCTCAATTCTCTAAGCTCACTAGCATAGACGAAGGCTATGTCACCTTTGGAGACAACATCAAGGGTAAAATCATTAGCAAAGGAACTATAGGTAACAAATCCAACTTCTTTATTGAAGATGTTTGGTTAGTTGAAGGTTTAAAACATAACCTCTTAAGCATTAGTCAATTATGTGATAAAGGATATATCATCAAATTCGAATCTAATGCTTGCATCATTGAAAAACCACACAAAAACACATCTATGATTATATTAAAACAAAATAATGTATACACCATTGACATCAATGATCTTTGCAATGAAATGTGTTTCTCGATTTTGAATGAGGATGCTTGGCTTTGGCATAGGAGATTAGGTCATGCTAGCATGAAACTAATCACTCAAATATCATCCAAAAAACTTGTATGAGGAATTCCTCATATCAAGTTTATCAAATATAATGTTGCTAGTCAAAGGTGCCCAACAAGCCAATCACGTGAGTGATGCACGTGTGACTTGATACAGAATCTTTTTTGCTTATTATATTTTGGCATATATCACGTTATAACTATTGCATATATGCATATATATATTGTGATATCCTTGGATTTGTGCAATGGGAATCGGATCGTGATGAGATCACGAAAATGAGATCGATTCACCTTTAAACACATATCCTAAATAATCTCGGTCACAGGTTACTCGAGAGGGACATCGTGATAACTAGATAGACTGGTGTACTATATACCCATCCATATGATAGATGCAGCGGGTCTCATAGCTACTCATTTAGGGACACTAGGGATATAGTACAAGTGCTTATTGGAGAATGAGTTCACTAATTGATCCCCTTACGGAATGCTAGATGGTTGATGATGCCTTATTGTCAAACAATGATTCCGTAGTCCTAGTGGTATATCTGGTCCTAGACTTGAGACACCAAGGATATCCTATATGAGTGCTCCACTCTTTGATACCAAACTTATAGGTTTGGCTGTCCCAGATATAGTACAGTTGGCTATTGGGAGTAGTAGTTGACCTTACGAGGGTTATTGAGTGTCGATAGAGGATCATCCACTCTTGGCGTCATGAGAAGAATATCCCATGTGTTCTTGCTCAGACAAATCCCTAGCAAGGGTCATTCGGGTTGAGAGAGAAAGAGTTCTCCGGGAGAATCCGATTAGAGCGAGATTCGAGTAGAAACCGTATGGGTCTGACAGCACCATGCTCGATATATGGTCTCTGGGATATTAGATGGATGAGGGACTATAGGAACACGGTAACTGAGGATAGACAAGTCCAATGGATTGGATTCCCTTGTATCATCAGGGGACTATGGCATAGTGGCCTAGTACATCCGTAGTCGATAAGTCAAGTGAATTATTACAGAGATAATAATTCATTGAGTTAGAAGGAGTTATGACAGGTATGACTCACGGCCAGCTCGATATTGGGCCTAGAGGGTCACACACATATGGTAGGCATTGCGATGAGTAGAGGTTCGGATATGAGATATCTGACGGAGCCCTTGTCTTATTGGATATCCAATTGTTGAATCTCAGATTTTGATGATAAAGTCAATTGTCATTTGTTATCTAATCCATATGTTGAGATAAGTGTGCAGGATTAACTACGATGAAAGAAAGATATGCAGTAGGAGTTGCGCCTGTTAGGATCAAGAGCACTAAGAGGGGGGGGGGGGTGAATTAGTGCAGCGGAAATCTTATAATAATTTAAAAACCAAAAGCTGCGTTCGTTCAAAAACTATTATGATGCAAAAGCAAATTCTCAGTTTGTATCTAAGTGCAGTTTGCGTCTAAGCGCAGATTACGTTTAAGCGCAGTTTTGCGTCTAAGCGCAGTTTTGCGTCTAAACTCAGATTTACGTCTAAATGCAGATTTACGTCTAAACGCAGATTTACGTCTAAACGCAGTTTTACGTCTAAACGTAGTTTTACGTCTAAACGTAGATTTACGTCTAAACGCAGTTTTACGTCTAAACGCAGTTTTACGTCTAAAGGCAGATTTACGTCTAAACGCAGTTTTACGTCTAGACGCAGATTTACGTCTAAACTTTGAAACTCGTTTGTATACTCGCAGAAGGCAGTATGCAGTTGAAATCAAGACGTAAACGTGAACTGAAATCTGATGATTGAGCGAGGAAAGCCGATTTACGTCTGAATGCAGTTTTACGTCTAAATGTTGAAACTCGTTCGTAAAATCGTAGAGGACAGATTGCAGTTATTAATAGGATTAAAATGTAAGCGTAAACTGCAAAGAAGCTCGTTCGTAAAAGCGCGGAAAACAGTTCTGCAGAATCAAACGTAAACGTAAACTGTAATGTATGAAAATATGAATTTACGTCTGAATGCAGATTTGGAAGAACAGCACTTAGAACTTGTTCGTGAAAGCGCAGAGAGCAGTAGTGATGAGGGAGGTTTGCAGTAATGATAAAGTGCTCGAAAATAAACGCAAACCAGAGATTTAGAGTGGTTCGGTCAGCCTTGACCTACTCCACTTTTGGCTTCCTCCACCGATGAGGTTGCCGACGTCAACTAGGTGCCTTCCTTCAATGGGCGAAGGCCAAACTTCCCTCTTACAATTTTTCTCCTTTTGACAGGCTTAGGAGACAACCTTTACAGATCCTTTCTCTCCTCTCTTTACAACTCAAAACTTGAAGAACAGAAGGAGAAGAACTTTAGGACTTTACACAAATTTGAGCTCTTAGAATCACTGAAAAGATCAAGAATTCGGTGTGGATCTGTATCTTTTCAGTGCTGAATGGGTGGGGTATTTATAGGCCCCAACCTAATTCAAAATTCGAGCTCAAAACGATCAAATCGATCAAATCCCAGAATTCTGGGATCAGGCGGTTGCACCTCTCGACTGGAGAGGTGGCACCGCCTGGCAGAGCTCGAAGACTGAGCTCTGCCGATTGCTTCTCTCTGCCAGAGCTCGAAGACTGAGCTCGATGGTTGCATCACCTGGCAGAGCTCGAAGACTGAGCTTGGTGATTGCATCACCTGGCAGAGCTTGAAACTGAGCTCGGTGGTTGCATCACCTGGCAGAGCTCCAAGCTGAGCTCAGGCTGATCCACCTCTCTGCCAGAGCTCGAAGACTGAGCTCGGTGATTCCATCACCTGGCAGAGCTCGAGACTGAGCTCAGGCTGATGCACCTCTCTGCCAGAGCTCGAAGACTGAGCTCGGTGGTTGCATCGCCTGGCAGAGCTCGGAACTTGAGCTCTGGCGGTGCAACCTCTTGGCTGGGGCGGTTGCACCTCCCAGCCTCGCAGCCCTGGCGGTTGCACCTCCTGGCTGGGGCGGTTGCACCTCCCAACCCCACAGCCCAGGCGGTTGCACCTCCTGGCTGGGGCGGTTGCACCTCCCAACCCCACAGCCCAGGCGGTTGCACCTCCTGGCTGGGGCGGTTGCACCTCCCAACCCCACAGCCCAGGCGGTTGCACCTCCTGGCTGGGGCGGTTGCACCTCCTGGTGCAATCAGGGTCCGAATGGTTCACTCCATTCGGCCCACTTTGAATCTTTTCAGGGGCCCAATTGCCCCAAGATTAAGCTAATGGGATCACCTCCCATTTTCATGCTTAACCATCATGCTAACTACGATTAACTCTAAGACAACTTCTGCAGCTTTGCTCCGATGCGTCAATCGCTTCTTCCGGCGAGTTTCCTGCCAACTTCCGTCGATCAACCGATAACCCTCGGTGATCCTTCTGCGGACATCCGGCATACTCCTGGACTTTGCGACGATCCACTTGGCGAGTTTCGACGAGCTTCGCTTGGCAAGCTTCTGGACTTCTCGGATCTGTTCTCTCTGAACCTCCGACGACCGTTCGAACTTCCGTCGAACTCTCGAACTCCCAACGTGATCATGATCTTGACTCCGGCGCAACTCCTGCTGCTTGTCTTACTCTCATCGTAGTTAATCCTGCACACTTATCTCAACACATAGATTAGATAACAAATGACAATTGACTTCATCATCAAAATCCGAGATTCAACAATCTCCCCCTTTTTGATGATGACAATCAATTGATAAAGGAGTTGTCCTTAACTCCCCCTATCTATATGCCATAGTTGAGATAAGTCAACCTTGAATTCAAGACCTAAGAATTCAAGTGACGTATTGATAAGTTAGATCAGTTAAACTTATCAATGCTCCCATCATGATGCCTATCATGATGTATCTCTTCAAGAATTATGTCAAGGCATGACATACATCATCAAGTTTGTATGATAGTGTTTGTAACCATTCATCATGTAATCATATAAAGCTACGAAGGACTTTTTACATGATGCTCACATTTGAGATTTTCTAGTAAGTTTGCATTTTCTTCACAATATCAAATCAAGATATGATGCAAACTATAGTACATGTTCACATATCTCTTGGTGATGCAAGGATGGCATAACATTGTTTATAGCATCACTCAAGTATTTGCAACTATGACATAGATATGATTATGGCAGTTCAGCTATGACATAGTGTTTATCAATTCATATTTTTCTCCCCCTTTGTCATCAACAAAAAGCATGATAGCATTATCAAGCATATAAAGGAAGTCATGACACATATATCTCTTTATTGTTTTTGCTTGACGGAGGAAAGTCATTTTCCAAAGAGTTTTCATAAGAGTGTACGGGAACATCCCATTTTTAGCATACAACCCGAAAAATGAACTTCTTACATGCATTTGGTTAAAAATATTTGTCACATAATTTGCAACATGTTATTTGATCAAGCGTTGTCAAGGCATGTAATAGTAATAACATTCGAAAAATAATTTTGATGTAGTAACACAATTATTTCAAGTGCAGCATTATATCATATTGCATAGCAGGATTTTTATTTCAGCAAGTGTAGCATTGCATCACATGGTAAGATATCAGCTCGTATGATGCAAATTTTTTGTTTGATACATGGCATGATAGCAATCATATTAGCAATAGCAACCATATCAATGTCATACTGCTGACTTATCAACTTACATTGGTATGTTGCTTCATATTTTCAAGGCATAGGCTTTTAAACCTTTTTAGTTTCAGTGCAAAAACCGAGATAAACAACAAGAGATGTTTGCAAATATGCTTACACAGACAAGGATAACCATATCAGGGTAACATATGTACAGCATATCAGGTAACCATAAAGACAAAGTCCTTCATGAATAACATAAGGAGTTTACAACATGTCATATCAAAAACATCAGATGTTTATACAAGCTTATTCATGAGGTGGAAGATTAAAGTGCCTAAGTAAAGAGTCAAATTGTCGATGGATTTGTTGTAGCTCGGTTAGGATTTGATCTTGTCGAAGTTCAAGCCGTTCTTGTCGTTGCTCAAATCGGTCCATCCGAATCCCGATATCTTCGATGGATGATGTGTGAGTTTGCTCAACCGGATGTGTTTCCTCAAAGGGACAGATCGGAGGAGAGTGGGTACTCCTAAAGACTGGGGTTTTCGGCTCTGGTTCAGGTTCAGGCTGAGGGGGATCAGTTCTTCTAGGCATTCTAGCCCAGTTACCGTTTCTATAGTGACATCTTAGTCGGTGAAGTAGATTTTTGTTTATTATGCTGAATCTATCTGATTTCATTACTTATTCTTCTAGTGGTATTTGAATGTCGTAAGCTTTCATTATTCTAGTAATAATTCCACCATATGGGAGCATCATATCTTTCGTAGATAATTCCAACATGTTTTGTTGGATCAGATAGCCAAGACAAATGTCACGTTCTTTCATAATTAGGTACATAATTCCTAATTCCAATTGACTCACTTCATCATGATGGTATTGCTTAGGAAGAATTATACTAGTCATGATATGATGAAGTATCTTAGTGTTAAAGGGCATTAGATGTTCACAACTTTTAGGAATAGATTCTACGTTAGGATTGGCAAGGATTGTTCCTAAGGCTTCAACGTAGGATGTTTCAATAGTTTTTTCATCCCATGATCCTTTGAAGTAAAGTCCTATGCTTTTCATGGGAATACCTATCATATCACAAATGAATCTATCAGTGATTGAGATGTGTTGTTCTAAGAGATAGGTTGATATCCTTTCTTCATCATCTTTTTGCATGTTGTTATAAAACAATCTAACTAGTCTAGGATAAATGGGTTCGTTGATCTGCAAAATGGGAAGTAGATTTAGGTTTGCAAACCAATGGATAGTCTCTACATCTCTTAGTTCATTCAGATCTACGTATTTTCCCTTATTGATGCTTCTTAGTTCGAAGGAGAGAAATTTTTCAGCATGGTTTTTGGAATCAAAAAGAGTGAGATCAAACTCTTCTACTACTCTCCTCTTTCCCTTGTCCCTTGAGGATCTTCTAGATCCCATTACTACTGCTGTTTAGAGGGATGATGATGAGCTAAAGTAAATGAAGAACAAAACAGAATTTAAGAGCTTCTTAGAGAGTACCTTTGTGAAATCTTCAAGAGAAGGAAGGATTCTTGATGTTTTGCTCCGAAATAAGAGGTATTTGGAAGGCTTAGAGGAGTGAAATGGGAATGGAGGAGACTTGGAAGAGTAGAGGAGGAAATGGGGGTGAGTTGGGGTCGGTTCCTCAGCCGGCCCTAGCGTGATTTTAAAGAGCAGAGCTGCTGGCGGTTGCACCTCTGGCTGGAGCGGTGCAACCTCTGGCAACCCGTGATGGCTGGAGGTGCCACCGCCAGCTGGAGAGGTGCCACCGCCTGCAGCAGGTGAACACCTAAGATGATTTGATTAGGGAGTCTTTGCCTTGAGGAGAGTTTCAGAGCAATTAATGTATGTTACATGATTTCGTATGAGTTTTTATTTAAGGAAGAAGCTCTTTGTAAGATAGATCTTTTACCGTGCGTACGTATGTTTGTTTGGTGTCCCTTTTAAGATCATGACATATTTAGTTTCTACAAGAATTAATTCGTAGATGAACAGGTTTTGAAGATCAGGGGGGTATGTGAATTTGGATATGATATATTTCTAATTGTATCGTATTTGTGATTTCATAGCTTCCACTTGTTACTTAAGCGTTGCGAGTCCCTTTTTGATTCTTGGTTTATGACCATTGAGAGTCAAGGAGCAGAACATTATTTCTTGCTCCGGCCTAGACTTTTAATGTTTTTATAGGAACGGATGATCTTTAGGAACCCATTTACTTTTGGGTGCCTCATAAATAGATCTACATTTTCTATCATGTTGCATAGAGTTTATCATGGTTCCTTTAGGAACCCAAATTAATTTGTTTGGACTTATTTTCTTAAATGGACAACAATGTGTCTTGTGTCCAGATTTGCAACAAAAGTTGCACTTGGTTTGGTTTTGAATATGTAAGATGGGGCCTTTTACAAAGGTAGTTGGATTTCGGTGAGGACTCCTCACAAATCCAATCCCACTTCTTTTGGGAGCATGACCCTTGTTTATAAGGATCATGTTTAATGACTTGCTACCAACCTCGAATTTCTTCAAGGTGTCCTTAAGTAGCAAGTTTTCTTTTTGTATAGTTTCTAAATCATGACATTTGATACATGAATTTAAACTATCATGATGTTCGACTTTTAACTTATCAAACTCACAAGTAAGATTATCATGTACCTTTTTTAGCAACTTGTATTTCTTATTTATAACTTTGCATTCATCAAATAAATCATGGAAGGCATTTAATAATTCATCGAAAGATAAATCAGCATCTAATAAATCCGTTACCTCCTCTTCGATGGCCATAAAGGCGTAATGAGCAACTTGCTCGGTGTTGGACTCCTCTTCCTCAGATGCGCTCGAATCATCCCATGTTGCTTGGAGCGCCTTCTTCTTTGTTCTTTTCTTGACTTGGGGACAATCACTTTTGTAGTGTCCCGGCTTTTTACATTCGTAGCAGATTACTTGGTCCTTCTTGGGTTCAAGTTTATTTTTCACATCGTTTTTAAACTTGTTTCTTTTGAAGAATTTCTTAAACTTTCTTGTCAAAAGTGCCAAGTCATCGTCACAATCCTCATCACTTGAGTTTTCTCTCAAGTGGCATTCAGAAGTTTTAAGTGCCATATCCTTCCTGTTCTTTGGAAGGATGTCTTCTTGCTCTTCATGAGCTTTGCAGGTCATTTCGTAGGTCATTAATGACCCGATTAGTTCTTCAAGAGGGAAATTTCGCAGATCTTTTGCCTCTTGAATGGCGGTGACTTTAGGATCCCAACTCTTAGGAAGGGATCTTAGTATCTTATTAACAAGCTCAAAATCCGAAAAGCTCTTTCCGAGTCCTTTTAGACCGTTGACGACATCCGTGAAACGGGTAAACATGTCGCCAATGGTTTCACTCGGTTTCATTCGGAAAAGTTCAAAAGAATGCAGCAACAGATTGATTTTTGACTCTTTCACTCTACTTGTGCCCTCGTGGGTCACTTCAAGTGTGTGCCAAATATCAAAAGCAGTTTCGCAAGTTGAAACACGATTAAACTCGTTTTTATCAAGTGCGCAAAATAAGGCATTCATAGCCTTTGCATTAAGAGCGAAAGCCTTCTTCTCCAAATCGTTCCAATCGATCATTGGAAGAGAAGATTTTGAAAATCCATTTTCAACAAGGTTCCACAGTTCAAAATCCATAGAAATAAGAAAGATCCTCATTCGGGTCTTCCAGTAAGTGTAGTCCGTTCCACTGAACATGGGTGGACGTGTAATCGAATGCCCCTCTTGGTTTCCGGCGTATGCCATCTCTCTTGGGTTTTAATCCTTTAGAGAGTTAACCTTGCTCTGATACCAATTGTTAGGATCAAGAGCACTAAGAGGGGGGGGGGTGAATTAGTGCAGCGGAAATCTTATAATAATTTAAAAACCAAAAGCTGCGTTCGTTCAAAAACTATTATGATGCAAAAGCAAATTCTCAGTTTGTATCTAAGTGCAGTTTGCGTCTAAGCGCAGATTGCGTTTAAGCGCAGTTTTGCGTCTAAGCGCAGTTTTGCGTCTAAACTCAGATTTACGTCTAAATGCAGATTTACGTCTAAACGCAGATTTACGTCTAAACGCAGTTTTACGTCTAAACGTAGTTTTACGTCTAAACGTAGATTTACGTCTAAACGCAGTTTTACGTCTAAACGCAGTTTTACGTCTAAACGCAGATTTACGTCTAAACGCAGTTTTACGTCTAGACGCAGATTTACGTCTAAACTTTGAAACTCGTTTGTATACTCGCAGAAGGCAGTATGCAGTTGAAATCAAGATGTAAACGTGAACTGAAATCTGATGATTGAGCGAGGAAAGCCGATTTACGTCTGAATGCAGTTTTACGTCTAAATGTTGAAACTCGTTCGTAAAATCGTAGAGGACAGATTGCAGTTATTAATAGGATTAAAATGTAAGCGTAAACTGCAAGGAAGCTCGTTCGTAAAAGCGCGGAAAACAGTTCTGCATAATCAAACGTAAACGTAAACTGTAATGTATGAAAATACGAATTTACGTCTGAATGCATATTTGGAAGAACAGCACTTAGAACTTGTTCGTGAAAGCGCAGAGAGCAGTAGTGATGAGGGAGGTTTGCAGTAATGATAAAGTGCTCGAAAATAAACGCAAACCAGAGATTTAGAGTGGTTCGGTCAGCCTTGACCTACTCCACTTTTGGCTTCCTCCACCGATGAGGTTGCCGACGTCAACTAGGTGCCTTCCTTCAATGGGCGAAGGCCAAACTTCCCTCTTACAATTTTTCTCCTTTTGACAGGCTTAGGAGACAACCTTTACAGATCCTTTCTCTCCTCTCTTTACAACTCAAAACTTGAAGAACAGAAGGAGAAGAACTTTAGGACTTTACACAAATTTGAGCTCTTAGAATCACTGAAAAGATCAAGAATTCGGTGTGGATCTGTATCTTTTCAGTGCTGAATGGGTGGGGTATTTATAGGCCCCAACCCAATTCAAAATTCGAGCTCAAAACGATCAAATCGATCAAATCCCAGAATTCTGGGATCAGGCGGTTGCACCTCTCGACTGGAGAGGTGGCACCGCCTGGCAGAGCTCGAAGACTGAGCTCTGCCGATTGCTTCTCTCTGCCAGAGCTCGAAGACTGAGCTCGATGGTTGCATCACCTGGCAGAGCTCGAAGACTGAGCTTGGTGATTGCATCACCTGGCAGAGCTCGAAACTGAGCTCGGTGGTTGCATCACCTGGCAGAGCTCCAAGCTGAGCTCAGGCTGATCCACCTCTCTGCCAGAGCTCGAAGACTGAGCTCGGTGATTCCATCACCTGGCAGAGCTCGAGACTGAGCTCAGGCTGATGCACCTCTCTGCCAGAGCTCGAAGACTGAGCTCGGTGGTTGCATCGCCTGGCAGAGCTCGGAACTTGAGCTCTGGCGGTGCAACCTCTTGGCTGGGGCGGTTGCACCTCCCAGCCTCGCAGCCCTGGCGGTTGCACCTCCTGGCTGGGGCGGTTGCACCTCCCAACCCCACAGCCCAGGCGGTTGCACCTCCTGGCTGGGGCGGTTGCACCTCCCAACCCCACAGCCCAGGCGGTTGCACCTCCTGGCTGGGGCGGTTGCACCTCCTGGTGCAATCAGGGTCCGAATGGTTCACTCCATTCGGCCCACTTTGAATCTTTTCAGGGGCCCAATTGCCCCAAGATTAAGCTAATGGGATCACCTCCCATTTTCATGCTTAACCATCATGCTAACTACGATTAACTCTAAGACAACTTCTGCAGCTTTGCTCCGATGCGTCAATCGCTTCTTCCGGCGAGTTTCCTGCCAACTTCCGTCGATCAACCGATAACCCTCGGTGATCCTTCTGCGGACATCCGGCATACTCCTGGACTTTGCGACGATCCACTTGGCGAGTTTCGACGAGCTTCGCTTGGCAAGCTTCTGGACTTCTCGGATTTGTTCTCTCTGAACCTCCGACGACCGTCCGAACTTCTGTCGAACTCTCGAACTCCCAACGTGATCATGATCTTGACTCCGGCGCAACTCCTGCTGCTTGTCTTACTCTCATCGTAGTTAATCCTGCACACTTATCTCAACACATAGATTAGATAACAAATGACAATTGACTTCATCATCAAAATCCGAGATTCAACAGCGCCGGAGTTAAGACTATGATCATGTTGGGAGTTCGAGAGTTCGATGGAAGTCCGGACGGTCGTTGGAGGTTCTACGGGAACAAATCCGAGAAGTCCAGAAGCTTGCCAAAAGAAGCTCGTCGGAACTCGCCAAGTGGATTGTCACAAGTCAAGGAGTTTGTTGGAAGTCCGTAGGAGCATCATTAAGGGTTCATCGGATGATCGACGGAAGTTCGTCGGAAGCTCGTCGGAAGAAGCGATTGACGTACCGGAGCAAGTTGTAGTAAATGTCTTAAGAAATATCGTAGTTAGAATGATGATTAAGTTAAAAATGGGAAGTGATCCCATTAACTTAATCTTGGGACAATTGGACCCTTGACAGACCCAAATTGGGCCGAATGGATTAGCCCATTCGGACCTAGATTTCTTGGCTAGTGATGTCACTGCCTAGGTCGGCGGTGGCACCACCCAGGGCTCAGTCTCCGAGCTAGGTTGGGCGGTGCAACCACCCCTGACAAGCGATGGAATTGCCTGAGCTCGGTCTCCGAGCTCTACCAAGCGGTGCAACCGCCCTAGTCAGGCGGTGGCACCGCTTGGGCTCAGTCTCTGAGCGAGACTGGGCGATACAATCACCCCTGTCAGGTGGTGGCACCGCCCAGAGGCTCAGTCTCCGAGTTGCCAGGCGGTTGTACTACCCTAGTCAGGAAGTAGTAATGCCAGGACCCCGAAAATTCGAGAAATAACATTTTTGAGCTCCAAATTCAAACCAGTTTGGGACCTATATATGCCCCACCCTTTCCTGCATGAAAGTGCACCGAAAATCCAATCTTACTCTATGATTTTTAGAGCTCAAAAGTATCGTATGAGTTAAAAGTTCTCCTTCCCTTTTTCTTCCAACTTTTGATCTGTCAAGAGAGGAAAGAAAATTCTGTAAGGGTTGTCTCCTAAGCCCGTCAAAAGGAGTGAAACTGTAAAAGGGTGGTTGGCCTTCGCCTATTGAAGAAAGGCCTCTGGTGGACGTCGGTGACCTCGTTGGTGGATGAAGCCAAAAGTGGATGTAGGTCAAGATTGACCGAACCACACTAAACCTCGATTTGCATTTACTTGGAGCATCTTATCTTTACTGCAAACCTCCTTAGTAGCTTATTGCCTTCTGCTCATTGACGAACGTGTTTCATAGTTAAGTATTTTCCGAATCGACATTAAGACGAAAATCAGTTTTATCGTACGAACATCATATTTCAATTTGCGCTTGCATTCTGATTTCCATCTTAACTGCAAACTGCCTCTATATATTTGCTTTAACTACATCTCGCTTGATCACAAGTTAAAGTGATTTACAAATCGGCTTTCTTACCAAAATCGCTTTTATCGTACGAATGCAATTTTAATCGTCGAAAGTTTTCTACTGCACTAATTCACCCCCCCCCTCTTAGTGCTCTTGATCCTAACAATTGGTATCAAAGCGAGGTTAACTCTCAAACAGATTAAAACCCAAGAGAGATGGCATACGTCGAAAACCAAGAGGGCCACTCTATTACATGTCCACCCATGTTTAATGGGACGAACTACTCCTATTGGAAGACCCAAATGAGGATCTTCCTTATTTCAATGGATTTTGAACTTTGGAATCTTGTCGAAAACGGATTTTCAAAGTCTTCTCTTCCAATGATCGATTGGAATGAATTGGAGAAGAAGACTTTCGCTCTTAATGCAAAGGCTATGAATGCCTTATTTTGTGCACTTGATGAAAATGAGTTTAATCGTGTTTCGATTTGTGAAACCGCGTTTGATATTTGGCATACACTCGAAATGACTCACGAAGGCACAAGTAGAGTAAAAGAGTCAAAAATCAATCTTTTGATACATTCTTTTAAACTTTTCCGAATGAAACCGAGCGAGACTGTTGGCGACATGTACACCCGTTTCATGGATGTCGTCAATGGTCTAAAAGGACTCGGCAAAAAATTTTTGGATTTTGAGCTCGTAAATAAGATTCTAAGATCCCTTCCTAAGAGTTGGGACCCTAAAGTCACTCATATTTAAGAGGCTAAAGATTTAAACAACTTCCCTCTTGAAGAAATAATCGGGTCATTAATGACTTATGAAATGACTTACAAGGCTCATGAAGAGCAAGAAGACATCCTTCCAAAGAACAGGAAGGATATGATACTTAGAACTTTAGATGACCACTTGAGAGAAAACTCAAGTGATGAGGACTGTGACGATGACTTGGCACTTCTAACAAGGAAATTCAAAAAATTCATTAAGATAAACAAGTTTAAAAGTGACACAAAAAATAAACTTGAACCCAAAAAGGACCAAGTTATTTACTACGAGTGCAAAAAGCCGGGACACTACAAAAGTGATTATACCCAAGCCAAGAAGGGAATATCAAAGAAGAAGGCGCTCAAAGCGATGTAGGATGACTCGAGTGCGTCCGAAGAAGAGGAGTCCAATACCAAGCAAGTTGCTCATTACGCCTTAATGGCTATCGGAGAAGAGGTAACACATTTAATTCATGCAGATTTATCATTTGATGAATTATTAAATACCTTCTATGACTTATTTGATAAATACAAAATAATTAGTAGAAAATATAAATTTCTGGAAAATAAGCATGATAATCTTGTTAGCAATTTTGATAAATTAAAAACTGAATATCATGATAGCTTAGCTCAATGTGAAAAATGCCATGATCTAGAAACTCTCCAAAAGGAAAACTTCCTACTTAAGGACACCTTGAAGAAATTCAAGGTTGGTAGCAAGTCTTTGAACATGATCCTTACAAACAAGGGTCACGTTCCCAAAAGAAGTGAAATTGGATTTGTGAGAAGTCCTCACCAAAATTCAACCACCTTTATAAAAGGCCCTATCTTACATATTCGACACCAAAGCAAATGCAACTTTTGTTGCAAATATGGACACAAAACACATCAGTGTCTATTCAAGGAAATTAGTCCGAACAAATTAATTTGGATTCCTAATGGAACCTTGATAAACTCTATGTAACATGATAAACAATGTAGATCAATTTTTGAGGCACCCAAAAGCAAATGGATACTTAAAAATTATCTTGTCTCATAGAGAAGTAAACCATCACAAGCTAGGAGCAAGAAATAATATCCTGCTCTTTGGATACTCGATATTCTTGACCCAAGATCCAAAAAGAACATTGGATGCTCCCTAGCCTAAATAACAAAAAGAGGATTAGAAAATTAAAATTACAAGAGCAATACAGATACAATCTTATTTGATCCCTCATAATTGGAAACCCATGATTCTCCGTTCACATATCCTCTGGATTTCCGAACCCATCAAATTGATTTGTTCGTTACTTTCAAATCCAACTATATCATGAACTTATGTCTTGTAAGCAAAGTTTGTCATAAACTTGCAAATCTTACTAACTTGGATAATCTATCATAAACATGTATACGACATTTGAAGTAGAGTATGCGCGTCACAAGATCTATCTTGATCGTGTAAAATTTCTCATCTTAAAATGAAAATTCTTACGTAATTTCGTAAGTAAAGTTGATTGCTCCATAAATGAAAACTCTTCTCAAGTCAAAAACATTCAAATCAGACCATACAACCGTTAGAACAAGTGCTCACCGCCTGCAGGCAGTGGCACTGCCCAGCTGGCGGTAGCACCGCCGGCTGTCACGGGTTGCAAGCGATTACACCGCCCAGCCAGTAGTGCCACCGCCCGCAACTTTGCCCCCTTTTAAACCGAGCTAGGGGCGATGGTGGAACCGACCCCAACTCACTCCCCTCTCCTTCTAGTAGCTCCAACTCTTCTCCGCCTCCATTTCTTCCATTTAGTTGCCCAAATACTACCCATTTCAAAGCAAAGATCAACAATCTCTCCTTCTCTTGAAGATCTCACTTAAGGTATTCTCTAAGAAGCCTTTAAATTCTGTTTTTGAGTCATTTACTCTTGCTCATTACTATCTTCTTAAATAGTAGTAGTTATGGGCTCCAGAAGATCCTCTAGGGAGAAAGGTAAGAGGAGATTAGAAGAAGACTATGACCTTACCCTTTTCGATTCAAAATATCATGCTGAAAATTTTTTTTCCTTCGAATTTAGAAGTATCAATAAGGGAAAACATGTAGATCTAGATGAACTAAGAGACCCAGAGACAATCCAATGGATTGCAAACTTAGATCTACTCCCAATTTTATAAATAAGTGAACCCATCTATCCAAGACTTATTAGATTGTTTTACAACAATATACAAGTAGATGAAGAAGAAAGAGTGTCTACCTATCTCTTAGGACAACACATCTCCATTACAAATAGATTTATTTGCAACATGATAGGCATTCCCGTAAAAAATAGAGGTCTTTATTTTAAAGGATCGTGGGATAATGAAACAATTGGGACAATATATGTTGAAGCCTTAGGAACAATTTTTGGTAATCCCAACTTAGTGATAGTTCCTAAAAGCTGTGAACATCTACTACCACTAAACACTAAGGTACTTCATCATATCCTAACTAGCATTATTCTCCCTAAACAATACCATCATGATGAAGTAAGTTAAATGAAATTAAGAACCATGTATTGGATCATGAAAGGACATAACATTTGTTTTGGTTACCTTATCCAACAAAACATGATAGAACTATCTAAGAAAGACATGATGCTTCCATATGGTGGTATAATCACTAGAATACTTAAAGCCTACGATATTCCAATACCACCCGACGAAGAAGTGATGAAAGTAGATAGGTTTAGCATAATAAATAAAAATCCACTTCACCGATTGAGATGTTTTTATAGAAACGGTAATTGGGTTAGAATACGTAGAAGAACCGACCCCCCTCAACCTAAACCTGAACCTAAAACACCAGTCTTTAGGGGTACTCAATCTCCTCCGATCTGTCCCTTTGAGGAAACACATCCATTTGAACAAGCTCCTACATCATCTATCGAAGACATTGGGATTCGGATGGATCATTTTGAACAAAGATAAGATCGGCTTAAACATCAACAAGATCAAATCCTATCTGAGCTACAGCAAATTAATCGACAATTTGACTCCTTGTTTAGGCATTTTAATTTTCCACCTTAAATAAGCTGGTATATGTATATGTGGACATAATCACCTCTTGTTGTAACAATTACGTTGTTGTAAACTCTTAATATTACTCACCTTGATCACAATGCCTTGATGACTACTAATCTCTGATATGGTTACTTGATGTATTAATTGGTGAGCATATGTAGGGTTATGTTGTTTAATCTCGTTACTCATTGTCGGATTTCATGTTGAAATTAAATGTTTCTCTAATGCCTACTTTAAAAACCTTGTGTCTTGGTTTCCATGATAAATATGATTTGAGAGAGTAATATAGCCATGAAATTGATGTGTCATTACCATGATGTTAATATGTCATGATATTACCATGATGTTGATGTATTGCCATGATGTTAATGTGTCATTGTGTTGCCATAATACTAAACATCAACTAGCTGATATCTTTACAAAACCTCTAAGTGAAGAATAATTTGATTTCATTAGAAGAGAATTAGGAATGTTAATGTGTCCGAATGTATAAACTTGTTAAAATTAATTTTCGGACTTTATTGATTGAATGATCAAATCACTTGATTGCCATTACATACCTAAAATTACATGTTGGAAATTATGTGTTTTGAATACAAAAATTTTCATAACAATGAGCATGTTTTGTCTTCATGATTGTATTTGAAAATCTATAGTATAGTCTTGTCCGAATGCATGAAAGTGTTAATTTCATTTTCGGATTCCTTTAACTAGTGGTATCCTAACAATCGGATTTTCTCGATACATTATTCTCTTCCGAACTTAATATGCATATGTCATATCGAGTTTGATTCCCATCATTGATTTTTGACATATGAAATCAACTAGCAAATACATCTCTCATACACTTATCATGTGAAAAATATTTTTTGAGAAATGGATTTGATGAAATGATTCCTGTTTGTAAATTCCTTCTTTAAATATGGATGATAGTGTTTTTACTTGCAAGGATTTGTTTCACATACATAATCCTTGTAAAAATGAAGTATGATTTAATCTCTCATCGATTTTAACTTTATTCAAAGTAAACTCACAAATAGCTGGTATCACAA
This sequence comes from Musa acuminata AAA Group, assembly GCF_036884655.1. NCBI lineage: Eukaryota > Viridiplantae > Streptophyta > Magnoliopsida > Zingiberales > Musaceae > Musa > Musa acuminata. Next base: position 15,089,331 of record NC_088345.1, read on the forward strand.
ATAGCCTTCCTCCTTCATACAAAAATATAATAACAAATAAAAAGGAAGAAGTATTCAAAGCTATCTCCATATCATGTTTTCCTTGAGATGTTTGCATAATTAGTATCTTATCATTCACTGTTGGAAAATGACATAAATCTAGTGGTAATACCCTAAAGTCTTATCGTAGGCTCTGATACCAAATGATAAGACCCTAAAGTCTTATCGTCGCTCTGATACGAAATGGTAAGTCCTTAAAGTCTTATTGTAAAAAGAAGAAGAGAAAGGGGATGATCACTTCGAGCGGATCGGCCTCCTTGATCGCTTCGAGGGGATCGACCCTCCTTAATCGCTTCGAGGGGATCGACCCTCGTTGATCCTTTTGAGGGGATCGACCCTCCTTGATCGCTTCGAGGGGACCGGCCTCCTAGGGTTTGTCAAAAGATAGAATAATATTTTTCATAGATTACTGAAAAGAAGTAGTTACATCCCTATTTATAGAGTTCCACCCAAAGTCCATCAGGACTTGAACTCTAATAATAAATAAATATTAAATAAACCTATACTTGACTCTAACTGAATCAAATCGACTCAATAAACTACTGGACTAAACAGACTCAATAAACATTATTCAAAAGCTTAGAAAAAGGGTCCTAATAGTTCCTCCCTCTTCAAATCAGCCTTGTCCTCAAGGCTGAGCAGCATCAATCTTGGGGAGCTTGTCTTTTAGCACTTCAGTCATAGGCTATCTGCAACGCATCATAACCCGTTGATCAAGTAAGCATGGTCTCCACTTTTTGACAGTGTAAGAAATAGGTCGATCTTTCAATGTAGTAATCATTGTAAGAAATTCCTAGCCTTTGCTATCATAAGTTAAAATCTGTCCATCAGTAATCTTTACTTCGAATCTGTCATAGCCTTCAATGCGGTAAGCTAATCGGGCTGCAACTTTCCTATTCATAAAATTATTAGTGCTGCACGTATCAATCAACATAGTGATAGGTTGATGCTTCAAAGTTCCTCTGATTTTCATAGTTTGTGGGTTAGCATAGCTAGCCAATGCATGCACTATATGTGTGATGGCTTCAATATCTTCATCAGTTTCCACACCTTCATAATTGGAGTCCAAATCTTCTGCTTTTGTCTCCAATTGGCTCAATCATCATATGTTGCCCTTGTTTACATTGGTGCTCCATACTCCACTTTTCATTATAGTGCAAACCCTTTGCTGATCTTTCATTGAGTTCTTCTTGGGTTAGTCTTCGGGTGTCAAGGCTTTGGTTGGGAATAGATGGAGCAAGTGGCTTACTAATCATCTGGTTGTTGTCACTTCTGTTTCCATGATTTTCCCTATTGATTTTTTTCTCATGTAGATGTGCGAATGAGATCGTAGCTATCATAGTGCGGGGTTGACGAGCCTTAACTTTACACTGAATCTCTGGAATAAGCCCTTCAATAAATGTATCAAGAAGTTTTCATTCCGACCAATCTCTAACTTGATTTGACAATCTTTCAAACCTACTCTGATATTCTAACACTGTAGAAGTCTGACAAATTTTGGCGAGCTATCCATCCACCTTCATGTACGACTAGATTGTGTCACAATCTTGGAGCCCTTTTTTAGTATTTTCAGATCTGTGCAATATAGAACTTGAGCTTCCACCTTGTTGAAATTTACTAAGGCTCTCCAGTAAGTCCTTTTTGAAATCACTAAGTACTTCTTGTAACCGGTTCTCAATTCTGATTTCTAATGCTTCCATTTGTGCTTTCACCGAGTTATCAGTAGTGATTGCGTAAGACTGCAAATTTGTAATCTCAACTCCTGTTTTTGGTGTCGATCAAGGGCATCAACACTGTCGATGCAAAGTTGCCGAGGAGGTGGACACCAAGGACAGTGCTGCGGTCGCTGCGTTGGAGGAAGAGTAGTTGCCTTGTTTCTATCGTTGCATGGGGTGAGAGCGCAGGGGTTGAAAGGCGACTGCGTTGATGTGGCTGTAGTTGCTATGACCCAAGGGGCAATCGCCGAGCAACGGGGTTGAGGCTGCGGTGATGGCAACCTACGGTGATGGCAACCTGTGGTTGTGGCAGAATATGCTAAGCAAGGGGGAGGCGGCGTTGATGCGGCCAAGGTTGAGAATAGGAATCGATGTTGCGTGCGCTGCTGGGGTTGAGGCAAGGCAGCGTACTTGCTGCGGTTGCTGCAGAACGAGGGGTTGGTCATTGACCGGGAGCGATGACGGTGGTTACAATTGGCGGCTACGACAGTAGAGGCTGCCACTGCTTTTGTTGGAGTGTGGTGGTTGTTGCGTACTCTATTTTTGTCACACCACCGAAGGAGTTGCCTGAAAGGATCACGAGCGGTTGAGGAGAAGGCTGCGGTGGCTGGTAGCAACGGTGGTCGCTGGCCGGAGCGCAACATTGGCGGTGGAGAAAAAGGCAGCGAGCATTGTCACTGGCCAGGAAGTTATGATGCTAGAGATGGGAAACAGGGTGCTCTGTTTCTATCGCACCATAGCCGGAGTTGCTGGCAATGCTGGCAACGGTGGTGCGGCGATGATCGTACGGCCGAGAAGCAGCGGCAGAGGTGGAGAAGGAGGAGCCGACGGTGTCACGGTTGGGAACAAGGGCAACCGGTGAGTTTCCCTGTTTCTGGCACTACGGATGCAGAGCAAGGAGGATTGGCTGTTGGGAGGCATGCGGCGGTCGTCGCATGGTGGCCCACAGCAGTGATGGGTCGGCTGGGCGGTGACGACACTGGAGGGGAAGAGGAGTGCTGGAGGCGGCGCGGCTGGTGGAGGCACGGTTGCGATCGACGAGGGGCAGCGGCAACAAAGGAACTCTGTTTCTGCAACTGTTGCAACGAGGGGCTACGGCAACAGGCGGCTGTGGCTGTGACCTAAGGGGGGGGGCATGGCTAGGGTTGCGGTGGTGGCGCGGTTGGGAGCAGCATCACCAACGATCGCCGAGGAGAGTCGAGCGGCTGCACTACAACGCAAGGGGAGGCGGGCGGTGGCAGTTGGGCTGGGAAGGACACTAGCAGCGTCGTCTCCTGACCGGGGAACAGCGGCGGTGGTGGTCGCCGGCCGGGAAGTGGGGCGATGGTGGGCGCTGGCCGGCGAGCAGCAGCTGCGGGTGGGCTGGCCGGAAGTAGGGGACGCAGGGGTGGCTGCGGCTTCTTCTTCCTCTCGTGTTTCTTCTTTTTTTGTTTTTTTTTTTTTTGAACGAGATGAGGCAGCGAGGAGGTCGAGCAGTGGTCGAAAGTCGCTGGCTGGGGAAACAACGATAACAGTGAAGAAAGAGTTGCCTTGTAGTGGTGGTGGGGAAGAAGGGAAGCAAGGTTATGGCGGGTTACGCCAAGGATCGTTGCTCTGATACCAAATGGTAAGACTCTAAAGTCTTATCATAGGCTCTGTTACTAAATGATAAGACCCTAAAGTCTTATCGTCGCTCTGATACCAAATGGTAAGACCTTAAAGTCTTAACGTAAAAAGAATAGAAAGGGGATGATCACTTCGAGGGGATCAACCTCCTTGATCGCTTCGAGGGGATTGACCATCCTTGATCGCTTCGAGGGGATCGGCCCTCCTTGATCGCTTCGAGGGGATCGGCCTCCTAGGGTTTGTCAAAAGACAGAATAGTATTTTTCATAGATTACTGAAAAGAAGCAGTGACATCCCTATTTATAGAGTTCCACCTAGAGTCCATCATGACTTGAACTCTAATAATAAATAAATATTAAATAAACCTCTACTTGACTCTAACTGAACCAAACCGACTCAATCAACAACTAGACTAATCAGACTCAATAAACATTATTCAAAAGCTCAAAAAAATGGTCCTAAAACCTAGTTATGGCATGAAAATTACCGCACTTATGCTTAAAATTTGCTTATATCGTTCTCCTTTTTGGTGATGATAAAGGAGGAGAAATATATGAATTGATACTATGAGTGCCATATTTGAAGGAGAAATATATGAATTGACACTATGAGTGTCATATTGGAATGAGAAATATATGAATTGATGCTATGAGTGCCATATTTGCACTATGTTATTGCTATATTTGCACTATGTTGTTGCCATATCATGATAAAATATCAAGAACTTGCATAGCAACTTTACTTGTTGATATCTTGCCATGTAATGCTACGATTGCTAAACACTTGAAATGTTTGCTTTACGTTAAGATATCAAAAGCTTAAATTATAAATTTACATGTTGATATCTTATGTTGAACTGCTACCATCATTCATATTTGAAATGTAAAACTTGAGAATGGATGTCAAGTCTTGACATCATTTTCAGTAAGATACATCGTGATAGAAATCATGATGGGAGTAATTGATAAGGTTAAGAGTTAACTTATCAATAAGTCTATTGAATTCAAAAGTCTTGAATTCAAGAATGACTTATCTCAAGTATGACATATAAATAAGGGGAGTAAAGGTTAACTCCGTTATCAATTGATTATCATCATAAAAATGGGAGAGATTGTTGAATCTCAGATTTTGATGATGAAGTCAATTGTCATTTGTTATCTAATCCATATGTTGAGATAAGTATGCAGGATTAACTATGATGAAAGTAAGATATGCAGCAGGAGTTACGCCGGAGACAAGACTATGATCACGTTGGGAGTTCGAGAGTTTGACGGAAGTCCGGACGGTCGTTGAAGGTTCTACGGGAACAAATCCGAGAAGTCTAGGAGCTTGCCAAAAGAAGCTCGTCAGAACTCGCCAAGTGGATCGTCGCAAGTCTAGGAGTTTGCCAGAAGTCCACAGGAGCATCACCGAGGGTTCATCGGATGATCGATGGAAGTTCACCGGAAGCTCGCCGAAAGAAGCGATTGACACACCGGAGCAAGTTGTAGTAAATATCTTAAGAAATATCATAGTTAGCATGATGATTACGTTAGAAATGGGAGGTAATCCCATTAATTTAATCTTGGGGCAATTGGGCCGAATGGATTAGCCCATTCGGACCCAGATTTCTTGGCCAGCGGTAGCACCGCCTGGGTCGGCAATGGCATCGTCCAGGGCTCAGTCTCCGAGCTAGGTTAGGCGGTGCAACCGCCCTTAACAAGCGGTGGAACCGCTTGAGCTCGGTCTCCGAGCTCTACCAAGCGGTGCAACCACCCCAGTCAGGTGGTGGCACCACCTGGGCTCAGTCTCCGAGTGAGACTAGGCGGTGCAACCGCACTTGTCAGGTGGTGGCACCGCCTAGAGGCTCAGTCTCCGAGCTGCCAAGCGGTTGTACCACCCCAGTCAGGAGGTAGTACCGCTAGGACCCTAAAAATCCGGGAAATGATGTTTTTGAGCTCTAAATTCAAACCAGTTTACGACCTATATATACCACACCCTTTCCTGCATGAAAGGGCACCGAAAATCCAATCTTACTATATGATTTTTAGAGCTTAAAAGTGTTGTCTGAGTTAAAAGTTCTCCTTCCTCTTTTCTTCCAAGTTTTGATATGTCAAGAGAGGAAAGAAAATTCTGTAAGAGTTGTCTCCTAAGCTCGTCAAAAGGAGCGAAACTGTAAAAGGGTGGTTGGCCTTCGCCTATTGAAGGAAGGCCTATAGTGGACATCGGTGTCCTCGTCGGTGGAGGAAGCCAAAAGTGGATGTAGGTCAAGATTGATCGAACCACTCTAAATCTCAGTTTGCATTTACTTTGAGCATCTTATCTTTACTGCAAACCTCCTCAGTAGCTTACTGCCTTCTACTCATTTACGAACGTATTCATAGTTAAGTATTTTCTGAATCGGCATTAAGACGGAAATCAGTTTTATCGTACGAACATCATATTTCAGTTTGCGCTTACATTCTGATTTCCATCTTAACTGCAAACTACCTCTATATATTTGCTTTAATTGCATCTCGCTTGATCACAAGTTAAAAGTGATTTATGAATCAACTTTCTTACTAAAATCGCTTTTATCGTACGAATGCAGTTTTAATCGTCGAAATCAACTTTTACCAAAATCGCTTTTATCGTACCAAAATCAACTTTCTTTCCACTGCACTAATTCACCCCCCCCCCCCCCCCCCCCTCTTAGTGCTCTTGATCCTAACACTAATAAGCCCCTGAATTATTGGATCCTATGGACAAGGTCCAATAAGAGCCCATGAGAGATTATTATACAGAGATCCACTAATCTAAAAGGCTTGGGTTGTAGGATGCAATCCAATACCCACTAGGCGAGGATCCATTAGGGTTTGACTGGGGACATCTATAAATAGGAGGGATTCCGAGCCTCATAGGTTAGAGCCTTTGCTTGCCTCTCCTATTCTCTTTCCCCTCTCCACCTCAAAGCAAGCCTAGAGTTTTGAGCGTCATCGCAGCCCTACTGTGTGGATCACCACTATAGAGAAGGACGCTTGACCTCCTTCGCCCTCTCCTAAGGATTTATAAGGAAACAGGGATATATGATCTCCCTAGGTAACACAATCTACTTTATACATAGTTTTTTAGTTTCGCAGATTTTGCACACCAATCTTCGCACAACGACGAACATCTCTTTGGGAATCGGGGATTTTATTTTTTTGTTCTTCCACTGCGCATGTGATGTCGCCCCAAAGATTTTTTCAACAAATGTGTGTGATGCTTGTCAATTAGGAAAACAAATTAAGAGTAGTTTCAAATCTAAGAATCAAATAAGCACCTCTAGGCCCTTACAATTGATCCATATTGACTTGTTCGGACCAATCTCTGTATTAAGCCTAGGAGGTAGCAAAAACGCCTTCGTCATTGTAGATGACTATAGTAGATACACATGGACTTATTTCTTAAAACACAAAAAATGAATGCTTTAGATATTTCACCAAGTTTTGTAAACTTGTTCAAACTGAAAAGGGTTTTATGATTTCATCAATTCGAAGTGATCATAGTGGTGAATTTCAAAACCATGATTTTCAAGAATTTTGTGAATCTAATGGATACAACCACAACTTCTCTACTCCAAGAAATCCTCAACAAAATGGAGTAGTAGAAAGAAAGAATAGAAATTTACAAGAAATGACAAGAACCATATTGAATGAACATAGCCTACCCAAATACCTTTGGGCCGAAGCCATAAACACTGCATGCTATATTTTGAATAGAGTTCTAGTAAGACCCTTACTCACCAAAACTCCCTATGAGTTGTGGAACAATAAAAAATCCAATGTTTCAAATTTTAAAGTTTTTGGGTGTAAGTGTTTTATCTTGAATGAAAAAGATGCCTTAGGAAAATTTGATGTTAAATCCGATGAAGGAATTTTTCTTGGTTATTCTTTGGTTTCTAAAGCTTTTCATATCTTCAATAAAATAACTTTAATTATAGAAGAATCCATTCATGTTGTTTTCAATGAGATTTCCGAAATCAAGAAAAATGATTTTGATGATGATGTTAATTTTGATTCTTTGAATTTAAATAAAACCCCTTCTCTAACTAGCAACTTGGATGCATATGTTGAATCTCGTATTTTGATGATGAAACTACTTGATATATGTTTATGATTTAATCTGCATTTTGAGTGACGTAGGATGCTTCGATCAGGATGAGACAATTAAAGCAGGAAAATCATGTTGTGCCGAAGGAACATGTCAGAAGATTGGACGTCGGGCCGGTGGATCGGTCGACGTATCGACAGAAGGCTTCGGGCCGTGGACTCGGGCATCGGGCCAAGAAGAGCGGGTATTGTGCCAAGGATATCGGAGTTGCGGAGTCAACTGGCCGATTGGGCAATAGGCTGTAGGAGAGGACGATGCGCCGAAGAATCGGACGAAGCGTCGAGGGACCAATGACATGTCGGACAACTTGGGTAATTGCTTAGGATTAATTGTCTCGATCGAAGTTTTGTTTTGTTGTGCAGGATTAACTATGATAACGATGAAGAAATAAAGCGAAACAAAGTGTCGGAGTCAAGCGCGAAGGATTTGTTGCGAGTTCAAGAGTTCGACGGAAGTCCGAAGGTTCGTCGGGAATGCTACCGGAACTAGCCGAAAATGAGTTGGGAGCTTGCCGAAGGGTTTTTCGGAAGCTCGCCGGAAGGTTCGTTGGAAGTTCGCGGAGCTCGCCGAGAAAGATCGGAGCTTGCCGAAGAAGCTCGTTGGAACTCGCTAAGATCAAATCGTGAAGTCTAGGGGCTTGCCGGGAGTCCGCAGAATGGTTTCCGAGAGTTCATCGGAAGACCGCCGGAAGTTTGCCGGAAGCTCGCTAGAAGGAGTCTTGACATGCGGACTTTGTAATAGCTTAGAAAATGTCTTTAAATTCATAGTTAGCACATTAATTAGGGTTAGGATTAGGTGTTAATCCTATAACCCAAGTAGGGGCCAATTAGGCCCAAGTTCGGACTGGTTTGGACCAAGTTTGGAGCCAAACCAAGTGAGCTGGAATAGTGAAAGAGGTGGCACTGCCAGGGTTGGAGGTAGCACCGCCCAGGCTATGTCTTCCAGCGAGACTGGGCGGTGCAACCGCCCCAGCCAAGAGGTGCAACCGCCCAGGGCTCAGTCTTCGAGCGAGACTGGGCGGTGCAACATCCTCTGTCAAGAGGTAGCACCGCCAGAGCTCAAGTTTCGAGCCCTGCCAGGCGGTGCAACCTCTCTAGTCAGGAGGTGCAACCGCCTGATCCCAGAATTCTGGGATTTGATCGTTTTGAGCTCCAAATTTGAACTGGGTTGGGGCCTATAAATACCCCACCCATTCAGCACTGAAAAGATACAGATCCACACCGAATTTTTGATCTTTTCTATGATTCTAAGAGCTCAAATTTGTGTAAAGTCCAAAAGTTATCCTCTTTCTGTTCTTCAAGTCTGGAGTTATAAAGAGAGGAGAGAAAGGATCTGTAAGGGTTGTCTCCTGAGCCTGTCAAAAGGAGTTAAACTGTAAAAGGGCAGTTGGCCTTCGCCCATTGAAGGAAGGCAGCTAGTTGACGTCGGTGACCTCGTCGGAGGAGGAAGCCAAAAGTGGAGTAGGTCAAGACTGACCGAACCACTCTAAATCTCTGATTTGCTTTTATTTCGAGTACCTTATCATTACTACAAACCTCCTACATAAGTACTGCTCTCTGCGCCTTTACGAACAAGTTCTAAGTGCTGAACTTTTCGAATATTCATTCAGACGTAAATCTGTGTTTTTCGTACGATCAGCTTACGTTTGTGTTTTGATTCTGCAAAACTGTCTTCTGCACTTTTATGAACTATCTTCTAAGTTTAGATCCCTTTGAAACTGTTTTAGACGCAAACTACGTTTAGACGTAAAACTGCGTTTAAACGTAAAACTGCGTTTAGACGCAAACTACGTTTAGACGTAAAACTGCGTTTAAACGTAAACTGCGCAAACTGTGTTTAAACATAAAACTGTGTTTTAGACGTAAACTTCTTTTAAACGTTAAACTACGTTTAGATGTAAGACTGCATTTAGACGCAAACTGCGTTTAGACGTAAAACTGCATTTAGACGTAAACTGAGTTTAGACGCAAAACTATGTTTAGACGCAAACTGCGCAAACTGTGTTTAGACATAAAATTGTGTTTTAGACGTAAACTACTTTTAGACGCAAACTGCGTTTAGACGTAAAACTGCGTTTAGACGTAAACTGAGTTTAGACGCAAAACTGCGTTTAGACGTAAAATTGTGTTTAGACGCAAAACTGCGTTTAGACATAAACTGTATTTAGACGCAAACTGAGTTTAGACGTAAACTGTGCTTAGACGTAAACTACGCTTAATCTTAAGTAATCTTAGAATCGGCTTTTACATCGAAATCGTTTTTATCGGACGAACGCAGCTTTCGTTTTTAAATCGCTGAAAGATTTCCGCTGCACTAATTCACTCCCCCCCCTCTTAGTGCTCTCGATCCTAACAGCATCCGCTTTCGAAACATCCTTATCCAAGGATTGGAAGTATGTAGATGCTCATCCTAAGGAGCTAATCCTAGGAGAAACTTCTAAGGGGGTTCAAACACGTTCTTCTCTTAAAAATTTTTGTGCCAATGCCGCTTTTCTCTCCCAAATTGAACCTAAATGTATTGACGAAGCCATGAAAGATGATTCATGGATTATCGCAATGCAAGATGAGTTAAATCAATTTGAGAGAAATGAGGTGTCGAAGCTTATTCCTAGGCCAAATGATCATTTAGTTATTGGTACTAAATGAGTCTTTAGAAACAAGCAAGATGAATATGGTATCGTGGTTAGAAATAAGGCTAGATTAGTAGCCAAAGGTTTCAACCAAGAAGAAGGTATCGAGTACGAAGAAACCTTCACTCTTGTGGCTGATTAGAAGCCATAAGGATGCTCCTTGCCTATGCTAGTAATAATAATTTTAAGTTGTTTCAAATGGATGTTAAAAGCACTTTTCTTAATGGCTTTATTTCTGAAGAAGTTTATGTTGAACAACCTCTCGGATTTAAAAATAATAGCCTCCCTAATCATATATTTAAATTAACCAAAGCTTTCTATGGTTTAAAACAAGCCCCAAGGGCTTGGTATGATAGACTAAGTACTTTTCTTATTGAAAATAATTTCACAAAAGGCAAGGTCGATACTACATTGTTTATCAAGAATTTTGAAAATAATTTTTTTTTGTTCAGATTTATGTTGATGATATTATTTTCGGTTCTACGAATGAATCTCTTTGTGAATCTTTTGCTAAAACCATGAGTCTCGAATTTGAAATGAGTTTGATGGGAGAATTAATCTTTTTCTTAGGCTTACAAATTAAGCAACTAAGCAATGACATCATTATTAGTCAAACTAATTATGCTTTAGATCTGCTAAAAATATTTAATATGGATAGCTCAAAAGCTATTAACACTCCTATGAGCACCTCCACTAAGTTAGAAGTTGATGAAAGTGGAGAAAGCTTCGATCAAAAAACTTATAGGGGTATGATAGGAAGTTTACTTTACCTCACTATAATTAGACTAGACATCATGTTCAGTGTAGGACTTTGTGCTAGGTTTTAATTGAACCCTAAGATATCTCATCTCAAAGTATTTAAAAGAATACTTAGATATCTTAAAGATACCACAAATCTAGGATTATGGTATCCAAAATCTGAGAATTTTTGAGTTAATTGCTTATGCTGATATAGATTTTACTGGGTGTAGACTAGATAGAAAAATCACATCAGGAACATGTCAATTTTTGGGACATTCCCTTGTTTCCTGGTCATCTAAGAAACAAAACTCGGTTGCACTATCAACAACCGAAGCTGAGTATATTGCAGCTAGTGCATACTGTGCACAAGTTGTGTGGATGAAAAACACCTTAGAAGATTATAAAGTCCATCTTAAAAACATTCCCATTAAATGTGATAATACAAGTGCAATATGTTTAACAAAGAATCACATTCAACACTCAAGAACAAAACATATTGATATTAGATATCACTTTATATGAGATCATGTCACTAATCATGATATAATCATAGAGTTCATAGATACTAAGCATAAGCTAGCTGATATTTTTACAAAATCATTAAGTGAAGAATAATTTGATTTCATTAGAAGAGAATTAGGAATGTTAATATGTCCGAATGCATGAACTTGTTAAGATTATTTTTCAGATTTTTTTTTATTTAATGATCAAATCACTTAATTGCCATGATGATTTTACATAATTATATGCCTTAATTACATGTTGGAAATTATGTGTTTTGGATATAAAAATTTCCATGATAATAAGCATGTTTTGTCTTCATTTTTGAAAGTGTTAAACTTCATTTTCGGATCTTCTTGATCCTAACAATCAGATTTTTTTGATACATTAATTCTCTTCTGGACTTAATAAACATATGTCATATCGAGTTTTGGATTCACATCATTGATTTTTGACATATGGAATCAATTAGCAAATGCATCTTTCATAGACTTATGATGTGAAAAATATCTTTCGAGAAATGGATTTGACGATTCCTTCTTATATCTTTTGAGAAATAATTTCACGTTCAAGGATTTGATTCACACACATATCTTGATTTTTGTAAAAATAAAGCGTGCTTTAATATCTTATCAATTTTAACTTCATTCGAGTAAGCTCACAAATGGCTTTCCTCCTTCATGCAAAAATATCATAACAAATAAAGAGGAAGAAGCAATGAAAATCATCTCCATGTCATGTTTTCCTTAAGATATTTGTATAATTGGTATCTTATCACTCATTATTAAAAAATGACATAAACATAGTTAAAATTTGTTAATATCGTTCTCCTTTTCGTTGATGACAAAGGGGGATAAATATATGAATTGATGCTATGAGTGACATATTTGAATTTAATGCTATATAAATTGATGCTATGAATGCCATATTTGAATTTGAATTATCTTAATGTATCAAAATCTTGCATCGAAATATATGATAAATTGGTCATAGAATTGCTATGATTGCCATAGTTGCACTATGCCAAATTTGCACTATGTTATTGTCATATTTGCACTATGTTAAGATATCTAGAGCATACATCGCAATTCTACAAATTGATATGTGATGAAATGCTATGATTGCTAAACAATTAAAACATTTGTATTATGTTAAGATATCAAGAACTTACATCGCAGTCTTATATGTTGATATCTTACCATATGATGAATTGCTACGATTGCTATCTTTCACATTTGAAATGTAAAACCTGAAAATGGATGTCAAGCCTTAACATCATTTTCAGATAAATACAACATGATAGGAATCATGATGGGAGCATCGATAAGGTTAAACAATCTTAACTTATCAATATGTCTCTTGAATTCAAAAGCTTTGAATTCAAGAATAACTTATCTCAAGTATGGCATATAGAAAGGGGGGGTTAAGGTTAACTCTGTTATCAATCGATTGTCATCATCAAAAAGGGGGAGATTGTTGAATCTCGGATTTTGATGCTGAAGTCAATTGTCATTTGTTATCTAATCCATATGTTGAGATAAGTGTGCAGGATTAACTACGATGGAAGAAAGATATGTAGCAGGAGTTACGCCAGAGTCAAGACCATGATTACGTTGGGGGGTCGAGAGTTCGACGGAAGTCCGGACGGTCATTGGAGGTTCTACGGGAACAAATCCGAGAAGTCCAGGAGCTTGACAAAGAAGCTCATTAGAACTTGCCAAGTGGATCGTTGCAAGTCCAGGAGTTTGCCGGAAGTCCGCCAAAGCATCGTCGAAGGTTCGTCGGATGTTCGCCGGTAGCTTGCCGGAAGAAGTGATTGAGGCACCGGAGCAAATTACAGTAAATATCTTTAAGAAATATCATAGTTAGCATGTAGATTAAGTTAGGAATAGGAGGTGATCTCATTAACTTAATATGGAGGCAATTGGGCCCTTGATAGACCCAAATTGGGCCGAATGGATCAACCTATTCGGACCAGAATTCCTGCCAAGCGGTGGCACCGCCCAGGAGATGGTCTACTAGGAAAGCTGGGCGGTGCAACCGCCCTAGTCAGTCTTCGAGCGAGATTGGGCGGTGCAACCGCCCTTGTTAGGCGGTGGCACCGCCCAGAGGCTTAGTCTCCGAGCTGCTAGGCGGTTGTACTGCCCCAATCAGGAGGTAGTATCGCCAGGACCTTGGAAATCTGGGAAATAACATTTTTCAGCTCCAAATTCAAACCAGTTTGGGGCCTATATATACCTCACCCTTTCCTGCATGAAAGGGCACCGAAAATCCAATCTTATTATGTGATTTTTAGAGTTCAAAAGTGTTGTAAAGGCTAGAAGTTCTCCTCCCTATTTTCTTCCAAGTTTTGAGCTTTCAAGAGAGGAGAGAAATTTCGTAAGGGTTGTCTCTTAAGCCCGTCAAAAGGAGTGAAACTATAAAAGGGTGGTTGGCCTTCGCCTATTGAAGGAAGGCCTCTAGTGGACATCGGTGACCTCGTCGGAGGAGGAAGCCGAAAGTGGATGTAGGTCATATTTGACCGAACCACTCTAAAATCTGGTTTGCATTTCCTTTGTGCTATTTTTCTTAACTGCAAACTGCCTTCCTTACTTTACTTCAAATACGTTTCCGTAAGCTTTCAAAGTTATTATCTGCATGAAATAACTTTTACGTGGGAATCAGATTTCAACGTATGAATGTAGTTTTAATTGTCAAATTTTTTCCACTGCACTAATTCACCCCCCCGTCTTAGTGCTCTTGATCCTAACAAAAGGGAGAGAAAGAATTACTATCTCAAAAGAGAAAGATTAGCTAGCTTCCACAATTCAAGAAGATGCAAAAACATGCTAACTAGCTCATCTCAAAAGAGAAGCAAAGATTGCTAACTTGCTTAATTTATGAAGCATAAGTTGCTTTCTTGAACATCTCAAATATTGCTAGCTTACACTTTCTAAAATGATGAAAATTTTTTTTGCTAGCTTGTATATTATAAACTTGCTATCTTACTACCTTGCATATCTAAAACTTGCTAGCTTGCATGTTCTAATATGATGTAGTACTTGCTAAATTTGCTAGCTTACATATTTCAATAATGATAAAACTTGATATTATGTTTATTATGCAATGATTTGAACTTGCATAACTCAAACACTTGATAGTTGCACTTCTCCTTTTTGTTGATGACAAAGGGAGAGAAGTATGATGTGATGCATAATTTTATGATAACATGTTGCCTGGATTTTTTAATCCAAGAGTTCTATCAATATGAAATATTGATAGGGGGAGTTAAGGTTAACTCCATCATCAATTGGTTGTCATCATAAAAAAGGGGGAGATTGTTAAATCTCAGATTTTCATGATGAAACCAATTTATAGTGTTTATGATTTGATCTGCATTTGGAGTGATGTAGGAAGATTCGATCAGGGAGAGACAATTAAAGTAGGAAGAATCATGTTGGGTTGGAGAAAAACATGTCAAAAGATTGGATGTCGAGCCGAAGGATCGGTCGAAGAATCGATAGAAGGCTTTGGGCCATGGGTTTGGACATTGGGCCAAGAAGAGTGAAAATTATGTTAAGGAAATCAGAGTTGTGGAGGTCAATTGGCCGATTGGGGAATAGGCCGCAAGAGAGGATGATGCACCGAAGAATCGAACGAAGTATCGATGAACCAACGACAGGCAAGACAACATGATTTAAGCTTTGTAATAATTATCTATATCGAAGTAGGTTTTAATTGTGTAGGATTAACTATGATAGCGATCAAGGCATAAAGCAAATGAAGTCCCAAAGTCAAGAACGAGATTTCGTTGGGAGTTCTAGAGTTCGTCGGAAGTTCGGACGTTCGTTAGAAGTTATACTAGAATTTAATGAGAAGTCTAGGAGCTTGCCAAAGAAGCTCATTGGAACTCACAAAGAAGATCGTCGTGAAGTCTTGGAGCTTATCGGGATTCCATTGAAACATTGTCGAGAGATAATCGAAAGTTTATCAGAAGCTCGTCGGAAGAAACCTAGACTAACCGGACCGGCTTTACTTAGTGTGTGCTTTAGAATTCATAGTTCGCACATAATTGGGATTGGAATTGGGCCAACCCAATTAGGGGCCAGTTGGGCCCACGTATGGACTATGTTGGGCCTAATGAAAGGCCCAAACAATGACCCAACATGTGGCACCATTGGTGGCATAGTCTTTGAGACTGTGTCAAGCGGTGGTACTGCCCAGACACAATCTCTGAGAGACTATCAGGAGGTGGTACCGCCTAGTGTCAGTGCTGTAGGCGATGGTACCATCCCGCACAAGCGGTGGTACCGCTAGGACTCGGGAAATCCGGGATGAGATATTTTTAGGCTCTAAGTTTGAATCCACTTGAAGCCTATAAATACCCCTCGTATCCCTGATTAACATACACAGGAATAGGGAATTTAAAAGTGAGAAAACACTATAGTAATTACTTGAGAGATTCCCTCATCTAAAGTTCTAAGTTTAGAATTCTATATAGGGAGGAGTGAGTGCTTGTAAAAGGTTATCGCCCAAACCTATGAAAATGAGAAGAGGGGTGTAAGAAGGTGGTTGTTCTTCGCCTATCGAAGGAAGAATGTTAGTGGATACCGATGGCCTCAACGGAAGAGGAATTGGGAGTGGATGCCGGTCATGACGACCGAACCACTATAAAATCAGTTTATTGCCTTCTACTTTGCTGTTTACCATTGCTACAAATCAACTTACTCACTACTCTACTTCCTCATTACACACTTACGAAAGTATTTTTAAGTTAACATCTTTCCGATCGGTTTTCAATGAACGAATATTTTTCGAAATCGATGTTTTTACCGCTGCCTAATTCACCCCCCCCAACCCCCCTTCTTAGTACCAACTCATTTCTAACAACCAGTCTCCTAGGACTTGACAAAACCTACAATGAATTACAAATATGATAAGCACTACCAGTATCCAATACCCATGTATTATCATAAGACCATCTCTGTTATGAATGCCATCTCTGCAAGGTACTCTTTGCAGTTCCTCTTCTAGTGCCCATTTTTGTTGTAGTGGAAGCATTGACCTTTGTCCTTTGCCGGATCTATGTTAGCAACCTTTGTTTTACCTAGTTTGCCCTATCCCTTGCCCTTCTTAAGGGACTTTTCTACTTTCCTTTTCTTTCTGATCTCACTAGTGTAGAGAATTGATATCTCTTTCTTGATAGTGCTCTTTGCCTCCCTCAATATATTGAGAAGCTTAGGGAGAGTCACCTCAAGCTTATTCATATTAAAATTCATTATGAACTGTGAAAAAAATTCTAGTTGAGACTAAAGCACAAGATCTACACATAGGTTATCTTCTAGGACCATTCCTGGACCTGTGAGTTTCTCTATCCACTTAATCATCTTTAGGACATGGTTCTGAACAGGTGTCCCCTTAGTCATCCTAGCACGGAAGAGGCTTTTAGATATCTTATATCGTTAAGTCCTTTCCTATTCCTCAAATAGTTTACGAACATGTAGGAGAATGGATTTGACATTCATCTTTTCATGCTGTCTCTATAACTCAGGAGTCATGGAGCCTGACATGTAACGCTAAGCAAGAGTGGAGTCATCTATGTGTTAGGAAATCTGGGGGCAACATCACATGCGTAGCGGAAGAACAAGAAAACAAAATCCCCTATTCCCAAAGAGATGTTCGTTGTCGTGCGAAGATTGGTGCATAAAATCCGTGAAATAGAAAATTACGTATAGTAAAGATTGTGTTACCTAGGTAGATTGTATAACCCTGAATCCTTACATATCTCTAGGAGAGGGTGGAGGAGGTCAAGCACTATCCTCTCTAGTGGTGATCCACACACTAGGGCTGCGACGATGCTCCTCAAAACTCCAAGCCTGCTCTAGGTGGAGAGGGAGAGGACAATAGGAGAGGCAAATAAAAGCTCTAACCTATGAACCTCTGAATCCCTCCTATTTATAGAGGTCCCTTGTCAACTTAACCCCAAATGGATCCTCTCCTATGGGGTATTGGATCTTTATCCAACTACCCAAGCCTCCTAAATTAATGGATCACTATCAAATAATCTCTCATAGGCTTTTATTGGATATCATCCATGGGATCCAATAATTCATGGGCTTATTGGATATCCAATAAGATAGGGGGTCCGATGGATATCTCATATCCGAACCTCTACTCATCGCAATGCCTACCATATGTGTATGACCCTCTAGTCCCAATATCAAGCTAGCCGTAAGTCACATCTGTCAGAACTCCTTCTGGCTCAGTGAATTATTATCTCCATAATAATTTACTCGACTCATCGACTGTGGACCTACTAGGCCACTACGTCATAATCCCCAAGCGATACAAGGGAATCCAATTCATTGGACCTGTCTATCTTCAATTACCATGTACCTATAGTTTCTTATCCATCTAATATCCTAGAGACCATATATCGAGCATGGGGCTGTCTAACCTATATGGTTTCTACTCGAGTCTTGTTCTAATTGGATTCTCCCGGAGAACTCTTTCTCTCTCAATCCAAATGACCCTAGCTAGGGATTTGTCTGAGTAAGAATACATGGGATATTCCTCTCATGACACCGAGAGTGGATGATCCTCTATTGACACTCAATAGCCATCATAAGATCGACTACCACTCCCGATGACCGGCTGTACTAAATCTGGGACATCCAAACTTATAAGTCTGGTATTAAAGAGTGGAGCACTCATACAGGATATCCTTGGTGTCTCAAGCCTAAGGACCAGATACACTACTAGGACTACGGAATTGTTGTCTAACAATAAGGCATCATCAACCTTCCAGCATTTTGTAACCGGATTAATCAGTGAACTCATTCTCCAATGAGCACCTATACTATATCCCTAGTAACATGAGTAGCTATGAGATGAGCTGCATCCATCATATGGACGAGTATATAGCACACCAATCTGTCCGGTTATCTCGATGTCCCTCTTGAGTAACCTATGAATGAGATTATTTATGATTTATGTTTAAAGGCGAATCGATCTCATTATTGTGATCTCATCACGATCTTATTCCCATTGCACAGATCCAAGTGTTAGGTACGAGTCGACACTAAGAGGAGGGGGGGTGAATTAGTGCAGCGGTAAAAATCACATCGGTTCTTAAAATCTCTTCGTTTCGTACAATAAAAACCAATCTCGGAAAGATAGCTTGAAAGCATATGCGAGCGTAGGCGTAATAAAAGCATAGTAAAGAGGAGAGGCAGTTAGCTATAAAAGTAAAGTGCTCAAAGGAAACACAAACCAGATTTTTATAGTGGTTCAGTCGTTGTGACCTACATCCACTCTATCGATTCCTCTTTCGTCGAGGTCACCGGCATCCACTATCGATCTTCCTTCAATAGGCTAATACCAACCACCTTTTACAACTTGATTCTCCTTTTACCGAGTTTAGGAGATAACCCTTACACCCCCACTTACTCCTCTCTCAAACTATTCTAACACTTAGAACTTTTGAGAGGAGTTCACACAAGATTGTAGCAGCGTTTCTTTCTAGTTTTACTCTCAAGTCTTGTATATGTTAACTAGGAATGAGAGGGGTATTTATAGGCTTCAAGTTGATTCAAACTTAGAGCATAAAAACATCTTATCCCGGGTTTCCTAGGTATGGGTGGTACCACCACCTATGTTGGACGGTACCACCGCTTGTGCTAGGCGGTACCACCGCTAGTGTCAGTCTGACACTAGGTGGTACCATCGCCTTACAAAGCTCCAAGACCGAACTCTGGTGGTACCACCGCCTGATAGGGGTGGTACCATCGCTATCAGCATTTGCTGTCGGCAGTACCACCACCCAAACCACTTGGGAGACTAAGTCTCCCAAGCGGTGCCATCGCCGGCCAGGCATTTCAGCATCCTGGTTGGGCCTTGAATCCGACCCAAACCAACCTAACTTCGGGCCCAATTGGCCCCTAACAGAGTTGATGGGATTACCTCCCAATCCCAACTCTAATTATGTGCTAAATATGATTCCTAAGACATATTCTAAGCAAAATAAGTCTGGTTTCTTCCAACGAGCTTCCGACGATCTTCCGGCGAACTTCCGACGATTTCTCGGCAATGTTCCGGTGGACTCCCGGCAAGCTCCTGGACTTCACGACGATCTTCTTAGTGAGTTCCAATGAGCTTCTTTGGAAAGCTCTTGGACTTCTCTGTTGGTTCCGACAAAACTTTCGATGAACGTCCGGACTTTCGACGAACTCTCGAACTCGCAACAAAATCACGTTCTTGACTCCGGGACTGCATTTTGTTTTATGCCTTGCTATCGTAGTTAATCCTGCTCATATAAAAACATACTTTGATCTAGATAATTATTACTAAGCATGAATCATATCGTTCGGCATGTCATTGGTCCATCGACGCTTCGTCCGATTTTTTGGCGCATCGTCCTCTTTTACGGCCTATTGCCCAATTGGCCAGTTGACCTCCAAAACTCCAATATCCTTGGCGCAATATCTGCTCTTATTGGCCCGATGCCCGAAACCATGACCCAAAGCCTTTTGTCGATATGTCGATCGATCCTTCAGTGCGACGTACAATCTTCTGACATGTTTCTCCAACCCAACATGATTCTTCTTACTTTAAATGTCTCTCCGTAATCGAAGAATCCTGCATCACTCAAAATACATATCAAATTATAAACACTTATCAATTGGTTTCAACATCAAAATACGAGATTTAATAATCTCCCCCTTTTTGATGATGACAACTAATTGATGACGAAGTTAACCTTAACTCCCCCTATCAATATGCTATATTTATATAACCTTGAAATCAAGCTGAAATCAAGTCATTGCAAATTTCATCATGAATATTTGCAACACGTCATCATGCATAACATGATCATACTTCTCCCCCTTTGTCATCAACAAAAAGGAGAAGTGTAACTTTCAAGTGTTTGAGATATAAGTTCAAATTATTGCATAAAAAATATAATATCAAGTTTTATCATCATGCAATTTGTAAGCTAGAAAATTTAGCAAGTGTTACATCATGTAAGCTAGCAATAATTTTACAACATTTTAAAACATGGAAGCTAGCAATTTTTAGATGTTCAAGAAAGCAACTCTTGCTTCTTCAAATATACAAGTTTGTAAATTTTGCTAGATGTGCAAGTTAGCATGTTTTGCTTCTTGAGATAAATAAGATAGCACTTCTTTCTCCATGCAATTTGCAAGCCACCAAAATTTTGCTTCCTTTGTAATGTTTAAGCTAGCACTATTTCTCCATCTTTGTCATTGTCAAAAAGAAGGGAAGAATACAATGTTGTAATTCTTTTCCCTTTACAACAATTTTCAAAGCATGACTAGGTTTGTTGAATCTCGGATTTTGATGATGAAACCAATCAATATGTGTTTATATTTTAATTTATGCTTTGAGTGACGCAGGATGCTTCGATCAGGATGAGACAATTAAAGCAGGAAAAATCATGTTGTGCCGGAGAAACATGTCAGAAGATTGGACGTCGGGCCGGTGGATCGGTTGATATATCGACAGAAGGCTTCGGGCCGTGGATTCGGGCATCGGGCTAAGAAGAGCGGAGATTGCGCCAAGGATATCGGAGTTGCAGACTCAACTGGCCGATTGGGTAATTGGCCGCAAGAGAGGACGATGCGCCGAAGAATCGGACGAAGCGTTGAGGGCCAATGACATGCCGGACAACTTGATTAGATGCTTAGGATTAATTGTCTAGATCGAAGTATGTTTTACATGTGCAGGATTAACTATGATAGCAAGACATGAAGCAAAATGAAGTCCCGAAGTCAAGATCGAGATCACGTTGGGAGTTCGAGAGTTCGTCGAAAGTCCGGACGTTCGTCGGAAGTTCTACGGGAACCAGCCGAGAAGTCACGGAGTTTGCCAGAGAAGCTCATCGGAACTCGCCAAGAAGATCATCGTGAAGTCCAGAAGCTTGCCGGGAGTCCGCCAGAACATTGCCGAGAGTTCGTCGAAGGTTTGCCGGAAGATCGCTGGAAGCTCGCTGGAAGAATTGACATATGGATTCATTTAGCTTAGAATATGTCTTAGGAATCATAGTTAGCACGTAATTGGGATTGGATTTGGGCCAACCCAATTAAGGTCCAGCTAGGCCTATGTAATCACTATGTTGGGCCCAATAAGAAGCCTAAATAGTGCCCCCAAGGAGACTCACCGTCATGACACAGTCTTCGAGGCTATGTCAAGCGGTGGTACCACCAGTCTGGTTGGTTGTACCGCCCCTAGTAGGGTGCCAAGTGGTGGTACCACCTAGCACTCTACCCCAAGTGGTGGTACCGTTAGTCTGGGCGATGGTGCCACCCAGCACTTTGCCCCAAGCGGTGGTACCACCAGACTTGTGCGGTGGTACCACCGAGGACAGTGTCAGTCAAACTAACATTGGGCGGTGGTACCGCCCGTGCCCGGGGAACTCGGGATGAGATGATTTTAGGCTCTAAGTTTGAATCAACTTGAAGCCTATAAATACCTCTCTCATCCCTGGTTAATACACACAAGCACAGAGATATTAAAAGAGAGAAAACGTTGCTGTAATCTCTAGAATTTCCCTCCTCTAAATTCTAAGTGTTAGAATTCTATTTAGAGAGAAGAGTGAGTGCTTGTAAGGGTTATCTCCTAAACCCGATAAAAGGAGAAGAGGGGTGGGTGTAAGAAGGAGGTTGATCTTCGCCTAGTAAAGGAAGATCGTTAGTAGATGCGATGGCCTTGACAGAAGAGGAATCAGAGGAGTGGATGTAGGTCACGATTGACCGAACCACTATAAACTCTCGTCTTCTCTGGTTTGCATTTTATTTCCTGCTATTACCTTACTGCAAACCCCTTCAATAGCTTACTGCCTTCAATACATTTATGTATGCTTTCAAGCTAAGTTTCCAAAATCAATTTTATGTCGGAAACGATTTTTGTTGTACGAGAGATTTGACGAAGTTGACGTTTTTATCCGTTGCATTAATTCACCCCCCCCTCTTAGTGCTCTTGATCCTAACAATTGGTATCAGAGCCATGGTTTTCTATTTTGGTTTAACACCCATATAGAAATAGCTCTTTTCGGCATCGAAGAGGGTCACTCTCTCATTCGTCCTCCCTTCTTCAATGGGACAGACTACACTTATTGGAAAACTTGAATGAGAGTTTTCTTGCTTTCGTTGGATTTGAATTTATGGCACATTGTCGAATCCGGTTTTAAAAGATCTTCTCTTCCAATGAAAGATTGGAATGATTTGGAGAAGATGACTTTTTCTTTAAATGCTAGAGCTATGAATGTTTTATTTTGTGCCTTAGATAAAACGAAGTTTAATTGTGTTTCTATGTGCGAAACGGCTTTTGATATTTGGCACACTCTTGAAATTACACACGAAGGCACAAGTAGTGTAAAAGATTCTAAAGTAAATTTTTTGATGCACTATTTCGAGCTTTTTCGAATGAAGCCGAGCGAATCCATTGTTGACATGTACACCCGTTTTACGGATGTCATCAATGTTTTAAAATCTCTTGGCAAATGTTTCTTAAATTTTGAACTTGTTAGTAAAGTTTTACGATCACTTTCTAATGCTTGGGAATCAAAATTAATGGCAATACAAGAAACAAAAGATTTAAATATTTTTCCACTTGAAGAACCTATCGGTTCATTGATGACATATGAAATGATGTGCAATGCACATGATGAACATGATGAACAAAATCACCTTCTAAAAAACAGGAATGATTTGGGACATAGAACATTTGAAGACCACTCGAGCATAAGCTCAATTGATGGTGAACAAGAAATACTCACTAAGAAATTTAAAAAATTAAAGAAACAGAAATTTAAGAATAAAAAGAATGGAACTACTTGCTTTGAACGTAAGAAGAAAAACACAAAGTGGGATGAATCAAGCTCCTCTGAAGACAAGGAGAAAATCAAGAAAGGCGAGGTGGCAAACTACGCCTTAATGACATTCAACGATGAGGTAATCGAAATCTCCTTAATTTATTTTGAAATTACTTGATATTTTTCATGATGCATTTTTTTTTTAGAATTAATTTTCTTGAAAATGACATGTTTTATAATGAAAATGCAAAAATTAGGAATCATGCTTATCATTCTAGTAATTTTGAAAATGATCATGAAAATTGTATAAAAATATAATAAAATATTAATCTAATGCTTGCACAACAAATGTGATTAATTCTTTGTATTTGCTTGAGAAGTAATAATGTATATCTTAATGATTTTCATATTGCCTTCCGATTTTAAAAATGATGCATGGCTTTTTGTAAGGAAACTAAGCATGAAAAGTTTGATTCGTCTATAAAGAAAAATGCAAGACTACAATGAACTTGATTAAAAATGCCTTATATGTGGTTAAGAAGTAATATTGTGTATCATGTTGATTTCCATTGTTGTCTCTCGATTTTGATTAAATGAAATCATGTTTGATTTGAAGTAATGCATAATGATGTAATGAAAATATTAAATATTTTGATACCATGATTGACTATTTTATGTATGAGATTTTAAAAGTTAAACATGATGATTTGGTCTTGATGGTTTTTATGACGAAATTCATTTTTCGATCTTAAACGTTGATGTATATTTTTTTGGCATAAAAGAAAAGAACTTGCATGCATGAAATAAATCAAATGAATTAAAACAACTAAAAAGTGGAAAGGTTTCTTCTTGAAAAATTTATTTTTCCAACTTTATCGATTTTTCAAAAAAGGAAATTAATGAATATATTTGTATTGCTTTTGTGAATCTCTTGAAAATGATCTTGATTTGATGATTTAAATTAGCTTTATCTTGACTTTTCAAAATTTGTAAATTGAGTTATGCTTAAGTCAAGATTTTATATGCATGAATTAATATCTTATTCTCTTGCAAGATTGAATGAATTCTATCTTTTTCATGATCTCCTAAGAATTCTTTATGTTATTTATTTAAGAGGAGATTGTTTATGTGTTCTCTCATGATATCTTTTAAGGTTTATGACTTGAATTTTGTTATGTAAAATTCTTTGAATGTATGAAATACATCTCATCATCAAGTTCTTTTTTATATTCTTCATGTGATGATATGAATGCATGAAACATTCATGATATTATTTTTATGCTTGTAATGATAAAATATTCATGATTAAAAATTGTTTTGATATTCACATCTTGATTTTTTTCATCTTTGTTACCTTACCTTTGTCATAATTTGAATGTATGAAATAAAGGGTCTTCTCTTCTTTTTGACAATGACAAAGGGGGAGCAAAACGTACTAGAAAGCAAATTTGCTAGCTTGCACAATCCGAGAAGAGGTAAACTTGCTAGCTTGCTAATCTAAAAAAGGAAGCAAGAAGTGCTATCTTGCAAATCTCAAGAGAAGCAATGTTTGCCAAGTTACATATTTCAAAAAGTGGCAAAGTAGTCCATCTTGCATATATCAAAAGATGTAAAATTTTGTTAAATTTTTTACTTGTAAAAGTTGATAGCTTGCATACTATAAATTTGCATACCAGAAGTGCTATCTTGCCTATCTCAAGATGCAAAATATGGTAACTTGCACTTTGCACCGGAAGCAAAATTGCTAGCTCAAACATTGCAAAGGAAGCAAAAATTGCTAGCTTGCAACTTGCATATTTCAAGAAGCAAGTGTTGCTTTCTTGAACATCTTTAAATTTGCTAGCTTATATGAAGTAGAACATGCTATCTTACTACCTTGCATATCTATAACTTGATAGCTTGAATGTTCTAAGCATGATGTTATACTTGCTAAATTTTGCTAGCTTCAACTTGCATGATGATAAAACTTGATGTTTATTATGCAACAATTTGAACTTCTACTTCTAAATACATGAGAATTGTACTTCTCCTTTTTGTTGATGACAAAGGGGGAGAAGTATGTTGTTGGTATGTCATGATTTGATCATTACATGTTACTTGGATTTTTGAATCCAAGAGCATCTATCAATATGATATATTGATGGGGGGAGTTTGTTTAAACTACGAGAGTTAAGGTTAACTCCGTCTTCGATTAGTTGTCATCATCAAAAAGGGGGAGATTGTTGAATCTCGGATTTTGATAATGAAACCAATCAATATATGTTTATTTTTTAATTTGTGTTTTGAGTGACATAGGATGCTTCAATTAGGATAAGACAATTAAAGCAGGAAAAATCATGTTGTGCCGGAGGAACATGTCAGAAGATTGGACGTCGGGCCGATGGATCGGGTGACGTATCGACAGAAGGCTTCGGGCCATGGATTCAGGCATCGGGCCAAGAAGAGCGGAGATTGCGCTAAGGATATCGGAGTTGCAGACTCAACTGGCCGATTGGGCAATAGGCCACAAGAGAGGACGATGCGCCGAAGAATCAAACGAAGTGTCGAGGGACCAATGACATGCCGGACAACTTGATTAGATGCTTAGGATTAATTATCTAGATCGAAGTATGTTTTACATATGCAGGATTAACTACGATAGAAAGACAAGAAGCAAAATGAAGTCCCGAATTCAAGATCGAGATCACGTTGGGAGTTCGAGAGTTCGTCGAAAGTCCGGACATTCGTCGGAAGTTCTGCGGGAACCAGCCGAGAAGTCGCGGAGTTTGCTAGAGAAGCTCATCGGGACTCGCCAAGAAGATCATCATGAAGTCCAAGAGCTTGCCGAGAGTCCGGTGGAATATTGCCAACAGTTCATCGGAGGTTCGCCGGAAGATCACCAGAAGCTTGCCGGAAGAATTGACATAGGGATTCGTTTAGCTTAGAATATGTCTTAGGAATCATAGTTAGCACGTAATTGGGATTGGATTTGGGCCAACCCAATTAGGGTCCAGTTAGGCCCATGTAATCACTATGTTGGGCCCAATAAGAAGCCCAAACAATGCCACAAGAAGACTCACCGTCGTGGCACAGTCTTCTAAGCTGTGTCAAGCGATGGTACCGCTAGTCTGGGCGGTTGTACCTCCCCTAGTAGGGTGCTAGGAAGTGGTACCGCTAGTCTGGGTGATAGTAATGCCCAGCACTCTGCCCCAGGCGGTGGTATCGCCAAACCTGGGTGGTGGTACCACCCAAGATAGTGTCAGTCAAACTTACACTGGGCGGTGGTACCACCCAATGCAGGCGATGGTACTGCCCATGCCCGGGGAACCCAGGATGAGATGTTTTTAGGCTCCAAGTTTGAATCAACTTGAAGCCTATAAATACCCCTTTTATCCCTAGTTAATACACACAAGCACAGAGAGATTAATAGAGAGAAAACGTTACTATAATCTCTAGAATTTGCCTCCTCTAAATTCTAAGTGTTAGAATTATGTTTAGAGAGGAGAGTGAGTGCTTGTAAGGGTTGTCTCCTAAACCTGCTAAAAGGAGAAGAGGGGTGTAAGAAGGAGGTTGATCTTTGCCTAGTAAAGGAAGATCGTTATTGGATGCCGGTTGTAATATCCCTCACTTTTGAAAATTTATTAATAAGGATTTATATTTAAATTTGAGGACCTATATGTAAATATAAAAATTTCAACGACTAAACTGTTAAGTTATAAAAAAATTTCGGTTTTATCCCACCGCCTCCCACGCTCTCTGTTTCCGAAACAGAGAGAGGAGCGGTGGGGCATGGGGAGAAGAAGAAGAGA
Organism: Musa acuminata AAA Group; assembly: GCF_036884655.1. Lineage (NCBI taxonomy): Eukaryota > Viridiplantae > Streptophyta > Magnoliopsida > Zingiberales > Musaceae > Musa > Musa acuminata. Next base: position 15,116,271 of record NC_088345.1, read on the forward strand.
AGTAGAGGGTGTAAGCATAAAGATCTGTAATTATGCTATGTCAATAATGCGGAAATAACCTAAATGCCAGGATTGAAATCAATGCATAGATCTAATTATACGATGTATACCTTTTGATGCCATCCGTTCAGAGATCTTGTTTGATCTGCTAAGCACCGTGATCCAAGATTGCTGCAGGCTCCGTCTTTAATCCGATCGCGCTGCGGAATCTACAGGGAGTACGGAGAGTAGACCCTTTCTCCTTTCTTCCTATCCTTTCACAGGACCCACGCAGATTGATGGATTTGAGGAGAGGGTTTTGGGGAGAGATTCGAGGAGAATAACAGAATAACAGAATCGCTCAACGGAGAGGTGTGTCTATACGTGTCAACATTATAATGCTCTAACACACACCCTCAACCCCTAGAGATCCTGTCCTTTTATAGGCAAGAGCAAAGGGTCTAATCAAGGATATCTCCGAGGAATCGTTCCGTAATGGACTTAGTCTATTGGCTAAAATATCTGAACGAATCCAATTAGTTATTCTATTATATATCTTATTCAATTATAAAAGGGCCACATATTCTAACATTCTCTCACTTGGCCCATTAATTGATAAGATATAAAAGAGATACAAAATCAAAACAAACAAAACAAAATTTGTTTAAAAAATAATTTTACCTAATTGGATTTCAAGAAATTTTGAAAAAGCATTTTATACATGGCCATGTTTTTTTTTTTTTTTTTGTAATAAGCCAATAAGTTCAATAAACAGAATAATCCTATATTAAGTCCAACTATCAATACGAGTCATAGCAGTTGTATTTCATCAATGTCATACTCCCTTCTATGTACCACAACATTGTTAGTCTTGTTAGGATCGGAGCGGCACTAAGAGGGGGGGGGTGAATTAGTGCAGCGATAAAGTATGATAAACTTTCCACGATTTAAACACTTACGGAAACTTCGTATGATAAAAGCAATGTTTCGTTTAAAATCGTTTTGATTGCGTTTTTAACTTTTAGGCATATGTAAGAAGGAGACAAAGAAGTAGAGCATCAAAGTAAAGATGGTTTGCAGTAATATAAATGACAATAAGATAAATGCAAACCAGAGAAGACGGTAGTTTATAGTGGTTCAGTCAATCGTGACCTACATCCACTCCTCCGATTCCTCTTCCGTCGAGGCCACCGGCATCCACTAATGATCTTCCTTTACTAGGTGAAGATCAACCTCCTTCTTACACCCCTCTTACAACCTCTTACAACTGGTTCACCCTTTTACAAAGATTTCAATGAAGAGAAAGGAGGTGAACACTCAAGCTATTGAACACAAGACTTTTCCTAAAGCTTTTCTCAACTTCTAGCTTCTCAAAAGGTTGTTCTCTCTGCTGAGAAATGAATGGTATTTATAGGCCTCAAGAGGATTCAAATTTGGGCTCCAAAATTTGAATTCTCTTGGAGTTCCCGATGCTGGCGGTGCCACCGCTTGTCAGTGGCGGTGCCACCACCTGTCAGTTTTTGACCCTGACAGTGCTGGGCGGTGCCACCGCCTAGCCCAAGCGGTGCTACCGCCCAGCTCTCGGGCACTGGGCGGTGCCACCGCCCAGCCCAGGCGGTGCCACCGCCAATAGTGTTTTCATCCCACTAGTTGGGCTTCAATCTTGCCCCAAACTAGTCCGAACTCGGGCCCAATTGGCCCCTACTTGGGTTATAGAATTAATACCTAATCCTAACCCTAATTAACATGCTAACTATGAATTTAAAGATATTTTATAAGCTATTACAAAGTCCATAAGTCAAGACTTCTTCCGGCGAGCTTCCGGCGAACTTTCGACGGTCTTCCGATAAACTCTCGGAAACCATTCTGCGGACTCCCGGCAAGCTCTTAAACTTCACGATTTGATCTTGGCGAGTTCCAACGAGCTTCTTCGGCAAGCTCCAATCTCTCTCAGCGAGCTCCGCGAGCTCCGCGAACTTCCCACGAACCTTTCGGTGAGCTTCCAAAAAACCCTTCGGCAAGCTCCCTACTCATTCTCGGCTAGTTCCGGCAGCATTCCCGACGAACCTTCGGACTTATGTCGAACTCTCGAACTCCCAATGAATCCTTCGCGCTTGACTCCGTACTTTTTTTTGCTTTATCTCTTTCTCATTATCATAGTTATTCCTGCACACACAAACTAAAACTCTACTCCGATCTAGACAATTATTACAACGCGAATCGACATTCCGTTGCCCGGCACTTCATTGGTTGGCGCTTCGTACGATTCTTCAGCACATCATCCTCTCTTGCGGATTGTTGCCCAATCGGCGGTTGACCTCCGCAACCCCGATATCCTTAGCACAATTCCGCTCTCCTTGGTCCGATGCCCGACGTCCGAAGCCTTCTGCCATCCAATATCCTGACGTGATCTCCTCCAGCGCAACGTCAATTCCTCCTGCGTCAACTATCTAATCCTGATCGAGTAGACCTGCATTGCTCAAAATGCAGTTTAAATCATAAACATATATCAAGTGGTTTCATTATCAAAATAAGAGATTCAACAATCTCCCCCTTTTTGATGATGACAACCACTTGATGACGTAGTTAACCTTAACTCCTGAAGTTTAAACAAAATCCCCCTATCAATATGCCATATTGATAGAACCTTGAATTCAAACAGAATTCAAGTCATTGCAATATTCATCATGAATACTTGCAACACATCATCATGAACATATGCATAAAACTTATGCATCACATGTCATGTCATCAACATACTTCTCCCCCTTTGTCATCAACAAAAAGGAGAAGTACCACAATCAAGTGTTTGTTATATGGGTTCAACTCATTGCATGAAAAACATAATATCAAGTTTTATCATCATGCAATCTAACAGTTTTACAACATTTTAGAACTTGCAAGCTAGCAATTTAGAGATGTTCAAGAAAGCAACTCTTGCTTCTTGAAATATGCAAGTTTTATAAGCTAACAAATTCAAATATATGCAAGTTGGCTTATTTGCTTTTCTTGAGATAGGCACGATAGCACATTTTTGCATTTTCTTGTTGTTTCAAGCTAGCAATTCTCAGTGATGTTCAAGATAGCAATTTCTTCTCTTTTGAGAAGTACAAGCTTGCTATCTTCTCTTTTGAGAAGTATAAGCTTGCAATTTTTACTTATTTTGCAATATACAAGTTTCCAAATTTTGCATCTTGAGCTAGCAATATTTCTCAAAATGTGTAACTTAGAACTCATTGCTTCTCTTGATATTTGCAAGCTAGCTAGCAAAATTTGCTCCCCCTATGTCATTGTCAAATAGAGGGGAATAACAATACAATTAATGTAATTCATTTCCCTTTACTATAATATTCAAATCATAAGAAGGGTTAAGTGTCAATCTTATTTGTGCATCATTATATTTTCAAATTAAAATATACATATTTTTAAATTAAAATATGCATATTTTCAAAAACCTTATATTTTATTCATGCACAACATTGAATAAATCGATCGACATTATGAGGATATCATACATGATACTGAAAATTTTTAACTATTTATCAACATTTTGATCATGATACCAAACAATCATCATTTAGAGCATACACGATACAAAACATTAAGTCAACATTTATCATTTTAGCAACAACTCATAGCATTTTAAATCATGATTTACATCATATGCAATACATCACATCATAATTAGAAAGCACAAGTATTGCATGCATCATTGCCAATCATAAATGTTTCATAATGGTATCAATTTTGTCAAATTATATCCTACCATGCATGATCAAATCTTCTCCCTATTTTATCATTGAAAACAAGAAAGAAGTAGGGAAGAGCATAAAAGTGTAAAATATTTCAATCATTTCAAGGCATTTGTATCATAAATATAAAGAAATCTTATCATCAAAGATAAGACCATTTGAATACCAAAAGATATGATTCATTTTATCAAATCTCTTCCTTTTATAAATAACAAAAATTGTAGGTGTACAAAGAAGAGATTGTGATTAAAAAAGAATCTCAAGTAGTAAATCCAAGAAATCAAGATCATAATTTGAATACAAACTCATTCAAATTTAAATTATCAAATTCATCAAAATATCAACATTACTTTCAAGAGATTCAAAATGGTATACATAGATTTATCATAATAATCATGGGAAAATCTTAGGAGATCATGATATAGATAAAATTCATTAAATCTCATAAGAGAACAAGATATTAATTCAAGCATATAAAATTTCTCAATTTATTATGAATCATAAAAAGAATTATGGTTCCGAAAAATCATGATTCATTTAGGAAACATTTCTCTTTAGTGCACGATAAGAAGAAATATAGCAATGATACCAATCATAATTCATTTGGATAGTAGATGCTAAAAAGGAATATTGAGGATACAAGATCTTGATTTTTATAGAGTAAATCTCAAGTTATAAATCTAAAAAAAAACAAGATAAAGCTCATTTAAATTCAAATAATCAAATCAAAATTATTTTCAAGATATTCATAAAAAGATGATAAAATAGATTCATCAAACCAAGAATTTTCAAGAAAAAATACTTTTATCTATTTAGTTGTTTCATATAAGCATGCCTTTGTCCTATTTGTGCCAATATATATATATATATATATATATCATCAATCATTTAGGATCGAAAAATAAATTTCTTCATAAAAACCATCAAGAGCATTATGTATAACTTTTAAAATCTCATGCATAAAATGGTATCAAAACATTTAAAATTTTCATTCCACCATTTTGAATTGGTTTTATTGAACATAATTTTGAGTGATTCTTATAGATAACTAAAACTTTTTGTTTTAATTTATACGATTGACTTTGTCTTAGCATGCTCAAATTTTGTTCATATGTCAAAACCATACATCATGTTTGAAAACCAAAGATAAGGTTAAAAAAAAATCATCAAGCCTTCCATTCAAAAGCCATGCATCGTCATTGAAAATCAATATGGAAATCATCAAAATATACATTCTTACTTCTGAAGCACATACATAAGATTAATCTTACTAGGTGTATAAGCATTAGATTTATATCTAACATTTTATTGCATTAACATAACACATGCAATTTTCAAGAAAATTAATCCTAAACTAAATTAAAAATGACCCATGAAAGTATTATGTAATTTCGAAATAAATTAGGGGGATTTCGATTACCTCGTTGTTGAGAATAGTTGAGGCATAGTTTGCCACCTCGCCTTTCTTGATATTCTCCTTGTCTTCGGAAGAGCTCAATTCATCCCAATTTTTGTTCTTCTTGCATTTAAAGCAAGTAGTTCGATTCTTTTTTCTTTTTAATTTTTGTTTCATTTGTAGTTTAAGTTCACCATCACTTGAGCTTATGCTCGAGTGGTCTTCATGTGTTTTATGTCCCAAATCCTTCCTGTCCTTTGGAAGGTTGTTCTCGAGTTTTCTTTTTGTCCCATTATTCATTTCGTAGGTCATTAGAGACCCAACAAGTTCTTCAAGAGGAAATGTTTTAAGGTCCTTGGCCTCTTGAATAGTCGTAACTTTTGGTTCCCAACTTTTTGGAAGGGATCTTAAGATTTTAGTGATTAGTTCAAAGTTAGAAAAACTTTTACCAAGAGCTTTGAGTCCATTGATGACATCCGTGAAACGGGTGTACATGTCTTCGATGGACTCACTTGGTTTCATCCGGAAAAATTCGTAAGAATGCACAAGAATATTGATTTTGGACTCTTTCACTCGGCTAGTGCCTTCATGAGTGACCTCTAGAGTTCTCCAAATATCAAAAGCCGAGTCAAACATCGAAACGCGATTAAATTCATTTTTGTCAAGTGCACAATATAAGGCATTCATAGCCTTTGCATTTAGAGAAAACATCTTCTTCTCCAAATCATTCCAATGGTTTATTGGGAGAGAAGACATTTCAAATCCATTTTCGACTATGTGCCATAAATTCAAATCCAAAGAAAGTAAGAAAACTCTCATTCGAGTTTTCCAACAAGTGTAGTCCGTCCCATTGAAAAAGGGAGGATGAATGAGAGAGTGACCATCTTGAAAGCCGTAAAGAGCCATTTCTATTTGGGTGTTAAACTAAAGTAGAAAACCGTGGCTCTGATACCAATTGTTAGGATCGGAGAGGCACTAAGAGGGGGGCGGTGAATTAGTGCAGCGGTAAAGTATGATAAACTTTCCATGATTTAAACACTTATAGAAACTTCGTATGATAAAAGCAATATTTCGTTTAAAACCATTTTGATTGCGTTTTTAACTTTTAGGCATATGTAAAAAGGAGACAAAGAAGTAGAGCATCAAAGTGAAGATGGTTTGCAGTAATATAAATGACAATAAGATAAATGCAAACCAGAGAAGACGGTAGTTTATAGTGGTTCGGTCAATCGTGACCTACATCCACTCCTCCGATTCCTCTTCCGTTGAGGTCAACGGCATCCACTAATGATCTTCCTTTACTAGGCGAAGATCAACCTCCTTCTTACACCCCTCTTACAACCTCTTACAAGTGGTTCACCCTTTTACAAAGATTTCAATAAAAAGAAAGGAGGTGAACACTCAAGCTATTGAACACAAGACTTTTCCTAAAGCTTTAATCAACTTCTAGCTTCTCAAAAGGTAGTTCTCTCTGCTGAGAAATGAGGGGTATTTATAGGCCTCAAGAGGATTCAAATTTGGGCTCCAAAATTTGAATTCTCTTGGAGTTCCCGATGCTGGCGGTGCCACCGCTTGACAGTGGCGGTGCCACCGCCTGTCAGTTTTTGACCCTGATAGTGCTGGGCGGTGCCACCGCCTACAGTGTTTTCAGCCCACTAGTTGGGCTTCAATCTTGCCCCAAACTAGTCCGAACTCGGGCCCAGTTGGCCCCTACTTGGGTTATAGGATTAATACCTAATCCTAACCCTAATTAATATGCTAACTATGAATTTAAAGACATTTTATAAGCTATTACAAAGTCCATAAGTCAAGACTTCTTCCGACGAGCTTCCGGCGAACTTTTGGCGGTCTTCCGATAAACTCTCGGAAACCATTCTGTGGACTCCCGGCAAGCTCTTAAACTTCACGATTTGATCTTGGCGAGTTCCAACGAGCTTCTTCGGCAAGCTCCGATCTCTCTCGGCGAGCTCCGCGAACTTCCCACGAACCTTTCGGTGAGCTTCCAAAAAACCCTTCGGCAAACTCCCTACTCATTCTCGGCTAGTTCCGGTAGCATTCCCGACGAACCTTCGGACTTCCGTCGAACTCTCGAACTCCCAATGAATCCTTCGCGCTTAACTCCGTACTTTGTTTCGCTTTATGTCTTTCTCATTATCATAGTTATTCCTGCACACACAAACTAAAACTCTACTCCGATCTAGACAATTATTATAACGCGAATCGACATTCCGTTGCCCGACACGTCATTGGTTGGTGCTTCGTACGATTCTTCAGCGCATCATCCTCTCTTGCGGATTGTTGCCTAATCGGCGGTTGACCTCCGCAACCCCGATATCCTTGGCGTAATTCCGCTCTCCTTGGTCCGATGCCCGACGTCCGAAGTCTTCTGCCATCCAATATCTTAACGTGATCTCCTCCGACGCAACGTCAATTCCTCCTGCGTCAACTATCTAATCCTGATCGAGTAGACCTACATTGCTCAAAATGCAGTTTAAATCATAAACATATATCAAATGGTTTCATCATCAAAATACGAGATTCAACAAGTCTTTCCTAACATAGTCCATAATGACCCTTGTAATTTGTCTTGTCAAGACAATCCTGTTATTACATTCAACCATAATATGCATAAACATAAATATAAACAGGATAGCAGAAATAGATAACTTTAATTAAGTAAAATATCAATAATTACATCCACATAAACATGCATCACCATATCCTTTATGACTTGCTCACAAGCCCCATTCTAAGAACATGTTCTTTGAATATTTTGCACTGTAAGGCTTTTGTCAATGGATCAGCAATCATCATAGTGGTGCTCAAGTTCTCAATTGACACTTGTTGTTTCTGGACTCTTTCTCTAACGACCAAGTACTTTATCTCAATGTGCTTGGAACTACTAGAGTACTTGCCATTCTTAGAGAAGAAAACTGCTGCGGTGTTATCACAAAATATCTTCAGCGGCTTGGCAATTGAGTCGACCACACCAAGTCCTGAGATAAAATTTCATAGCCATAAAGCTTGATTTGTGGCCTCAAAGCATGCCACAAATTCAGCTTCCATTGTTGATGATGCAATAAGCGATTGCTTTGCACTTTTCCAAGAAATTGCCCCACCAGCTAACATAAATACAAATCTTGAAGTGGACTTCTTGCTGTCGAGGCAATTTGCAAAATCAGCATCTGAATATCCAGTTACTTTAAGCTGATCAGATCTCCTGTATGTGAGCATATAATCTTTTGTCCCTTGTAGATATCTCATTACTTTCTTTGCAGCTTTCCAATGTTCCATTCTTGGGTTGCTTTGATATCTTCCCAGCATTGCAACTGCAAAACAGATATCTGGTCTTATACAGGTTTGAGCATATAATAGACTTCCAACTGCGCATCCATAAGGAATATTCTTCATTTGATTCTTTTCTAAGTCATTTCTTAGGCACTGGTTTTGACTGAATTTTTCACCTTGAGCAAAGCTGCATATTAAATCTCTCCAAGATACGATCAATATATCATTTTTGAGACAATCCTAATAATCCTTAAGATCTATCTCTGAATATCTCAATGCCAATAACATAGGATGCCGCATTCATATCAACCATCTTAAAGTTCTTGTTGAGAAATATCTTGGTTTCGTGCAATAAACCAAGATTACTACTAGTAAGTAAAATATCATCCACATATAATATCAATATAATAAACTTGCTCCCACTTACCTTCAGGTATATACACTGATCAACAATATTTTCCTTAAATCCGAAAGAAGTAATGGTATTATGAAACTTTATATACCATTGTCTAGAAGCTTGTTTAAGGCCATAAATGGATTTCTTAAGTTTACAAGCCCAACTTTCTTTTCCCTTTTCTATGAATCCTTCAGGTTGTTCCATATAGATTTCCTCATCTAGATCCCCGTTTAGAAATGTTGTTTTCACATCCATCTGATGCAACTCAAGATCATAATGAGTTACTAATGTCATAACAATTCTCAATGAGTCTTTTTTAGAAACTGGAGAAAAAGTCTCATTATAGTCGATGCCTTCCTTCTGAGAAAAACCTTTGGCCACAAGTTTGGCTTTATATCGTTCGATATTACCCTTTGAGTCGCGTTTTGTCTTAAAGACCCATTTACAACCGACTCTTTTACAATCATTGGGCAATTCAACGAGATCCCAAACATCATTCTGTACCATCGATTTTAACTCTTCTTTCATTGCATCATACCATTTTTCAGAATCGTTACTTTCTATGGCTTGTGAAAACGATAAGGGGTCTTCTTTTATTCCTATATCATAATCTGATTTTTGTAGATATACAACATAATCATAAGAAATAGCATGTTTCCTTTTCCTTTGAGATCTTCTCAAATCTGCCAATTGTGATTGTTCTACAAGATAATCAGCGATGACATCAACATCATGTGAGAGTTCTTGGATGTTATTTTGTTGTTCACCCTCATCAATACTCTCATTGATTTGAGGAACAACAATCTCTCGGAGAGGAGATGATATGGGAGAATTAACTTGAATCTCCTCAATATCAAAATTAACCCTTCGAGATTTTTCACTCCCACTGATTTCGCCATTTTCTAGGAATTTTGCATTACCAGATTCTACTATTCTCATACTATGTTTAGGACAATAAAATCTGTATCCCTTGGATTTTTCTAGATAACCAATAAAATATCCTGAAATAGTTCTTGGCTCCAATTTCTTTTCATGTGGATTGAATACTCTTATCTCTGCAGGACATCCCCAAATATGTAAATGTCTCAGACTGGGCTTCCTACCAGTCCATAACTCAAATGGAGTCGATGAAACTGACTTACTAGGAACCCTATTCAAGATATACATAGTTGTCCTAAGAGCTTCACCCCACATCGACTCAGGTACAGAGGAATAACTCATCATGCTCCTAACCATATCCATCAGAGTACGATTTCGCCTTTCAGCAACACCGTTCTGCTGTGGCACACTTGGTAACGCATATTGAGCACAAATACCCCGTTGTTCTAGGAATCTAGCAAAAGGACCAATATTCTGACTAGATCCATCATATTTGCCATAAAATTCCCCACCTCTATCAGATCTGACAATTTTAACTTTTCTATCTAATTGTCTCTCAACCTCATTTATGTATACTTCAAAAGTATCAACGGCTTGTGACTTTTCATATATTAGATAAACTTTGCCATATCTGGACAGATCATCTATAAATGTGATGAAATATTTTTCTTCATTAAAACAAAGAATATGGAGTGGTCCGTAGATATCAGTATGAATAATCTCAAGGAGTTCTTTATTTCTTGTGGCATTTTTCTTTATTTGTTTAGTTTGCTTTCTCTTTATGCAATCTATACAAATATCAAAATCAGTGAAGTCTAAATGTTCCAAAATATTATCCTTCACTAATCTTTCAATTCTTTCCTTGGAGATATGCCCCAATCGTCTATGCCATAATATAGAAGATTTTTCATTATTGAAACTACGTTTCAATCCAACACTTGATTGCAGGGTCATTAGTATCTTTGCAAACTCAAGATCCAAATTAATTCTGTACAAACCATCACACAGAATTCCAGAACCAACTTTTATTGAATCGTAAAATATGTTGAGTTTGCTACTACCAAAAGAAATACAATATCCTAACTCATCAATTCTAGAAAGAGAAATCAAATTTCTAGAAATTGTAGGGACATAACATATGTCAAGAAGATCCATCAAGTGACCCGTTTATAAGCATAGACGATAAGTTCCCATTGATATCACTTTCGCTTTAAGATGATTTCCTATAATGATGAATCTTTCATGTTCTTTTGGTTTCCGAATTGAAAGAAATCCCTGCATGTTATTTGTAACATGAGTTGAAGCACCGGAATCTATCCACCAAGTGTTAGAAGGAACTTCTGTAATGTTTGATTCAAAACATACAAAGGTCAAGTTAATACCTTTCTTTTCGAACCAAGTCTTGCATTTAATACAATCCTTCTTCACATGTCCTTTCTTGCCACAAAAGAAGCACTTTACAGTAAAGGATTTCTTTTCATTAGTCTGTTTAACATTTCCAGACTTAGCAAATCTCTTTGATGGATGATGCTTCAACTTTTTTTTCTTATTACCACCTCCTTGAGTAGTCGTCATGACATTATATGAATTTTCCTGCCTTAATCTCAATTCTTTCTGAACACACATGCTAGTCAACTCATTCAAGTCCCACTTATCTTTATTTGTATTGTAGTGAATCTTGAATAGGCCAAACTGAGAAGGAAGAGAATTGAGAATAAATTGCACGAGGAAAGATTCATCAACATTCATGCCTAATGTTTTAAGTTTTGCAGCTTTGTCAGCCATATTGAGAATATGATCTTGAATTCCTCGAGTACCATCATACTGAGCCGTAGTCAGTTCTTTCATCAATGTGCCAACCAATGACTTATCAATAGATTTAAATCTGTCTTCAATAACCTTTAAATATTCCTTTGCGCTAGTTGCAATCGGTAATGAAGTCTTTATGTTATTTGTAATTGTCATTCTTATGAACATTAAACTAGGCCTATTAGATCTTTCCCAAGCCTTCATTTCATTAACTTGTTATGCAGTACTTTCATCAGTCAAGTCTGCAGGTTTTTCAACAAGTAATGCTAGATCAAGATCTAATACACCTAGTGTGAATTGCACATGCTCTAACCATTCTAAATAATTTGATCCAGTAAGTATAGGGACACTAGAAGCATATGAATGTATATGTGGAAGTACCACTACAAAAGAAATATATAACAATATTAATGCTTTGAGTTTGTCAAAAAATTATTGAACTATTGATATCATCTATATTACACTTTTGGGTGAAATATTGACATATTTGGTGTTCACTCAAGAATATTTATAGAGGACTGATACCATCCTTGAGAAATAGGTATTGTTACCTTTGGGTATACAACCCTAAACTGCAAAGATATCTAAAATAGTATCATCCTATCCCATCACATAATTATTTGAATTAGATTCTCCTTTGGGATTATCTAAATCTCCTAATTATATGTGCTATTATGAATATTATTTCCTTAATGTTATTTAGGACTAATTCCTTAATATTATTTTATAAGTCATTAGTCTATGTCACTTTGGTGGCTTCAAGACTAATGCAATAATATAAAATAAAAATATCCTATAAAATAATAAAACTTTTATTTTAATTCATATCACAAAAGTTTATCATCTTATGCTACTTTGGCAGCTACTAGTCAGATAAAACTTACGGAAATAAATTACAAATAATATTCATCAATATTTCTTTAATTTTGCTAAGCAGTTCAATAATAAATAACCATAATAATTATTGAACATTTATGTAAAGCAGTTCAATAATAAATAACTATAACAATTATTGAACATTAATGCAAAGCATTTCAATAATAAAGAACAATAATAATTATTGAATATTAATGCAAAATAGTTCAATAATAAATAACCATAATAATTATTGAACATTAATGTAAAACAATTCAATAATAAAATAACCATAATAATTATTGAACTTTAAGAAAACTCATATGATAATTTCAAGCATATACATGTGAATAAATAAATGAAAATTCCAAAAACAATAATTGGATTTTAATTTTATTTACCACATATATAATGAATAATTCATATGAGAACCCCGTCCGCCGCCTGTGCATGGCCTACTCACGCACGGCCGCTGCCGTGTTGTCTGCCTGCGTGCGGCCGAACGTCGCACGGACAGGGTTCTATGATGCCGTGTGGGGTTCTGTGATGCCGTCGCACGGACGAGGTTCTATGATGCCATCACATGGATGGGGTTCTATGATGCCGTCACACAGACAGGGTTCTTTGATGCCGTCGCACGGACGGGTTTCTATGATGACCGCATATGGGACGGGTTCTATGATGCGCACGCTACTCGGCATAACCGCAGATTTGCAGCGAGGTCGACGATGACCATTACTGCTTAGCAGTTCTTGGAAGATAAAGGTAATTATGCATCGTAAATTAATTTACAGATCTAATACATGATTTCAAAAAACCGGGCTCTGATACCAATTGTAAGCATAAAGATCTATAATTATACTATGTCAATAATGCGGAAATAACCTAAATGCTAGGATTGAAATCAATGCATAGATCTAATTATACGATGCGTACCTTTTGATGCCATCCGTTCAGATATCTTGTTTGATCTGCTAAGCACCATGATCCAAGATTACTGCAGGCTCCGTCTTTAATCCGATCGCGTTGCGGAATCTACAGGGAGTGCGGAGAGTAGACCCTTTCTCTTCTCTTCCTATCCTTTCACAGGACCCACACAAATTTATAGATTTGGGGAGAGGGTTTTGGGGAGAGAGTCGAGGAGAATAACAGAATCCCTCAACGGAGAGGTGCGTCTATACGTGTCAACGTTATGACGCTCTAACACACACCCTCGACCCCTAGAGATGAGGAGGAAGAAGAGGGAGAAGAGAAGAATAGAAGAGGAAGAAAAAGAGAGGAAAGTGGGAGAGGAGCGAGAGGTGGAAGCAGCTAGGGCTGCAGCACCTCTGTTTCTTGCAGGCAGAAATAGAGGAGGCGAGGTCTGGGGCGTTAGGGAGGAGAAGAAGAAGAAGAGGACAAAGAAGAAGAGAAAAAGAAAAAAGAGAAGAATGGTTGCGGTTGTGGCAGCTGCAACTATGGCAGGGAAAGAGGGAGAGGAAGGAAGAAGGGAAGGAGAGGAAGAAGAGAAGGGGAAGAAGGAGCTGTGGTTGCGGCGATGGTAGCTGCAGTTGGAAGAGAAGGAGCGGAAGATGAGCAGGGGAGGAAGAAGAGGCTGCGGCCGTGGCTGAGGTTGCGACTGTAGCAGTGCAGCTGGGAAAGAAGAGAAGGAAAGGAAGAAGAAGAGAAAGGAAAAGGGAAGAAGAGAGGAAGAGGAGAAGGGGAGGCAGCTGCGGTAGTGGCAGCTGCAGCTGGAAGAGAAGGAGAGGAAACAGAGCAAGGGGGGAAGAAGAGGCTCCGGTTGTGGTGGCTATGGCCGTAGCTGCGACTGCGGCTACGGCTGCGATGTTGGCTGCGGTAGCTGCGGCAGCGGTGGTGGCTGCGGTAGCTGCGGCAGCGGTGGTGGCTGCAGCAGCTGCTTTTGGGAAATAGAAAGAAAGGAAAAGTTAAAAAAAAAAAGAGGGGGGCTGGGCGTGATTGCGGCTGTGGTGGTGACGGCTGCGCCTTCGACAGTTGTGTTTGGGAAAGAAAAAGTAGAAACGAGAGAAGGGAGGAAGGCAGTGCAGTGGAAGGGGCTGCGACTATGGCAGCGGCAGTAGCGATGGCTGTGGCAGCTGTGTTTGGGAAAGAAAAAGAATGAATGAGAGTAAGAGAGAGCAGGTGACTGTGCCTCGATGTTCGAAACGTGTTGAAGTTGCGAAGAAAGAAAGAAAACGAGTGCACAAAGCGAAACAGGGAGGGGACGGAGGAAAAGTAGAAAAAGGATTCGAATGTACACCTTCTTCGAATCTTTGGAACAAAACCTTCAAAAGGCAAGTTTCTCGATCGTTTCTTCTATAATTGTTCAAATTTTTCTTATGACAAGTATTATGATCTTCCTCGTGCAAGTGTTCTAATCTTTCCTATTACAAATGTCCTGATCTTTCCTTACCGTAATTTTATCTCTATATTTTCTTTAAATATAAGGAACTTTGAATTATTATAGCCTTGCATTTGATATATCTGCTATTTAGACGAAACGATTTGAATCTGTGCAACTTCTGAGATTCTGACCTTTCTACTTTGTTATAGTTATAGCTTCATGTATTGACATCTAATTTGGACAAAGCTTATTTGATCAGAATATAGACTCATAAACCTTTCTCTTGATAGCTTATTTTAAGAATTCGGAGTAAGTTTATCTATCCAAACTTCTGTTTCAAATTAGCCTATAAATTATGTAAAACAGGGATCGTAATTTATGATCTTTTGATACCGAGCTGCCTATAAGTCTTTGTTGAAACTCCGATTTGTTCAAAACTGATTTCATTGGAAACTAGACTCATAGATCCTTCTTTTGATATATGGATTGAAAGATTTGGAGTCTAAACACCTGCCTAGTTATCTATTGAACCTGACCTTATGAATTTTGCCAAACAGAGATTTTGTTCTGCGACCCTTGTTTACCAAATTATTTGTTACTCTCTCTATTGGACAATTCAATTCATATGAAACTTGTTTTATCTGAAAGTAGATTGAAATATCTTTCCAATAATGCATTTTTGAGTAAATTGGAGCACGATTGAGAGTTTGAATCATTTGTTCAATGTGCCTCTTGAATTCTGCCAGAAATCGAGCTTTGGTCGATTTCGCATATTCTGGTTTCATTCCTTTGAAAATTGATATCCTTTAGCTTTCTTATTCAATTGAGCTTTATATTACTACTTTGAATTCTTGTATGCTCTTATCCTTCAAATTATTTGCATTTTTGAAATCTATTGTGTAATGTTTATGCTATATCATTTTAACTCATATAGGCACATGTATATCCTATTGTTCCGCATATGCTTCTGATATGTGCCTATTCCAGTTTCATTCCTTTGGACATTGAATTCATCTAACCTTCTTATTTGAATTGAGTTATATATGATTGCTTGGAATCCTTGCATGCCCTTGCTTTCATTTCCCTTCAAATCTGAATACAATTGTGAAAATTTATTGCTTACTTCGTATTGACTCGTAAAGGCACATGTACGTTTTGTTGTTCCGCGTGTGCTTCTGATATGTGTTATTTATTATTCATATAGCCTTTTGTACTCTGGTGTTTGTGGGATATATGTACCTTTGCTAGAAATGGTAAAGGGAGTTATGCATAGAACCTACGATGCTCTGCCAGCCCCCTCTGACTTCACCTAGACGTGGGTCGATGGAACTCCCAGACGTGAGAGACTTCTGTCTAGTGGTCATTCAGAAATGGATGAATCACATTCTGTCTATAGTCCCACTACACCTTCTGTATGTTTGATATGATATCCAGAGCTTTGGTTATGTGTTTCTGTACATGCTTTGGATAAGAATTATATGAATGCAACGTCAAATACGACGTTTGAGCTTCTGTTTGGTATTTATTATTGATATGCTCCGAAATGTTCTATACGCCGTTGATATGCTCCGGAACATTTCATACGCCATTGATAAGCTCTGAAACGTTTCATTCGTTGTTGATATGCTCCGAAAGGTTTCATCTATTACTAGCATGCTCTGAAATGTTCCATACGCCGTTGATATACTCCGGAACATTTTCCTATGCTATTGATATGCTTCAATTACTCTATGCTCCATCTGTTATGAACCAAATAGGTTTTTGAATGACATGGCACATGATTTTGTATCTAATGATATTGGTATCTTGAAAATTCTTATATTCTGCCTCGCATTATGATACCTTACTTGTTGAAATCATTCCTTTTGTTCTAAATATGCTTTGTCACTTGCTGAGCTATTTTTAGCTCATTCCGTTGTTATATAAAATCTTTCAGGTCAGCTTGTCACTCTTTGAGATGTTTTGAATTGGGCTGAGGCAGTGGAGAGCTATTCAGAATTATGGGCAAGTCTTGTTGGTTATTATGTTATTATTGTATAAGCACATTTTGTATGTAATGAAATGTTGTCGTTGAATCGAAATGGATATACTGTGTAAAAGTGTTAGAAGATCTCTCTTATTTGGAATTTCAGAATGTTAAATCTAGTTTATGATGATATGAACTTGTGGTGAATAATTAGAGTTCTGATTGTATAATTTATTTAGCTTGTGGATTTATAAATGTTGTTAATGTTTGTTAAGTTGGCTTGGATTGCCATAAATGTGAATTATCGAGTGATGTGATATATGATTATAAACTGCATAGGTTTTATAGATGTGAATTTGATAGAATGTTTTTCAGTGTCCTAAAATGTGTGTTTGGATCCTGGATGGATTTGTGATGAAAATTTTTAATATCATGGATATTTGAGTGGGTGTGACACTAGTGGCCTCAACGGAAGAGGAATCGGAAGAGTAGATGTAGGTCACGATTGACCGAACCACTATAAACTCCTGTCTTCTTTGGTTTGCATTTTATTTCCTGCTATTACCTTACTGCAAACCCCTTCAATAGCTTATTGCCTTCAATACATTTACGTATGCTTTCAAGCTAAGTTTTCGAAATCAGTTTGACGTCGGAAATGGTTTTTATCGTACGAGAGATTTGAGGAAGTGGACGTTCTTAGTGCTCTTGATCCTAACAAGGTTGAATGAAAAATCAAGTTATGAATGTCAAAATAATTTTTTATCATGAATATTTTATCATTGCATACATCATTATCATAAGTTAAAGTATTGCATGTATAATATCAAATCATCATTCATAATTACATTAATGTTTCAATCATTATTTCAATATGCTTGTGAATCATTAAAAATGAAAATTCAAGAAATCAAGAGAAATCATGATCCATTTTAACAAATCTTCTCTTAAATAATTAACGAAAAGAATTCTTAGGAGATCATGATATAGATAAAATTTATTTAATCTTGTAGGAGAACAAGATCTCAATTCATGCATATAAAACTTATGATTCACATCATATGTAATACATCACATGCATAATCATAATAAAAAGCATAAGTATTATATGCAACATTCCAAATCATAAATATTTCTCATCATGATGGTATCAATTTGTCAAATTACATCCTACCATGATCATAACTTATTCCCCTTTTGTCATTATAAACAAGAAAAGAGTAGAGTGGAAGAATACAATTTTTACATCAATACTCTACTTATAACATGAGGTTTACAACTACAAATACAAAGGAATTTACACATCATATCACAAAAGATAATAATATCAAATCATGAATGCCACAAGATACGATTTATTCCATCAAATCTCTTTTTTTTATAAATAGCAAAAAGAAACATAGGAGATCAAATGATACAATATCTTAATTCATACATAAGAAATCTCAAGTTATAAATCTTGAAAAATCAAGATAAAGCTCATTCAAATTCAAATTGTCAAATCAAAATCATTTTCAATAGATTCTAAGAATAAAGATAGGTTCATTAGTCTCTCCTTTTTGAAAAGTCGATAAACTAGAGAAATTTTTTCAAGGAGAAAGCTTTCTTCTTTTTCGTGATTAAATTCATAAGATTGATTTCTTAGAAGCATGCCTTTTTCATTTATTCCAAATAAAAACATGCATTATTCATTAACATAAAAAAAGAACTTTCAAAAATCATAAATATTATCATGCATAAGTTCGAAATATAAACTCATTACGTATATTTTCAAATCATCATTATATTTTCATTTAGACTTCAAGCATGGTTTCATTGAATATAATGTTGAATGATTCTTAAAGATATCTAAACCTCTTTAGTTTCAATTTGTGTGATTGACTTTATATTAGCATGCCCAAATATTTGTTCTTATGTCAAAACCATGCATCAACCTTTAAAACAGAAAGATAAAAAATCATCAAGATTAAAAAGTGTAACACATAATTCCAAAACATATGATTTCATATCATTACTTCAAGTCCTCATGCATAAAAATCATCAAGTATGATACAAACATTTAATTTCAAAACATTCATCATGATAAGGCATACAAGCCAAAGAAATCAATAAACATAAAGCATATTCATTAATCATTATTTTATTGAGCATAAAGTATTTCCAAACAAAATAAAAAATCAATACGAAAATCATCCAGATATACCTTATTACTTCTTAAAACATTAATAGAATTATCATTAGATTTAAGTCTAACATTTTTATTCATTTATCATAAAACATGTAATTTTCATGATCATTTTCAAAATTACTAGAAAGATAAGCATGATCCCAATTTTTTTTACATTTTCATTATATTATTAAACATATAATTTTCAAGAAAAATAATTTTTTGAACTAAAATAACTCATGAAAAGCATTATGTAATTTCTGTTAGGATCAAGAGCATTAAGAGGGGGGGGGGGGGATGAATTAGTGTAGTAAAAAAAACTTTCGACGATTAAAACTACGTTCGTATGATGAAATCATTTCCGACATAAAATCGTTTTTGGAAACTTAACTTGAAAGCGAGTTCGTAAAGGAGTGCAGCAAAAGTAATAAGGAAGTAAAGCACATATGGAGGTTTGCAGTAAGGTAAGAAGCAAGAAGAAATGCAAACCAGAGAGCACCGTAATTTTAGAGTGGTTTGGTCAATCTTGACCTACATCCACTTTTGGCTTCCTCCTCCGACGAGGTCGTCGACGTCCACTAAAGGCCTTCTTTCAATAGATAAAGGCCAACTATCCTTTTACTGTTTCACTACTTTTGACAGGCTTAGGAGACAACCCTTATTACTTCTTAACCATATACAACATGATTTCATATTTTCAATCAAAATCATTTTGCTTGTTTATCATAAAATATGTAATATTATCGTTTTTAAAATTACTAGCATGATCATAATTTTTGTATTTTTATTTTTAAAATATAATTTTCAAGAAAATTAATTCTAAACTAAAAAGAAAATACATCATGAAAGCATCAACTAATTTCAAAATAAATTAGGAGGATTTTGATTACCTCATCATTGAAAGCGGTTAAGGCGTAGTTTGCCACCTCACCTTTCTTGATTTTCTCCTCGTCTTTAGAGGAGCTCGATTCATTCTACTTTGTGTTCTTCTTCTTTGGCCTCTTCCTCCATTCAAGTTCATTGTTTATTTTAGATTTTTGTTTAATAAACTTATTAAGATTTAGTGTTCGAAGTTCAAGTTCATCATTGTCCTCATCACTTGAGTCATCGCTCAAGTGGTATTCATTTGTTTGGAGTTCCAAATCCTTCCTGTTCTTTGGAAGGTGGTTCAAGTGCTCATCGTGTTCATCATCTGCATTGCGCACCATTTCATATGTCATCAATGAGCCGATAAGTTCTTCAAGTGGAAAAATATTTAAATCTTTTGTTTCTTGTATTGCCGTTACTTTTGATTCCCAAGCTTTAGAAAGTGATCGTAAAACTTTACTAACAAGTTCAAAATTCGAGAAACATTTTCCAAGAGCTTTTAAACCATTGATGACATCCGTAAAACGGGTGTACATATCAACAATGGTTTCGCTCGGCTTCCTTCGAAAAAGCTCGAAATCATGCATTAAAAAGTTGATATTCGAATCTTTAATTCTAGAAGTGCCTTCGTGTGTGATTTCAAGAGTGTGCCATATGTCGAAAGCCGTTTCGCACAAAGAAACCCGATTGAACTCATTTTTGTCCAAAGCTCAAAATAAGGCATTCATAGCCTTTGCGTTTAAAGATAAATATTTATTCTTCAAATCTGACCATTCGTTCATCGGTTTAGAGGGAAGTTAAAAACCGTTTTCAATAATATTCCATAAATCCAAATTCATAGAAATCAAGAAAACTCTCATTCGAGTTTTCCAATAAGTGTAGTCCAATCCATTAAACAACGGTGGACGAACAACCGATAAGCCCTCTTGAAAGCCATGAAGAGCCATTTCTCTCAGGTATAAATCCGAAATGAGAAATATCGGGCTCTGATACCAATTGTTATGATCAAGAGCACTAAGAGGGGGCGGTGAATTCGTACAGCGGATAAAAACGTCAACTTCGTTAAACCTCTTGTACGATAAAAATTATTTTCGACGTAAAACCAATTTCGGAAACTTAACTTGAAAGCATACGTAAATGTATTGAAGGCTGTAAGGTATTGAAGGGATTTACAGGAAGGTAATAGCAGGAAATAAAATGCAAACCAGAGTAGATGGGAGTTTATAGTGGTTTGGTCAATCGTGACCTACATCCACACCTCTGATTCCTCTTTCGTCGAGGCCACCGGTATCCACTAACGATCTTCCTTTACTAGGCAAAGATCAACCTCCTTCTTACACCCCTCTTCTCCTTTTACCGGGTTTAGGAGATAACCCTTACAAGCACTCACTCTCCTCTCTAAATAGAATTCTAGCACTTAGAATTTAGAGGATGGAAATTCTAGATATTGCAGTAATGTTTTCTCTCTTTTAATCTCCCTATGCTTGTGTAAATTAACTAGGGATGAGAGAGGTATTTATAGGCCTCAAACCAGTTTGAATTTGGAGCTCAAAACTGTCATCTCTCGGAATTCCGGGGTCTAGCGGTTGCACCGCCTGATTGGGGCGATTGCACCGCCTGGCAGAGCTCGGAGACTGAGCCTTTGGGCGGTGCCACCGCTTGACAGGGGCGGTTGCACCGCTTGGCAGAGCTCGGAGACTGAGCCTCTGGGCGATGCCACCGCTTGACAAGGGCGGTTACACCGCCCAGTCTCGCTCGGAGACTAAGCCTAGGCGGTGCCACCGCTTGATTGAGATGGTTGCACAGCTTGGCAAAGCTCAGAGATCGAGCTCAGAAGGTTCCACCGCCTGTTAGGGGTGGTTACACCGCCTAGTCTCACTCATAGACTGAGCCCAGGTGGTGCTGCTAGTCATAGGTGCCCAGCAAGCCAATCACGTGAGTGATGGCACGTGTGACTTAATATAGAATCTTTTTGCTTATTATATTTTGACATATATCACTTTATATAAATGCATACATATATTGTGATATCCTTGCATTTGTGCAATGGGAATCGGATCGTGATGAGATCACGATAGTGAGATCGATTCACCATTAAACACATATCCTAAACAATCCCGGTCATAGGTTACTCGAGAGGGATATCGTGATAACCGGACAGACTGGTGTGCTGTATACCCGTCCATATGATGGATGCAGCTGGTCTCATAGCTGCTTGTGTAGGGATACTAGGGATACTATACAGGTGCTCATTGGAGAATGAGTTCACTGATTGATTCGCTTACAAAATGCTGGATGGTTGATGATGCCTTATTGTCAGACAGCGATTCCGTAGTCCTAGTGGTGTATCTGGTCCTTAGACTTGAGACACCAAGGATGTCCTGTATGAGTGCTCCACTCTTTGATACCAGACTTATAGGTTTGGCTGTCCCAAATCTAGTACAATTAGTTATTGGTTGTGGTAGTTGACCTTACGAGGGCTATTGAGTATCGATAGAGGATCATCCACTCTTGGCATCATGAGAGGAATATCCCATGTGTTCTTGCTCAGACAAATCCCTGGCCAGGGTCATTCGGGTTGAGAGATAAAGAGTTCTCCGGGAGAATCCGATTAGAGTGAGACTCGAGAAGAAACCGTGTGGGTTTGACAATACCATGCTCGATATACGGTCTCTGGTATATTAGATAGATGAGGGACTATAGGTACACGGTAACTGAGGATAGACAGGTCCAATGGATTGGATTCCCCTGTATCGTCTGGGGACTACGGCGTAGTGGCCTAGTATGTCCGTAGTCGATGAGTCGAGTGAATTATTACAGAGATAATAATTCACTGAGTTAGAAGGAGTTCTGATAGGTATGACTTACGGCCAGCTCGATATTGGGCCTAGAGGGTCACACACATATGGTCGGCATTGCGATGAATAGAGGTTCGGATATAAGATATCCGACGGAACCCTTGTCTTATTGGATGCAGATCCAATACCCACTAGGGGAGGACCCATTAGGGTTTGACAGGGGACCTCTATAAATAGGAGGGATTTAGAGCCCCATGGGCTAGAGAGCTTTGGTTTGCCTTTTCCTATTCTCCTCTCCATCTCCACCTTAGAGTAGATCTGGAGTTTAGAGGAGCGTCGTCGCAACCCTGCTGTGTGGATCACCGCCAGAGAGGAGGACGCTTGACCTCCTTCACCCTCTCCTAAGGATCTGCAAGGAAAAAGGGATATACGATCTCCCTAGGTAACACAATCTACTCTATACGTAGTTTCATGTTTCGTGGATTTTTGCGTACCAATCTTCGCACGACGACGAACATCTCTTTGGGAATCGGGGATTTTGTTTTTCTTGTTCTTCCGCCGCGCATATGATATCGCCCCCAAGGATTTCCCAACAGTGGTATCATAGCCAAGTTGCTCGTGCGAATGATTGGTTTTGAACTGTGTGTGTTGTCTTTAGGAAGAATTTTGACGTCAAAATTGTTGACGCAAAAATAAGGAAGGGCAGCAATAGTTGCTGCCCTCGATCTACGTGCGTGTAGCGCAACCAAAGGCGGGCAGCACAGGGGCTGCGTCTGCTGCAGCCTGCCGGGGGCCTGCTTGCAGCAGGCTTGCTGCCGGCGGGGCTGGCAACCCACGGGTAGAGGCGCCGCCGATGCTCCCGCAGGTGAAACCCCCCCTAAGGGGCGGTCGCCTAGCGGGACAGGACCGCCTGCGGAGGCGACGGCGCCCGAAAGGGGCAGTGCCCTCGCCCCGCCGCACAGGCGGCCGCCGGCAGGGTGGCAACGGCAGCGAAAAGGGGAAAGGGCATTAGGGTTTTCTGGGCAAAAGATAGTTTTGCCCCTCAGAATTTAAGAAATTCCAGTTTCTGTCTTTTGTCCAAATTATGAAAATACCCCTATGAATTCAGAAATTCCCTATAATGTACCTGATTTTCAGAAAATATTAATTAATTAAAAGGTTTAGTTGATTATTATTATTTTTATTTATTATTATCTAGTAGTCCTACATGATGATGATTATTTATACATGTGATGTATGATGTGTGGACGGATGACCATGGACCATGTGATGTGTGTACCTGTGATTATGTTAGGACTCTAGCTAGAAGAGTCCTAATTGAGAAGGATATTCATGTAAAACCTACCTAAGCCGACCCCTATTAACGAAGTGAATTGGTTGGCTAGGGTTAGGAGATTGTTTCTTAGAGATAAATTAGGAGTTGTAAAGAAATATGAGTCTTGATTAGAAGTCTATTAGGAGTTGGTTAGAAGAAAGAGTCTTGAGTAGGAGTCTTGAGTAGGAGTCCTATTAGGAGTTAGAGTTTAGAAACCCTATAAATAGCCATGTATTCCTCCTCTTTTCAGAAGCAATAGATGAATCTTTTATGCAGCCTTTGAGCAGCAACTTGGAGGGAGGAACCCCTATAGAGTTCCAAGGAGGCCGATCCCCTAAAGAGATCAACCCCAAGTTCAGAATCTGCAAGGGTTCTAACACCTGCAGAATTCCAAGGAGGCCGATCCCCTAAAGAGATCAACCCCCAGTTTAGAATCTGTAAGGGTTCTAACACCTGGTATTAGAGCAGCGTTCTTGGTGTCTCGCTGCCCTTCCACAGCCATCTATCAACCTCCACAACTATCCAAAGCAATTCCCACAATTGCTTAAAATATCATCGCCGAATTCCGCTATCATCTCCACCATCGCGGATCATCCTTTGATCTCCGCATGAATTGCAACAGGTTCTGGTTTCCTACCTTACTACTGCTACAATTTAGTTATCCCTATTCGAAAATCCAAATTCGTTCCTTTATTGCTGCAAATTTTCATCGTAAGTTGCTGGAAATTTTTGACGAGAATTCTGCTATCGCAACTTACACCAATTTTCTTGCTATTACTGTCGAAATTTTCTTGATTAAATTGGACATCCTTGCTATCATATAAACTGAGATATTGCTGCCAATTTTCTCCTCAAATCTCTCAAATTTTTGTTGAGATTTCGTCGAGAAACCGTTGTTTCTACGACGATAATTTTGTTCTTACAAGACAACACAATTCTGCAGCAAACTTTCACGGATTTCTATCAAACCTATACATGCCTTTAACCCATCAACAAAAGAGAGATCTTAATATGACAGATTTGGAGTCATATACTATGGCGTCTGAGGAGACAATCAATGCAAAATTTGAAGCCTTTGAGGCACGAATGGAGGATAAGATTCGGACTCTCCTTACCGAATTCAGTTTGGGCCGACCACCAAGCCCGAAGAAATCACATCAAGGAGAGAGCTCTAACCAATCACATCATGCCCAAAGAGATGACTTCCAAGAAAGGGGAGGCTCTGTGACCGACCCCAACTATTCGTGCATGAGAATGGACTTCCCTAGATGGGAAGAAGGAGACCCAATTGGTTGGATCTCGCGCGCGGAGCGATATTTTCGGTATCATAAAACTGCGGATGCATCCATGGTGGAAATTGCAGCTATACATCTTGAAGGGGTTGCCATACAATGGTTTGACTGGTTTGAACACACTTATGGAGTCCTTTTATGGCAACAATTCAAAGAAGGACTACTAATCCGCTTCGGACCAACTTATTACGAGAACATTGACGGACAACTAGCAAAGATCCGACAAACCTCCACCATTCAGGAGTACCAGACCAGGTTTGAAAGGTTATCTAATCAAACTCGTGATTGGTCTGAAAAACAATTATTTGGGACCTTTATCGAGGGCTTAAAGCCGAAAATCCGGGGAGAAGTTAAGGCGTGACAACCTTACACGCTTATGGCAGCCATCTCTTTCGCACGACTACAAGAGGAGCGATTGAACCATGAGGCCCGAAGGACTAGGATCACTCCACGACCTACAATACTAAAGCCCTCAGCCCCCCCTACTATCAACCGAGTCCCTACACCGAAAAGGTTAACAAGAGAAGAACTTCGGGAGCGATCTACGAAGGGGTTATGTTGGCATTGCGATGAGCCGTGGAGCCGCGAGCATGGTTGTAAAAAAGGTAGACTTCTTATGATTGAACCAGTAGAAGAAGAGGCCATTGAACATCTAGAAGAGAGCCATGAACATGAAGAAGAAGATATGAAAGAAGAGCCACAGCCGACCGACATTACGGTACATGCACTAGCCGGCTACTCAAATCCGCAAACGATGAAAGTTGGAGGCCTTCTCAAACAACAGCCGATCACTATTCTCATCGACACGGGTAGCACTAATAACTTCCTAAATAGTAAAGTTGCTGCTCGGATGATACTACATATTGAAGGTTGCAGCAAGTTCGATGTAAAGGTTGCCGACAGCCGAATCCTAAAGTGCGACCAAAGATGCCCGCGGGTGAAACTATTACTGCAAGACCAAGAAATTATCACCGATTTCTTCCTCCTACCAATCGATGACTATGAGGCAGTGCTTAGTATAGAATGGCTGACTATACTGGGTGATGTCTCCTGGAACTTTTCTAAATTAATTATGAAATTCTACTATAAGGGCAAACAGATCATCCTACGCAGGAAGTGCGGAAGCAACGTTACCACTGTTTCGACCCAATGAATGGAGAAAGTTTTACACAAGGTAAATAGTGGCTTTTTGATGCATCTCCAGCCACAACAAGAAGAGAAGAAATTAGAAATTGAAGATCAAAATCTTGCCCAATTGCTTACTGAATTTGCCGACATATTTGCTGAACTGCGCGGTCTTCCTCCTTCTCGGCAACATGACCACCGAATTCCAATCCTTCCGGGCAAGCCACCAGCGAACACTCGACCGTACCAATATCTTCACCTCCAGAAAGATGAAATTGAAAAGATCGAAAGGGAGATGCTTGAAACAGGGGTGATTCGGCCAAGTTGTAGCCCCTATTCCTCACCAGTGCTACTTGTACGCAAGAAGGACGGAACTTGGCGGATGTGCATCGACTACCGAGCTTTAAATGGCTTCACCGTCAAGGACAAGTACCCAATACCAGTAGTGGATGAACTTCTTGATGAATTAAAAGGAGCTCGAGTCTTCACGAAGTTGGACCTCCGATCCGGTTACCACCAAATTCGGGTATGTGACGATGACATTCCAAAAACTGCATTTCGCACACATAATGGTCATTATGAATTCTTAGTAATGCCTTTTAGACTCACTAATGCTCCTTCATCCTTTCAAAGTCTCATGAACGATATTTTTTGGAGCTTTCTTCACAAATTTGTGCTGGTATTTTTCGATGATATTCTCATTTACAGCCCTTCCCTTGAGACTCACTTTCAGCATTTACGGATTGTTCTGACGATCCTTCAGGAGAATACTCTTTTTGTAAAGCAACCAAAGTGCAGCTTTCTCCAGCAAAAAGTAGAGTACCTTGGGCATATAATATCAGAAGGAGTGGCGGTAGACACAGCAAAAATTGAGGCAATGCAAGGTTGGCCGAAACCTACAAACGTGAAATTACTACGGGGGTTCCTTGGACTAACAGGCTACTATCGAAAATTTGTTAAGGATTATGGGAAGATCAGTGCACCACTCACTTCCTTACTGAAAAAAGATGCTTTCCAATGGTCGAACAAAGCCTCAACTACTTTCGACAAACTTAAGACAGCCATGACAACGACGCCGGTGCTTGCGCTACCAGATTTTAATAGACCCTTCATCATTGAGGCCGACGCATCTGGAGTTAGAATTGGAGCCGTTCTCATGCAAAATGGTCGACCACTCGCATACACTAGTAAGGCATTATCTCCCTCCTATCAAAACATGTCAGTATATGATAAGGAGATGCTTGCCATTGTACACACAGTAATGAGGTGAAGACCCTACCTGATCGGCTGACGATTTCAAATTAAAACTGACCATAAAAGCCTCAAATACTTTTTGGAGCAAAAGATATCATCCCCTGAGCAGCAAAAATGGGTAACCAAACTTCTTGGGTTTGATTATGAAATTATTTACAAAAAGGGGAAAGAAAACGTTGTCATAGATGCACTTTCATGGCTACCTGAACAAGCTAAGGTTTCAGCCATCTCCCTTCCTACCACCGGTCTCCTCGAGGATGTTAGGGAAGAATGGAAGAAGGATCCAGAGATCAGCAACATCATAAAAAAATTGGAAGAGGATCCAGATGTAATAGCCCACTACACCTGGGATTAAAGGGATCTACGCTACAAAGGTCGCATTGTGCTTATACCTAACTCCCCTTGCATCACAATCATTTTGCATGAAATGCACTCCATACCTTCAGCAGGGCACTCTGGATTCTTAAGAACCTACAAAAGAGAAGCAAAATTTTTACTAGAGAGGGATGAAAAAAATTATTGCTGAATATATGGCACAATGTGATGTATGTCAACAGCACAAAGGTGAAACCGTGGCCAATCCAGGGAAGCTACAACCACTACCCATACCAGACTCAGTGTGGACTAACATCTCCATGGACTTTATTAAAGGGCTGCCATCTTCCAAAGGTAAAAGCACGATCCTTGTGGTGGTTGATCGACTTCCGAAATATGCTCATTTTTGTGCTGTGAGAAATCCCTACACTGCTGCTAGTATTGCCTAGATTTTCATAGAAAATATTGTTAAACTACATGGGATGCCAAGGTCCATCGTAAGTGATCGTGACAGGATCTTCACTAGTAAATTTTGGACCGAGTTATTTCAGTTACAAGGCACTAAACTCAAGATGAGCACAGCGTATCATCCACAAACTGACGGCTAAACAATGGTGGTAAATAGGTGCTTAGAGACGTACCTCCGGTGTTTCGCTAGCGACCGACCAAAAGAGTGGGCAAAATGGCTACCCTGGGCCGAATGGTGGTATAATACTACATATCATTCATCTACAAAATGTGCCCCTTATGAAGCATTATATGGTCGACCAGCCCCTGTGATTCCAAAGTATGTAATTGGCTCAGCCAAGGTAGATCAGGTTGACCAAGAATTGATTGATAGAGACAAACTCTTACAACTGTTAAAAAATAATCTCTCTACCGCTCAAGCCAGAATGAAGCAGCAAGCCGACACACGACGAAGTGAAAGAGAATTTTCAATAGGAGATTGGGTTTATCTTCGCCTACAACCATACAAGCAGCTCTCTATCAACACTCGAGCCTCCATGAAGCTATCCCCACGTTTTTATGGGCCCTATCAGATAACAGAACGTATTAGAGCCGTGGCGTACAGACTTAAATTACCTGAGGATGTCAAAATTCACCCTGTCTTCCACATATCATGCTTAAAGCCCAAGTTAGGAGAACACGAGTCATCCCAGATCCAACTGCCTAACATAACTGAGGATGGAGTTATTCAAGCCCAACCACAAGCCATCCTCGATCGTAGGATCATGATGCGTCACCGACATCCCTCTACTGAAGTACTAGTGCATTGAAATAATCTACCACTTGAAGACGCCACATGGGAACCATATGAGGAGCAAAAGACCCGATTCCCTGAATTCATATCTCAGCCTTGAGGACAAGGCTGATTTAAAGAGGGCAGGTCTGTTAGGACTCTAGCTAGAAGAGTCCTAATTGAGAAGGACATTCATGTAAAACCTACCTAAGCCGA
Source organism: Musa acuminata AAA Group (assembly GCF_036884655.1). Lineage (NCBI taxonomy): Eukaryota > Viridiplantae > Streptophyta > Magnoliopsida > Zingiberales > Musaceae > Musa > Musa acuminata. The sequence continues at coordinate 15,145,519 of NC_088345.1, forward strand.
CCCTTATTAACGAAGTGAAGAGGCCGACTAGGGTTAGGAGATTGTTTCTTAGAGATAAATTATGAGTTGTAAAGAAATAGGAGTCTTGATTAGAAGTCTATTAGGAGTTGGTTAGAAGAAGGAGTCTTGAGTAGGAGTCCTATTAGGAGTTAGGGTTTAGAAACCCTATAAATAGCCATGTATTCCTCCTCTTTTCATAAGCAATAGATGAATCTTTTCTGTAGCCTTTGAGTAGCAACTTGGAGGGAGGAACCCCTATAGAGTTCCAAGGAGACCGATCCCCTAAAGAGATCAACCCCAAGTTCAGAATCTGCAAGGGTTCCAACACCTGCAGAATTCCAAGGAGGCCGATCCTCTAAAGAGATCAACCCCCAGTTTAGAATCTGCAAGGGTTCTAACATATTATTATTATTGAGGTCTGCGAACGTCTATTATATTTCTCATTTATTGTCGCGCCTACGTGCCTATGATTAAGTTGTAATCACATGAGGAGGCATAGCGGGACCCACGAGACGGACGATCGTGATGCATCAAGATGCATCAAGATGTCGACGGAACCGACAAGGATGAAATGGACGATCACAGGGCATGGATATGCACCGTTGCACACATAGATCTTGATGTGAGTGATTAGGCCTACTGGCTCGGGCCTAATTATATTAGGTTGTGGTCCATGATCATCTGGTGTAATTGCTTATACACATACTAGATATGTATATATATTTGCATGCGATGTAGATATATATTAAATATGTATATGTGTGACATGTCATATTAGGAGACCAAATCATAGAAACATCTCTCGATAATATTAAGTCAGTAAACGTGAGGCAATTATATTGACCCACGTGGCCTTCCATCGTTATAAGTAGGAACCGATTCCCGGTGTACGTTGAGTTGGTCGAGTCTCTCGAGACTCACCTATATCACGATTCGCTATCTTGCTTATGACATAGAGATGTCACCGGTGACCTGAGGGCATGGTATACTTGGTCGAGTCCCTCGAGGGTATATCATCAAATCAGACTCATCTTGTAACGAAGGTGTTGACTTAACCGAGCATCATGGTTGGTCGAGTCCCTCGAGGCCATGGTGATTCGGAGGCCGAACAGGACGGGAATTACAAGGAGTTGTGATCGATAAGAGTTGCCTACCTTTTAGGCTTAGTGTGATTGGTCGAGTCCCTCGAGGTTACACTAAGACGTTGATTGGATCCTGATCCCCACTAGAAGTCTGCCGGAGACTTCCGTTTCACGTGCTGAGGGTGTCGCGTGACTTGTTAGTAAAATAGTGGGAGCATATTAAGATAGAAGTCCATATCTTGATAGTTTATTTCTTGCAAAATCTGCAAGTTATTCATTTCTGCTGCATCTTTATTTTCAGAAAAATGTCACTTTCAAATCCCTTACGTGGCATACTTGATGTCAACCACCTCATTGGTCCAAATTATACGGATTGGCTCCGTAACTTGAGAATTGTTCTCACAGCGGAGAAAATCGTGTACGTCCTTGATACAGTGATGCCTGCGCTCGAAGAAGGGGCAAACGAGGATTAGATCGCTCGCTACGTGAAGTACATTGATGACTCCACTCTTGCTCAGTGCTATATGTTGGGCTCTATAACTCTTGAGTTACAGAGACAACATGAAAAGATGGATGCCAGATCCATTCTCCTACATGTCCGCAAATTATTTAAGGAACAGGGAATGACTCAGCGATATGAGATATCTAAGAGCCTCTTCCGTGCTAGGATGATTGAGGGGACACCGGTTCAGAACCATGTCCTAAAGATGATTGAGTGGATAGAGAAACTCACAGGTCTAGGAATGGTCCTAGAGGATAGCTTGTGTGTGGACATTATGCTTCAGTCCCTACCAGATTCCTTTTCACAGTTCATAATGAATTTTAATATGAACAAGCTTGAAGTGACTCTCCCAGAGCTTCTCAATATGTTGAGGGAGGCAGAGAGTACTATCAAGAAAGAGAAGCTAGTTCTCTACACTGGTGAGACCAAAAGGAAAAGGAAAGCAGAAAGGTCTCTTAAGAAGGGAAAGGGCAAGGTCAAACCAGGTAAAGCAAAGGTTGCTAAGAAAGACCCAGCAAAGGACAAAGGCCAGTGCTTCCACTGTGGTAAAGATGGGCATTGGAAGAGAAACTGTAAAGAGTACCTTGCAGAAAGGGCGAAACAAAAGCTTGATGAAGCTTCAGGTACATTCATGATCAGTCTCCATTTGTCAAACTCTTATGATAACATATGGGTATTGGATACCGGTAGTGCTTATCATATATGCAATTCGTTGCAGGTTCTGGCAAGGCCTAGGAGACTAGAGAGAGGCGAGATGGACCTCAAGATGGGTAATGGAGAAAAAGTTGCTATAGTAGCTGTTGGCGAGGTCGCCTTACATCTGCCTAGTGGAGCTTTTTTTGCATTAGATGAATGTTATTTTGTTCCTTCTATTTTCAAAAACATTATCTCCATTTCATGTTTAACAGTTAGTGGATATAAATTTATTTTTTAGAACAATGGTTGTTCGATATTATTAGATGATAAGATCATCATTAAAGGAACATTGCATAATGGTTTATTTATATTAGACACCACTCCACATATCATGAATGTAAATGTGTCCAAAAGGAAACGAGATGAGTTGAACAGTACATACCTGTGGCATTGTAGGCTAGGTCACATCCATGAAAGAAGGATTCAAAAGTTGCTAAAAGATGGATATCTAGATCCATTCGACTATGTGTCATATGCAACTTGTGAGCCTTGCATTCGTGGAAAACTGACCAACTCTCCATTTAGTGGAATTGGAGAGAGAGCCACTAAGTTGTTGGAGCTCATACATAGTGATGTATGTGGACCCATGTCAACTCATGCCATTGGAGGTTATTCCTACTTCATTACATTTACTGATGATTTCTCAAGGTATGGATATGTGTACTTAATGAAGTACAAGTCCGAGGCCTTTGAGAAATTCAGAGAGTATAAGAATGAGGTGGAAAACTAGACTGGAAAGAGTATCAAAACTCTTCGATCAGATCGAGGAGGTGAGTACTTAAGTACAGAGTTCACTCAGTTCCTCAAGGACCATGGGATATTATCCCAATGGATACCTCCTTATACACCTCAGCTCAATGGTGTCTCTGAAAGGAGAAATCGTACATTATTAGATATGGTACGGTCCATGATGAGTTTCGCTGACCTACCTATCTCATTCTGGGGATATGCCCTAGAAACCGCAGCTTACCTTCTGAACAGAGTTCCAACTAAGTCGGAAGTGTCTACACCATATGAGATATGGAAAGGGAAGAAGCCTGATCTTAAGGTTGTTAAGATTTGGGGCTGCCCTACACATATTAAAAGACACAACCCCGATAAGTTAGAATCAAGGACAGAGCGATGCAAATTTGTGGGATACCCCAAGGAAACTTGTGGGTATTATTTCTATCATCTCGAGGACCAAAAGGTCTTTGTAGCTAAGAGAGCAGTGTTTCTTGAGAAGGAACACATTCTTGGCGGAGATAGTGGGAGAATGAAAGAATTGAGCGTGGTTGGAGAACTAAGCTCAAGCACCACTCTACAGCCCAAGTCTGTTCAGGTACCTAATACACATGTTTCAACTTTACGCAGGTCTAATAGAGTATCCCATCCTCCTGAGAGATATGTGGGACATATTAGAGGAGAGGTTGTAGAGGATATTGATCCTCAGACCTACGAGGAGGCTATTATGAGTATAGACTCCGGGAAGTGGCAAGAAGCCATGAATTCTGAGATGGATTCTATGTACTCCAATAAGGTTTGGAACCTAGTTGATGCACCCGAAGGTATTGTACCCATCGGTTGCAAGTTGATCTTTAAGAAAATGATCGGAGTAGATGGAAAGGTAGAGACCTATAAAGCAAGGCTAGTGGCTAAGGGGTATCATCAAAGGCAAGGTGTTGACTATGACGAAACCTTCTCACCCGTAGCAATGCTAAAATCCATCATAATTCTATTGGCTATTGCAGCACACTATGATTATGAGATCTGGCAGATGGATGTGAAAACCACATTCCTCAATGGGAACCTCGAGGAGGAGGTGTATATGATGCAACCTGAGGGATACGTGTCCAAGAACTGTCCAAATAAGGTGTGTAGGTTGTTTAGATCCATTTATGGATTAAAGCAAGCTTCCCGAAGTTGGAACATAAGATTTGATGAGACAATTAGATCTTATGACTTCGTTAAGAACGAAGATGAGCCTTGTGTATACATAAAGGTAAGTGGGAGCACTATCACCTTTTTGGTGTTGTATGTGGATGACATCCTGATCATTGGGAATGACATAGGAATGCTATCCACAGTAAAGGCTTGGTTATCTAGACACTTCTCTATGAAGGACTTAGGGGAAGCATCCTATATTTTGGGGATTAGAATCTATAGAGATAGATCCAAGAGGATGCTTGGCTTGTCCCCATCCAGGTACATAGAAACCATTGTCAAAAGGTTTGGCATGGAAAATTCCAAGAGAGGTCTCATACCAATGAGACATGGGATATCGCTTTCTATGAGTATGTCCCCAAAGACTCCAGAAGAAAGGGCGAACATGGATATGATACCTTATGCCTCAACAATAGGGTCTATCATGTATGCCATGCTATGTACTAGGCCTGATATAGCGCATGCTCTGAGTGTCACGAGCAGGTATCAGGCGGATCCAGGCTTGGAGCACTGGAAAGCAGTAAAGTGTATCCTTAAGTACTTGAGAAGGACTAAGGATCTTTTACTAGTATATGGAGGTAATAGCCTTAAGGTTGAAGGCTACATTGACTCAAATTTTTCAATCTGATGTCGATGATAGCAAGTCGAATTCATGGTATGTGTACACCTTGAATGAAGGAGCAGTGTGCTGGAAGAGTTCCAAGCAAGATACCACTGCTGACTCGACCACAAAGGCGGAGTATATTGCTGCATCAGATGCAGCAAAGGAGAGAGTTTGGGTGAAGAAGTTCATCACAGATTTGGGAGTCGTGCCGGGTAGCGAAGAGCCGATCTCCCTATATTGGGACAACAATGGAGCGATTGCTCAAGCAAAGGAACCTAGGTCTCATCAAAAATCTAAGCATGTTCTAAGGAGGTTCCACCTTATCAGAGAGATCGTGACCCGAGGAGATGTAGTAGTGGAAAGAGTTCCATACGAAGATAACATTGCAGATCCACTAACAAAGTCATTATCTCAGATTTGTTTTGAGCGTCACAGGGGTATGATGGGGATTAGACACATAGGTGATTGACTTTAGGTCAAGTGGGAGATTGCTAGTCATAGGTGCCCAGCAAGCCAATCACGTGAGTGATGGCACGTGTGACTTAATATAGAATCTTTTTGCTTATTATATTTTGGCATATATCACTTTATATAAATGTATACATATATTGTGATGTCCTTGGATTTGTGCAATGGGAATCAGATCGTGATGAGATCATGATAGTGAGATTAATTCACCTTTAAACACATATCCTAAATAATCCCGGTCATAGGTTACTCGAGAGGGATATCATGATAACCGGACAGACTGGTGTGTTGTATACCCGTCCATATGAAGGATGCAGCTGGTCTTATAGCTGCTTGTGTAGGGACACTAGGGATACTGTACAGGTGCTCATTGGAGAATGAGTTCACTGATTGATCCGCTTACGAAATGCTAGATGGTTGATGATGCCTTATTGTCAGACAGTGATTCCGTAGTCCTAGTGGTGTATCTGGTCCTTAGACTTGAGACACCAAGGATGTCCTGTATGAGTGCTCCACTCTTTGATACCAGACTTATAGGTTTGGTTGTCCCAGATCTAGTACAATTGGCCATTGGGAGTGGTAGTCGACCTTACGAAGGCTATTGAGTGTCGATAGAGGATCATCCACTCTCGGCGTCATGAGAGGAATATCCCATGTGTTCTTGCTCAGACAAATCCCTGGCCAGGGTCATTCGGGTTAAGAGAGAAAGAGTTCTCCGGGAGAATCCGATTAGAGCGACACTCGAGAAGAAACCGTGTGGGTCTGACAACACCATGCTCGATATACGGTCTCTGGCATATTAGATGGATGAGGGACTATAGGTACACGGTAACTGAGGACAAACAGGTCCAATGGATTGGATTCCCCTGTATCGTCTGGGGACTACGACGTAGTGGCATAGTACGTCCGTAGTCGATGAGTCGAGTGAATTATTACAGAGATAATAATTCACTGAGTTAGAAGGAGTTCTGATAGGTATGACTTACGGCCAGCTCGATATTGGGCCTAGAGGGTCACACACATATGGTAGGCATTGTGATGAATAGAGGTTCGGATATGAGATATCCGACGGAGCCCTTGTCTTATTGGATGCAGATCCAATACCCACTAGGGGAGGACCCATTAGGGTTTGATAGGGGACCTCTATAAATAGGAGGGATTCAGAGCCCCATGGGCTAGAGAGTTTTGGTTTGCCTTTTCCTATTCTCCTCTCTATCTCCACCTCAGAGTAGGTCTGGAGTTTAGAGGAGCGTCGTCGCAACCCTACTGTGTGGATCACCGCTAGAGAGGAGGACGCTTGACCTCCTTCACCCTCTCCTAAGGATCTACAAGGAAACAGGGATATACGATCTCCCTAGGTAACACAATCTACTCTATACGCAGTTTCATGTGTCGTGGATTTTTACGTACCAATCTTCGCACGACGACGAACATCTCTTTGGGAATCGGGGATTTTGTTTTTCTTGTTCTTCTGCTACGCATATGATGTCGCCCCCAAGGATTTCCCAACAGGTGCCACCACCTGATTGGGGCAGTTGTACCACCCAGCTTTCTTGGGAGACCATCTCCTGGGCGGTGCCATCGCTTAGCAGGAATTCTAGTCCGAATGGGTTGATCCATTTGACCCAATTTGGGTCTATCAAGGGCCCAATTGCCCCCATATTAAGTTAATTGGATCACCTCCCATTCCTAACTTAATCTACATGCTAACTTCGTTATTTCGTAAGACATTTACTGTAACTTGCTCTGGTGCGTCAATCGCTTCTTCCGGCGAGCTTCCGGCGAACTTCCGTCGATCATCCGATGAACCCTCGGTGATGCTCCGGCGGACTTCCGGCAAACTCCTGGACTTGCGATGATCCACTTGGCGAGTTCCGACGAGCTTCTTTTGCTAAGCTCTTGGACTTCTCGGATTTATTCCCGCAGAACCTTCAACGACCGTACGGACTTCCGTCGAACTCTCGAACTCCCAACGTGATCAAAGTCTTGACTCCGGAGTAACTCTTGCTACATGTCTTACATCCATCGTAGTTAATCCTGCACATGTAAAACAAAACTTCGATCGAGACAATTAATTCTAAGCAATTAACCAAGTTGTCCGGCATGTCATTGGTCCCTTGATGCTTCGTCTGATTCTTCGGTGCATCGTCCTCTCCTGCGGCCTATTGCCCAATCAACTAGTTGACTCCACAACTCCGATATCCTTGGTGCAATACCCGCTTTTCTTGGCCCGATGCCCGAGTCCACGACCCGAAGCCTTCCGTCGATACATCGACCGATCTATCAGCTCGACGTCTAATCTTCTGACATGTTCCTCTGGCACAACATGATTTTTCCTGCTTTAATTGTCTCATCCTGATCGAAGTATCTTGCGTCACTCAAAATGTAAATTAAATCATAAACATATTTCAAGTGGTTTCATCTTCAAAATACGAGATTCAACAATCGTTACTTTAGGATCCCAACTTTTTGGAAGGGATCTTAGTATTTTATTAATAAGTTTAAAATTAGAAAAACTTTTACCAAGTGCTTTTAAATCATTGACGACATCCGTAAAATGGGTGTACATGTCTGCAATGGTCTTGCTTGGTTTCATACGAAATAACTCATAGCTATGAACCAAAAGATTAATTTTTAACTCTTTAACCCTACTTGTGTCTTTATGTGTGACTTTGAGTGTATGTCAAATATCATGTGTAGTTTCACATATAGAAACCCAATTAAATTCTTTTTATTAAGAGCGAAAAACAAAGCGTTCATCGCTTTAGCATTCAAAGAAAAAGTTTTCGTCTCCAAATCATTCCATTCATTCATTAGTTTAGAAGACTTTTCAAAATCGCTTTCAATAATGTTCCACAAATCGAAATCCATAGAAAGCAAGAAAATTCTCATTCTAGTTTTTCAATATATGTACTCTTTCTTAATAAACATAGGAGGACGAGTGATAGAAAGACTCTATTGATTGTTAGTAAAAGTCATTTCTCTTAGGTATTAAACCAAACAAGAAATTTTTTGGCTCTTATACCAACTGTTAGGATCAAAATCAGCACTGAAAGGGGGGGGGGGGGGGGGGTGAATGAGTGCTTTCATAAAATCACATAGATTTGAAAACTTCGTTCGATGAAATCGTATTGGAAAGATATTTAACTTAAAAACGTACAAAAGCATAGTGAGAGTAAGAAATTAGTTTGCAATGTAAATGAAAAGCATAAAGTAAATACAAACTAGATTTATAGTAGTTCGATCGTCATGACCTACGTCCACTCCCGATTCCTCTTCACTTGAGGCCATCGACTTCCACTACCAATCTTCTTTTAACGAGCGAAGATCAACTACACATACAACTATTTCTCATTTTCATAGGCTTATGAAAGAACCTTTACATCTCTCTTTTAGACCTCACTCCTCTCTTAGAAAACTTCTAACTCTAGGAGGAAGATACTCTAAATCTTAAGAGAGTTTTCAATTTTTTCTCAAGTATTCTTTCCCCCCTTTCTACTCAATTTCGTGCTATACTAAGCAAAATTAATAGGGGTATTTATAGACCCCAAATGGCTTAAAAAATAAAGCCAAAAAAAGTCTCATCTCGGGTTTCCTGAGTCCTGACGGTACCACCACCTGTAGCATTGCCATTGGGCGATACCACTACCTAGTCTAGTGGTACCACCGCTTAATAGTCTGGGAGAATATGTCTGGGTAGTACCACCGCCTGACAGTTTGGAAAAGTGTGCTCTTGACTTTTCCAGCTTATAGGTGGTGCTATCTAACCTTGGGTCACTAAATGGACTTTCCACTTGGCCTAAAATAGTCCCATCTCAAGCCTAATGGGCCCCTAATTGAGTTAGCATGGTTACACCTAAAATTATCTTAATTATGACCTAACTACAACCAACTAAGACAAACGATTACAGGACTAGAATTCTATATTGCTCGGCATGTTATTGGTTCATCCAACGCTTCGTCCGATTCTTCAGCGCATCATTCTCTCCTTCGACGTATTGCCCAATCGGCATGTTAAACTTTCACAACTTCTGATTTCCTTGGCGCAATTTCAGTTCCTTCGGCCCGATGCCTGAACTAATGGCATGAAGTCCTTCCGACATGTCGACCAGTCCTCTAGCCTGACATCCAATCTTCTGACATATTTAACTCTAGCCCAACATCTAATTCTCCTGCTTTAATCGATTTATCTTTCCATGATCGAAGATAGTCCTGCGTCACTCAAACACACATTAGATCATAACTTCATCAATTGATTCATCATCAAAATCCAAGATTTAATACTAACTTCAAACAGAAAAGGAAAAATGATTAAAGCAAGAAGAATTAGACGTTGGGCCGAAGTCAGAGATCGGGCATCGGGCCAGAAGAATCAGACATTGTGCCAAGATCAAATGTTGTGGGAGTCAACATGTCGTTGGATCGGGTGATACGCCGAAGGTTCGAATGACATGCCAAAAGTTTTCCAAGAGTTCGGATGAACCAATAACATGTCAAACAACTTAGATTCTTGTCTTGTAATTATTTAGGTCTTAATTGTCATAGTTAGGTCTTAAATTGAGTTAGGTTTAGGTGTAACCCAACTAACTTAATTAGGGGCCAATTAGGCCTGAATCAGGGCAGAATTGAGCTTGTTAGTTGGCCCATTCAATGACCTATAGTTGGGTTAGGTGGTGGTGTAAGGATCGAGTTAGCAATAAGAGGGGAGGTGAATTAGTGTAGTGGATAAAATCGACGTCGGTTCAAAAATCTTTCGTTCGATTAAAGCCAATGTCGTATCAGAAAGATAAATTCAAATATTATTCATATATGTAGTGAGAGTAGTAGGAAAGTAAAATAGTTTGTAGTAAAGGTAAATTGCTCAAATATAAATGCAAATTGAGTTTTATAGTGGTTCAATTATCGTAACTTGCATCCACTCCCGATTCCTCTTTCATCGAGGCCACCGGTATCCATAAATGATCTCCTTTCAATAGACAAAGATCAACTACCTTTTTACACCCCGCTTCTCCTTTTCATAGGTTTAAGAGACAACCTTTTACAACCCTCTTTTATAAGGTATCCCTCACACACCTTCCTTAGAACTCTCACAAAACTTTAGGAGGAGGGAACTCAACTTTTGAATAGGGTTTACAACTTTAGAATCACAGAGTTTTGCTTAACTTTCTTGCTATTCTATACAGGAATAATTGGGGTATTTATAGACCCCAATTGGCTTAAAAAATGAAGACAAAAAAGATCTCATCTTGGGTTTTCCGAGTCCTAGTGATACCACCGCTTATGCTGGGTGGTACCATAGCTTGCAATACTAACACTACGCGATACCGCCGCTTGGGAGACTGTGTCTAGGTGGTACTACTGCCCAGACTGGTGGTACCACTACCTGACAGTCTATCAAAGATTAAGTCTGGGCGGTACCACCACCGAGACTAACGGTACCACCGATGACACAATCTCGGAGACTATGCCACTGATGGTTCCATCTGTTTGGTTATTGTTTAGGCCTTTCACTTAGCCTAACACAGTCTAAACTTGGGCCCAATTGGCTCCTAATTGAGTTAGCCCAATTCCAACCCAATTATGTCTGAAACCTACTTCGATCTAGACAATTATTACAAAGCTAATCAAATGTTGTCCGGCATGTCATTGGTTCATCGACGCCTCGTCCGATTCTTTAGTGCATCATCCTCTCTTGTGGCCTATTGCCCAATCAGCCAAGTGACCTCCGTAACTCTAATTTCTTTGGCATAATTTTTGCTCTTCTTAGTCCGATGCCTGATCCCATGGCCCGAGGCCTTCTGTCGATACATCGACCGATCCTCCAGCTCGATATCCAATCTTCTGATATGTTCCACTCTAGCTTAACATGATTCTTCCTACTTTTAATTCTCTCCCTGATCGAAGCTTCCTGCATCACTCAAAACATAAATCAGATCATAAACACATCAATTGGTTTCATCATCAAAATCCAAGATTCAACAATCTCCCCCTTTTTGATGATGACAATCAATTGATGACTGAGTTAACCTTAACTCCCCCTATCAATATGTTATATTGATAGAATTCTTGAATTCAAATATCCAAGCAACATGTCATCATAAAATCATGCATAATCAAAATATCCAAGTACATCATCCCATGCATGATTATCATCATACCTTCTCCCCCTTTATCATCAACAAAAAGGAGAAGTGCAACTATGAAAGCTTAGAAATTTAGCAAAAGAATTTTATCACTTTAGAACATGCAAGCTAGTAAGTTCTTTCTTCTCTTTTGAGAAGTGTAAGCTAGCAATTTTTGCTCCCTTTGCAATGTGCAAGCTAGCAAATTTAGCAAATTTTAGAACATGCAAGCTAGAAATTCTACATCATTTTAGAACATGCAAGCTAGCAAATTTTTGAGATGTTCATGCATCGTGAGTATTGTCTTTCTTGAGACATACAAGATAGTACTTCTTACATCTCTTTTGAGATAAGCAAGCTAGCAAGTTTTGCCTCTCTTTGCGATGTTCAAGTTAGCAATTTTTGCTTCCTTTAGAAATGTATAAGCTAGCAATTTTTCTCCCCCTTTGTCATTGTCAAAAAGAAGGAAAGAGTACAACGTTGTAATTCTTTTCCCTTTAATCAATTTCCAAATCATGACAAAGGTAAATAACAAAGATGAAAAATCAAGTCATGAATGTCAAAAGACCATATATCATTTTTGACAAGTTTCTTCTTTTGTAAATAGAAAGCATGATTGGAAACAATCTCGATTCAAAAAAAAGATTCAAGTTATAATTCCAAGAATTCACAAGAAAAATCATGATTCATTTGACAAAAAGATTGTCGATTCATACATCTGAATAAATATTTTTAAACCAACATCACTTCAACTCATCATGCATAGTTTCAAATTTTAAAATCATCAAACATGATACAAACATTTATTTTCAAAAGATTGATCATTATTTTCAATTCATTCAATTTGTCAAATAAACAAAGTCACTTTCAAGAGATTCAAAATGAAATGAAGAGATTTATTGATCTCTTCAAATGCTAGTGATTTCCTTTCTCCCCTTTGTCTTTGTAAATAAGAAAGAAGAAGAGTGGAATAATACATAACAAAACTCAAGTCATAAATTATCAAGATGTCAAATAGCATATCATGGTTTACTAGAATAAGTCTCCTTTTTAGTGAATATCAAAAGGAATCGTAGGAGAACAAAGTACGAAAAATCTTGATTCATCATAAATCTCAATTCATCAAATGAAAGAATCAAGATTCGTTGGATTATTAGAAAGGAAAAAATCTCTTCTTTAGGATAAATCATCATTTGTTTGGATGAATGTTCTCTTAAAAGAGTGAATCATATGATAATCAAGAAAAATATTTTATATAAAATGCATCTCATGTCCACTAAGGGCCTTCCTTCAATAGGTGAAGACCAGAATTTAGAGTGGTTCGGTTAATGTGACCTACATCCACTTTCGGATTCCTCCTCCGATGATGTTACCGGCGTCCACTAAGGGCCTTCCTTCAATAGGTGAAGACCGAACACCTCTTTACAATGCTTTCTCCTTTTCCTAGGTTTAGGAGATAACCCTTACAAGTCTCACTCCTCTTTCGTGGATGGTTACAAGGCTAAGAGATGAAAGAGAAGAAATCTAACTTTTACAACACTCTTATGACTCAAGAATTCAAGAGTCAATACTTTCGTGCCCTTTCATGCAAAAAAGGATGGGATTTTTATGGGCCCCAATGGCTTCAAAATTGGAGCTAAAAAGTGTCACATCCCTAAAATCCGGGGTATTGACAATACCACCATCGTTACTGGGCGGTACTACTGCCACTGATCTGACACCGGGCGGTACCACCGCCGAACACGGGTGGTACCACCGCTAGTAGCATTGCTATCGGTGGTACAACCACCCAGAAAATATGGGGAACTACTTTCCAAGCGGTGCCACCGCCGACCATATTTTTAGGGGCTAAATTGGTTGATTAATTCGGCCCAATTAACATTGTTAAGGGCCCAATTGGCCCCTAATTAAGTTAATGGGATCACCTCTCAATCCTAACTTAATTTATGCTCTAACTACAATAACTAAGACATGATTACAGCATTGTTTGTTCCGGTGTGTCAATTGCTCTTCTGGCGAGCTTCCGGCATACTTTCGGCGAACATCCGACGAACTCTCGGCAATGTTCTGATGGACTCCTGGCAAGCTCTTGGACTTTACGATGATCTTCTTGGTAAGTTCTAACAAGCTTCTTTGGCAAGCTCTTGGACTTCTTGGTTGGTTCCGATAGAACTTCCAATGAACGCCTAGACTTCCGTCAAACTCTCAAACTCCCAATGAGATCTCAATCTTGACTCTAGCACAACACCTGGTTTATGTCTTACTGCTATCATAGTTAATCCTGCATACTTTTCTCAATATATAAATTAGATCAAACTGTTGGGAAAAGTATGCAGGATTAACTATGATAGCAGTAAGACATAAATAATAGTGATAACAAGTTCATAGTAAATTTTCCCTAGAATAACCAAAGGATCACAATAACATCAAAAACATAGATCTTGGCTCAAGAATAGTATATCATCATCACATAGATGGATCTCATTAAAGGAGAATTCTAGGTCTCACAAATTGGGTATAGCAGGAAAGTACCTTTTTACACCCCGCTTCTCCTTTTCATAGGTTTAAGAGACAACCTTTTACAACCCTCTTTTATAAGGTATCCCTCGCACACCTTCCTTAGAACTCTCACAAAACTTTAGGAGGAGGGAACTCAACTTTTGAATAGGGTTTACAAATTTAGAATCACAGAGTTTTGCTTAACTTTCTTGCTATTCCATACAAGAATAAGTGGGGTATTTATAGACCCCAATTGGCTTAAAAAATGAAGACAAAAAAGATCTCATCTTGGGTTTTCCGAGTCCTAGTGATACCACCGCTTATGCTGGGTGGTACCATAGCTTGCAATACTAACACTACGCGATACCGCCGCTTGGGAGACTGTGTCTAGGTGGTACTACTGCCCAGACTGGTGGTACCACTACCTGACAGTCTATCAAAGATTAAGTCTGGGCGGTACCACCACCGAGACTAACGGTACCACCGATGACACAATCTCGGAGACTATGCCACTGATGGTTCCATCTGTTTGGTTATTGTTTAGGCCTTTCACTTAGCCTAACACAGTCTAAACTTGGGCCCAATTGGCTCCTAATTGAGTTAGCCCAATTCCAACCCAATTATGTCTGAAACCTACTTCGATCTAGACAATTATTACAAAGCTAATCAAATGTTGTCCGGCATGTCATTGGTTCATCGACGCCTCGTCCGATTCTTTAGTGCATCATCCTCTCTTGCGGCCTATTGCCCAATCAGCCAAGTGACCTCCGTAACTCTAATTTCTTTGGCATAATTTTTGCTCTTCTTGGTCCGATGCCTGATCCCATGGCCCGAGGCCTTCTGTCGATACATCGACCGATCCTCCAGCTCGATATCCAATCTTCTGATATGTTCCACTCTAGCTTAACATGATTCTTCCTACTTTTAATTCTCTCCCTGATCGAAGCTTCCTGCATCACTCAAAACATAAATCAGATCATAAACACATCAATTGGTTTCATCATCAAAATCCAAGATTCAACAATCTCCCCCTTTTTGATGATGACAATCAATTGATGACTGAGTTAACCTTAACTCCCCCTATCAATATGTTATATTGATAGAATTCTTGAATTCAAATATCCAAGCAACATGTCATCATAAAATCATGCATAATCAAAATATCCAAGTACATCATCCCATGCATGATTATCATCATACCTTCTCCCCCTTTATCATCAACAAAAAGGAGAAGTGCAACTATGAAAGCTTAGAAATTTAGCAAAAGAATTTTATCACTTTAGAACATGCAAGCTAGTAAGTTCTTTCTTCTCTTTTGAGAAGTGTAAGCTAGCAATTTTTGCTCCCTTTGCAATGTGCAAGCTAGCAAATTTAGCAACTTTTACACCATTTTAGAACATGCAAGCTAGAAATTCTACATCATTTTAGAACATGCAAGCTAGCAAAATTTTGAGATGTTCATGCATCGTGAGTATTGTCTTTCTTGAGACATACAAGATAGTACTTCTTACTTCGCTTTTGAGATAAGCAAGCTAGCAAGTTTTGCCTCTCTTTGCGATGTTCAAGTTAGCAATTTTTGCTTCCTTTAGAAATGTATAAGCTAGCAATTTTTCTCCCCCTTTGTCATTGTCAAAAAGAAGGAAAGAGTACAACGTTGTAATTCTTTTCCCTTTAATAAATTTCCAAATCATGACAAAGGTAAATAACAAAGATGAAAAATCAAGTCATGAATGTCAAAAGACCATATATCATTTTTGACAAGTTTCTTCTTTTGTAAATAGAAAGCATGATAGGAAACAATCTCGATTCAAAAAAAAGATTCAAGTTATAATTCCAAGAATTCACAAGAAAAATCATGATTCATTTGACAAAAAGATTGTCGATTCATACATCTGAATAAATATTTTTAAACCAACATCACTTCAACTCATCATGCATAGTTTCAAATTTTAAAATCATCAAACATGATACAAACAATTATTTTCAAAAGATTGATCATTATTTTCAATTCATTCAATTTGTCAAATAAACAAAGTCACTTTCAAGAGATTCAAAATGAAATGAAGAGATTTATTAATCTCTTCAAATGCTAGTGATTTCCTTTCTCCCCTTTGTCTTTGTAAATAAGAAAGAAGAAGAGTGGAATAATACATAACAAAACTCAAGTCATAAATTATCAAGATGTCAAATAGCATATCATGGTTTACTACAATAAGTCTCCTTTTTAGTGAATATCAAAAGGAATCGTAGGAGAACAAAGTACGAAAAATCTTGATTCATCATAAATCTCAATTCATCAAATGAAAGAATCAAGATTCGTTTGATTATTAGAAAGGAAAAAATCTCTTCTTTAGGATAAATCATCATTTGTTTGAATGAATGTTCTCTTAAAAGAGTGAATCATATGATAATCAAGAAAAATATTTTATATAAAATGCATCTCATGTCCACTAAGGGCCTTCCTTCAATAGGTGAAGACCAGAATTTAGAGTGGTTCGGTTAATGTGACCTACATCCACTTTCGGATTCCTCCTCCGATGAGGTTACCGGCATCCACTAAGGGCCTTCCTTCAATAGGTGAAAACCGAACACCTCTTTACAATGCTTTCTCCTTTTCCTAGGTTTAGGAGATAACCCTTAGAAGTCTCACTCCTCTTTCGTGGATGGTTACAAGGCTAAGAGATGAAAGAGAAGAAATCTAACTTTTACAACACTCTTATGACTCAAGAATTCAAGAGTCAATACATTCGTGCCCTTTCATGCAAAAACGGATGGGATTTTTATGGGCCCCAATGGCTTCAAAATTGGAGCTAAAAAGTGTCACATCCCTAAAATCCGGGGTATTGACAATACCACCATCGTTACTGGGCGGTACTACTGCCACTGATCTGACATCGGGCGGTACCACCGCCGAACACGGGTGGTACCACCGCTAGTAGCATTGCTATCGGTGGTACAACCGCCCAGAAAATATGGGGCACTACTTTCCAAGCGGTGCCACCGCCGACCATATTTTTAGGGGCTAAATTGGTTGATTAATTCGACCCAATTAACATTGTTAAGGTCCCAATTGGCCCCTAATTAAGTTAATGGGATCACCTCTCAATCCTAACTTAATTTATGCTCTAACTATAATAACTAAGACATGATTACAGCATTGTTTGTTCCGGTGTGTCAATTGCTCTTCTGGCGAGCTTCCGGCATACTTTCGGCGAACATCCGACGAACTCTCGGCAATGTTCTGGTGGACTCCTGGCAAGCTCTTGGACTTTACGATGATCTTCTTGGTAAGTTCTAACAAGCTTCTTTGGCAAGCTCCTGGACTTTTCGGTTGGTTCCGATAGAACTTCCAATGAACGCCTAGACTTCCGTCGAACTCTCAAACTCCCAATGAGATCTCAATCTTGACTCTGGCACAACACCTGGTTTATGTCTTACTGCTATCATAGTTAATCCTGCATACTTTTCTCAATATATAAATTAGATCAAACTGTTGGGAAAAGTATGTAGGATTAACTATGATAGCAGTAAGACATAAATAATAGTGATTACAAGTTCATAGTAAATCTTCCCTAGAATAACCAAAGGATCACAATAACATCAAAAACATAGATCTTGGCTCAAGAATAGTATATCATCATCACATAGATGGATCTCATTAAAGGAGAATTCTAGGTCTCACAAAGTGGGTATAGCAGGAAAGTACCTTAGAGAGGGTAAACTATATATCAACACCATTAGGATTATAGAGTTTGCTGCAAGAATTCTCCACATAAAATTTGGGCCAAAACTGACAACATTTGGCCACTGATCGACAAGCAAAAAACTCAATATCCTAATCTTTCTTTTTCTTTTCTCTCTCTGCACGCTGCCACTACTTGCTGCGTGCTTACCTAGTTCACTCGCTGCGCCATTAAAGTAAACCCTTTTCTTTTACTTTTAATTATCAATTTGGGCTCAAAAAGCCTAATTGTCCAAGCCCGCCCACATATGGGTTAGACCCAATAATTCTCCCCCTCCAACTCATATGGTGGGCTATACCAAGCTCGCTCTTCGCCTACATGCTTAAAGCTTCACCTTAGGTAAAGACATTGTCAACATATCTGAACCATTCTCATTGGTATGTATTTTTTCAAATTGTAATTCTTTCATCTCAAGCACATCATGAATCCAATGATATCTCACATCAATATGCTTGGATCTAGAATGATATGTTAAATTTTTGGAGAGGTGAATGATGCTCTGACTATTACAGCAAATAATATATCCTTCCTGTTTCAAGCCCAATTCCTGTAGAAAGTTTTTCATCCATAAAGCTTCCTTGTAGGCTTTAGTAATTGCTATGTATTCTACTTCTGTGGTTGATAGAGCAACACAATGCTGTATCTAAGACTGCCAAGAGACTACTCCCCCTATAAATATCATCAAGAACCCCGAAGTGGACTTCTTGGAATTAGTATCACTTGCCATGTTTGCATCTGTGTAGCCTTCTAACACAGGTTCATCATTGCCAAAACATAAACACAACTTGGAAGTACCTCTTAGATATCTTAATGTCAATTTCATTGCTGCCCAATGTTCCTTTCTAGGATTAGAGAGAAATCGACTGACAACTCCAACTGCATGAGCTATATCCAGCATAGTACAAACTGTAGCATATATCAAACTGCCTACTGCAAATGAGTAAGGTACTCTGAAAATTTCTTTATTTTTCTTTCTCACTTGTAGGACATTATTTCGAACTAAGCTTGAAATAACCAGCAAGTGGAGAACAAACTGTTTTAGCTTTACTCATATTGAATATTTCAAGAACTTTTTCAATGTAAGTCTCCTAAGATAGCCAAATCTTTCTTTTCTTCTACTCACGAAAAATCTTCATGCTAAGTATTTGTTTCATCGATCCCAAGTCTTTCATGGCAAAAGACTTACTTAGATCTCTTTTAAGCTTTTCAATTTTTCTAGTGTCATGGCCAACAATTAGCATATCATTAACATATAGCAGTAAAATAATAAAATCATCATCTGAAAATTTCTTTATAAACACACAATGATCAGATGTGGTTCTCTCATACCCTTGGCTCATAATAAAGGAATTAAACTTCTTGTACCACTATCTAGGTGCCTGTTTGAGTCCATATAATTTTTTCTTAAGCTTACACAATATATTTTCTTTTCCCTTGATTTTGAAACCTTCTGGTTGCTCCATGTAAATTTTTTCTTCCAAGTCACTATGAAGAAATATTGTTTTCACATCAAGTTGTTCAACTTCTAAATTCAAGCGAGTAGCTAAACCAAGAACAACTCGGATAGAGGACATTTTCATAATTGGAGAAAATATTTCTTCAAAGTTAATACCTTTCTTCTGACTGAACCCTTTCACAACTAGTCGTGACTTGTATCTTTATTGTGAGCTATTGTTTTCAGTCTTCAATTTGTAAACCTACTTATTCTGAAGAGCTTTCTTCTCTTTAGGTAATTTTACCAAGTCATAGGTGTGGTTCTCAAGCAAGGATCTCATCTCTTCTTGCATGGCTTTAACCCACTCATTCTTATGCTCATGTAGAATAGCTTCTTGGTAAGTTTTTTGCTCTCCCCCATCAATAAGCATAACATACTCATGTGGAGAATATCTAGTAGATGGTTATCGCTCTCTAGTAGATCTTCTTAATGGAATCTAAACTGGTGGTGGAGATTCTTGTTCAGTTGGTTCAGCATCATCAACTATAGCAATATCATCACTGACATTCTCATCATAATCTTCTTATTTATCTCCCCCATGATCATTATGAACTACATGTGAAAGAATTGGACCCAGACTCCAAGAAACATAAATAGAGGTTTCTAGCTTCTCAACATTATCACTATCATCAAACAATTGGTCTTCAAGAAACACAACATCTCTACTTCTAATAATCTTCTTGTTCATTGGATCCCATAATCTGTACCCAAACTCTTCATGACCATATCCCAAGAAGATACATGCTTTTGCCTAATTATCAAGCTTGGACCTCAGAATATGAACAAATGCTTTCACCCAAAGACTCTCAAGTGATTATAAAATATATCTTTTCCTCTTTATGCTCTCTCTGGAACATCACCTTTCAAAGGAACTAATGGAGAAAGATTTATCATGTCAACTGTAATTCTCATTGCCTCCCCCCAAAATAACTTTGGTTACTTGGCGTGAGAAAGCATACACCTAATCCTTTCTTCAATGATTCTATTTATCCTTTCTGCCACACTGTTCTGTTGAAGAGTTTTAGGAACTGTTTTCTCAAGCCTAATACCATGGAACCTACAATAATTCTTAAAAGGACCCTTGTACTCGCCACCATTATCTAATCGAACACACTTAAGTTTTCTGTTAGTTTTTCTTTTAACACTGACATGAAACTCCTTGAAAACATTGAGTACTTGGTCATTAGATTTCAAAGCAAAAGCCCACACTTTTCTGGAATGGTCATCAATAAAAGTAACAAAATAAAGAGCACCTCCAAGAGTTCTAGTTTGCATAGTACAAACATCAGTATAAATTAAATCAATAACATCTGATCTTCTAGATTATGGATATGTATGAAATTCAACTCTATATGTTTTTCCAATCAAGCAATGATCACAAGATTTAAGAGATGTACCTTCCAACTCTGATAAGAACTGCTTTCTAGCAAGAGTTTGAAGTCCATTCTCATTGATATGACTAAGTCTCTTGTGCCAAAGATCTATACTTTCACCTTTTTGAATTACATTAGTCTCTCCTTTGTATAGCTTAGTTTCCATGATATAAAAAGAGTTAAACTTCTTTCCTCTTATCACAATTAGAGAACCTTTAGTGAGTTTTCATTTGCTTTTACCAAAATAATGTGCAAAGCCCTCATCATCAAGTCTACCTGTAGATATCAAGTTAAGACAAATATCTAGAACATGTCTTACATATTTGAGTATCAATTTGCTCCCAATATTGGTCTCCAAGCAAATATCTCCAATACCCATAATCTTAGATGTACCACTGTTTCCCATTCTAATATTACCAAAATCACCAGCAGTGTAAGATCTGAAGAAATCAACATAAGAAGTAACATGAAATGAAGTACTAGAGTCAATTACCCAGTTACTGTCCTGAGCTACAAGACTGACATAATCATCATCACAAACAATAGTGATATTGCCTTTAGCAGTAATTGTATTGGTTTCTTTCTCATTTTTCTTCATTTCATTCTGTTCTCGCTTCCAAAACCTATACTCTTTCTTCATATAACCTGGTATGTTATAGTGGAAACATTTGATTTCTCTTCTAGACTTGGATCTTCCTCTATAACTATATAGATTTCTACTATGACTTCTTCCACGACTTTTTTTATTTTTTAGTAACAAATGCGCCAGAAGAAGATTCACCCTGTTCTTTCCTTCTAGCATCTTTAATTAGCAAACTATCTTTAACCATATCTATAGTTAGAGTTCTCTCTAGCGTGGAGTTATAAATTGTCACTATATACGTTTCCCAACTTTCTGGTAAAGAGTTGAGAAGTAATAATCCTTGCATCTCATCATTTATATTCATTTTCATAGCAATCAACTTGTTTGCAAGACTCGGAAATAGGCTTATGTGCTCAACAATATTACCACCATCTTTATACTTCAAATTTACAAGTCTTCTGAGGAGAGAAATTCTATTTTCCACTATCTTTTTTGCAAAGAGATTTTCTAACATTTGCTAAACAACATCAGCTCTGGTTTCATCAGAAATATGCTCATGCAAATTTATATCCATCCATCTTCAAATATAGGCAATAGCTTTTCTATGTTGAACTTCTCATTCTTCATCGTCCATAGTAGAAGGTTTATCTTTAACCTTAATAGGCTTATACAAATCTTTGTAATAAAACAAATCTTCTATCATACGCCTATAAGTAGAATAATTTGATGAGTTCATTTTAATCATACCATCTTATTGCTCCATTTCAACTATACAAGAAAAAACTAGCACCAAAGAACCTATTGCTCTAATACCACTTGTTAGGAAAAACCTATTAAAGTGGAATAATTCTTTTCCCTCTTTGTGTATCAAAATGGGTTCCTCATCAAAATACCAACTTGATATCAAAATGCAAATATCAACTAGCATAGCATAAATAATAGAGAAATAAATCGATCACATAGTGAGACTAAATTTTTAACGTGGAAAACCCAATGCGGGAAAAACCACAAGACCGTAGTCCACCTCAAACTTCTACTACCAATAATAATGATAATAGGTTTACAGCAAATCTTCTCTAGAATAACCAAAGGATCACAATAACATCAAGAACATAGATCTTGGCTTAAGAATAGCATATCATCATCAAAAGAGAATTCTAGGTCTCACAAAGTCGGTATAACAGGAAAGTACCTTAGAGAGGATAAATTGTAGATCAACACCATTAGGATTGTAGAGTTTGCTGCAAGGATTCTCCATATAAAATTTGGGCCAAAACTGACAACGTTTGGCCACTGATCGTCAAGCAAAAAACTCAATATCCTAATCTTTCTTTTTCTTTTCTCTCTCTCGCTGTGCACTCACCACGTTCATGTTAGGATCAAGAGAACTAAGAGGGGGGGGGGGGGGGTGAATTAGTATAGTGAAAAAATTTTGACGATTAAAACTGCGTTCGTACGTTGAAATCTGATTCCGACGTAAAAGTTGTTTCGTGCATATAATAACTTTAAAAGCTTACGGAAATGTATTTGAAGTAATGTAAGGTAGGAAGTTTGTAGTTAAGATAGATATCAAAATGTAAGCGCAAACTGAAATATGATGTTCGTACGATAAAATTGATTTTCGACGTAAAACCGTTTTCGAAAACTTAACTTGAAAGTGAGTTCGTAAAAGAGCAGAAGGTAGTAAGCTATTAAGGAGGTTTGCAGTAAAGATAATATGCTCAAAGTAAATGCAAACCGAGATTTAGAGTGGTTTGGTCAATCTTGACCTACATCCACTTTTGGCTTCCTCCACCAACGATGTCACCGATGTCCACTAAAGGCCTTCCTTCAATAGGCGAAGGCCAACCACCCTTTTACAGTTTCACTCCTTTTGACGGGCTTAGGAAATAACCCATACAAACTTTTCTCTCCTCTCTTCAAAGATCAAAACTTGGAAAAAGAGGGAGGAGAACTTCTATCCTTTACAACACTTTTGAGCTCTAAAAATCATAGAGTAAGATTGGATTTTCGATGTCCTTTCATGCAGGAAAGGGTGGGGTATATATAAGCCCCAAACTAGTTTGAATTTGAAGCTCAAAAATGTCTCTTCTAGGATTTCCGGGGTCCTGGCGGTACCACCTCCTGACTAGGGCAGTACAACCGCTTGGTAGCTCGGAGACTAAGCTTTTGGGTGGTGCCACCGCCTGACAGGGGCGGTTGCACCACCCAGTCTTGCTCGGAGATTGAGCCCTGGCGGTGCCACCGCTTGTCAGGGGCGGTTGCACCGCCTAGTCTCGCTCGGAGACTAAGCCCAAGCGGTGCCACTGCTTGCCTGGGGTGTTTGCACCGCCCAGCTTTCTTGGGAGACCCTCTCCTGGGCGGTGCCACCATCGACCTTGGCGGTGCCACCGCCTAGTAGGAATTCTTGTCCGAATGGGTTGATCCATTCGGCCCAATTTGGGTCTGTCAATGGCCCAATTGCCCTCAAATTAAGTTAATGGGATCACCTCCTATTCCTAACTTAATCTACATGCTAACTATGACAATTCTTAAGACATTTACTACAGCTTGCTCCGGTGCGTCAATCGCTTCTTCCGGCGAGCTTCTGGCGAACTTCCGGCGAACCTTCGGCGATGCTCCAATGGACTTCCGGCAAACTCTTAGACTTGCGACGATCCACTTGGCGTGTTCCGACGAGCTTCTTTTGGCAAGCTCCTGGACTTCTCGGATTTGTTCCCGTAGAACCTCCGACGACCGTCCGGACTTCCGTTGAGCTCACGAACTCCCAACGTGATCATAGTCTTTGACTCCGGCTCAACTCCTGCTGCATGTCTTACTTTCATTGTAGTTAATCCTGCACACTTATCTCAACATATGGATAAGATAACAAATGACAATTGACTTCATTATCAAAATCCGAGATACAACAATCTCCCCCTTTTTGATGATGACAATCAATTGATAACGGAGTTAACCTTAACTCCCCTTATCTATATGCTATACTTGAGATAAGTCATTCTTGAATTCAAGGCCTTTGAAATCAATAGACTTATTGATAAGTTAAGAACTCTTAACTTTATCAATTACTCCCATCATGATTCCTATTATGATGTATATTACTGAAAATGATGTCAATACTTGACATCCATTCTCAAGTTTTACATTTCAAATATGAGTGATTGTAGCTGTTCAACATAAGATATCAACATGTAAAATTACGATGCAAGTTCTTGATATCTTAATATGATGCAAACATGGCATAATGCAAATATGGCAATCATAGTTATCATCGATTCATATATTTTCGATGATGCAAGCATGGCATAATCATAGCATCAATTCATATATCTCTCCTCCTTTGTCATCAACAAAAAGGAAAATGATATAAACAATTTTTAAGCATAAGTGCGGTTTTATTCATGCCATAACTAGGGTCATGTCATTTTCAAACAGTGAGTGATAGGATACCAATTATGCAAACATCTCAAGGAAAACATGACATGGAGATAGCTTTTAATACTTCTTCCTTTTCATTTGTTATTATCTTTTTGCATGAAAGAGGAAGGCTATTTGTGATACCAGCTATTTATGAGTTTACTTTGAATGAAGTTAAAGTCGATGAGAGATTAAATCATATTCCATTTTTTCAAGGATCAAGATATGTATGTGAAACAAATCCTTGCAAGTAAAAACACTATCATCCATATTTTAAAAAGGAATTTATACGCAGGAATCATTTTATCAAATCCATTTCTCAAAACATATTTTTCACATGATAAGTGTATGAGAGATGTTTTTGCTAGTTGATTCCATATTGTTAAAAATCAATGATGAGAATCAAACTCGATATACATATGCTTATTAAGTTTGGAAAAGGATAATGTATCGAGAAAAGGATATGACTATACTATAGATTTTCAAATACAATCATGAAGACAAACATGCTCATTGTTATGGAAATTTTTGTATTCAAAAAACATAATTTCCAACATGTAATTTTAGGCATGTAATGACAATCAAGTGATTTGATCATTCAATCAATAAAGTCCAAAAAATAATTTTAACAAGTTTATGCATTCGGACATATTAATATTCCTAATTCTATTCTAATGAAATCAAATTGTTCTTCCTTAGAGGTTTTATAAAAATATCAGCTAGTTGATGTTTACTATTATGGCAATATATCAACATCATGGTAATATTATGTCACATTAACATCATGGAAATGACACATCAATTTCATGGCTATATTACTTTCTCAAATCACATTTATCATGGAAACCAAGACATAAGGTTTTCAAAGTAGGCATTATAGAAACGTTTAATTTCAACATGAAATCCGACAATGAGTACCGAGATTGAGCAACGTAACCCTGCATATTCTCACTAATTAATATATCAAGTAACCATATCAAAGATTAGTAGTCATCAAGGCATTGTGATCAATGTGAGTAACATAAAGAGTTTACAACAACGTAATTGTTACAATAAGAGATGATTGTGTCCACATATACAAGCTTATTCAGGAGGTGAAAAATTAAAGTGCCTAAATAAAGAGTCAAATTGTCGATGAATTTGCTACAGTTCAGATAGGATTTGATCTTGCCGATGTTCAAGCCAATCTTATCTTTGTTCAAATCGGTCCATCCGAATTCCAATGTCTTCGATAGATGATGTAGGAGCTTGCTCAAATGGATGTGTTTCCTCAAAGGGACAGATCGGAGAAGATTGAGTACCCCTAAAGACTGGTGTTTCGGGTTCTGGTTCAGGTTGAGGGGGATCAGTTCTTCTAGGCATTCTAACCCAATTACCGTTTCTATAAAAACATCTTAATCGATGAAGTAGATATTTATTTATTAAGCTAAACTTGTCTACTTTCATCACTTCTTCATCGGGTGGTATTGCAATATCGTAGGCTTTAAGTATTCTAGTGATTATACCACCATATGGAAGCATCATATCTTTCTTAGATAGTTCTATCATGTTTTGTTGGATAAGGTAACCAAAACAGATGTTATGTCTTTTCATGATCTAATACATGGTTCCTAATTTCATTTGACTTACTTCATCATGATGGTATTGTTTAGGGAGAATGATGCTAGTTATGATATGATAAAGTACCTTAATGTTTAGTGGTAGTAGATGTTCACAGCTTTTAGGAACTATCACTAAGTTGGGATTACCGAAAATTGTTTCTAAGGCTTCAACATATGTTGTCCCAACTGTTTCATTATCCCACGATCCTCTAAAATAAAGACCTCTATTTTATACAGGAATGCCTATGATGTCGCAAATGAATCTATCCGTAATGGAGATGTGTTGTCCTAGGAGATAGGTAGACATTCTTTCTTCTTTATCTACTTGTAGATTGTTGTAAAATAATCTAACAAGTCTAGGATAGATAGGTTCACTAATTTGTAAAATTTGGAGTAGATCTAAGTTTGCAAACCATTGGATTATCTCTAAGTCTCTTAGTTCATTTAGATCTACATGTTTTCCCTTATTGACACTTCTAAATTCGAAGGAAGAAAATTTTTCAGTATGATATTTTGAATCAAAAAGGGTAAGATCAAAGTATTCTTCTAATCTCCTATTCCTTTTGTCCATAGAGGATCTTCTTGAGCCCATAACTACTACTGTTTAAGAAGATAGTAATGAGCTAGAGTAAATGACTCAAAAATAGAATTTAAAGGGTTCTTAGAGAATACCTTAAGTGAGATCCTTAAGAGAAAGAGAGATTGTTGATCTTTTGCTTTGAAATGAGGAGTATTTGGGAGAAATGATGGTGGAGAAGCTTTGGTGGTGTAAAGAGGGGAATGGAGTAAGTTGGGGTCGGTTCCACCGCCGGCCCTAGCTCGGTTTAAAAAGGGGCAAGATTGCGGGCGGTTGTACCACTGGCTGGGGCGGAGCAACCGCTTGCTATTAGGATCAAGAGCACTAAGAAGGGGGGCGGGGGTGAATTAGTGCAGTGGAAAACTTTCGACGATTAAAACTGTGTTTGTACGATAAGAGCGATTTCGGTAGAAAAGTCAATTCGTAAATCACTTTAACTTGTGATCAAGCAAGATGCAGTTAAAGCAAGTCTATGAAGGCAGTTTACAGTTATGATAAAAATTAGAATGTAAGCGTAAATTGAAATATGATGTTCATACGATAAAACTAATTTACGTCTAAATGTCGATTCAGAAAATACTGAACTTTGAAACACGATCGTAAATGCACAGAAGGCAGTAAGCTATTGAGGAGGTTTGCAGTAAAGATAATATGCTCAAAGTAAATGCAAACAGAGATTTAGAGTGGTTCGGTCAATCTTGACCTACATCCACTTTTGGCTTCCTCCACCGACGAGGTCACTGACGTCCACTAGAGGCCTTCCTTCAATAGGCGAAGGCCAACCACCTTTTTACAGTTTCACTCCTTTTGACGGGCTTAGGAGACAACCCTTACAGAATTTTCTTTCCTCTCTTGATAGATCAAAACTTGGAAGAAAAGAGGAAAGAGAACTTTTAACTCAAACAACACTTTTGAGCTCTAAAAGTCACAGAGTAAGATCAGGATGTCGATGGTTTTTTGTTGCTCTTTCATTGCTTAAAGAGTGGGATATTTATAGGCCCCAAATCAGTTTGAATTCTAAGCTCAAAACTGTCATCTCCCCAAATTTTAGGGTCTGGCAGTTGCACCACCTGACTAGGGCGGTTGCACCGCCTGACAGAGCTCGAAGACTGAGCCTATGGGCGGTGCCACCGCTTGTCAGGGGTGGTTGCACCTCCTGCTAGAGCTCAGAGATCGAGCTCAAGTGGTGCCACTGCCTGATTGGGGCGGTTGCACCGCCCAACCAAACTCGGAGACTGAGCTCAAGCGGTTGCACCTCTATTAGAGGCGGTTACATCGCCCAGCCAGAGCTCGGAGACTGAGCCTTGGGCGGTGCCACCACCGACCCAGGCGGTGCCACCTCTGACCAAGTAATTTGGGTCCGAATGGGCTGATCCATTCGGCCCAATTTGCGTCTGTCAAGGGCCCAATTGCCCCAAGATTAAGTTAATGGGATCAACTCCCATTTCTAACTGAATCATCGTGCTAACCATAAATTTTTAAGACATTTACTGCAACTTGCTCCGGTGCATCAATCGCTTCTTCCGGCGAGCTTCCATCGATCATCCGATGAACCCTCGGTGATGCTCCTGCGGACTTCCGGCAAACTCCTGGACTTGCGACGATCCACTTGGCAAGTTCCGACAAGATTCTTTGGCAAGCTCCTGGACTTCTCGGATTTGTTCCCGCAGAACCTCCAACGACCGTCCGGACTTCCGTCGAGCTATCGAACTCCCAACGTGATCATAGTCTTAACTCCGGTGCAACTCCTGCTGCATGTCTTACTTTCATCATAGTTAATCCTGCACACTTATCTCAACATATGGATTAGATAACAAATGACAATTGACGTCATCATCAAAATCTGAGATTCAATAATCTCCTCCTTTTTTATGATGACAATCAATTGATAATGGAGTTAACCTTAACTCCCCCTATCTATGTGCCATAATTGAGATAAGTCATTCTTGAATTCAAAGTCTTTGAATTCAAGAGACATATTGATAAGTTAAAATCATTTAACCTTATTAATACTCCCATCATGATTCCCATCATGATGTATCTCTCTAAAAATGATGTATGATGTCAAGGCTTGACATCCATTTTCAAATTTCAAATGTGAATGATGGTAATGATAGCAATTCATCATATGGTAAGATATCAACATGTAAAATTTTGAAGTAAGATTTTGATATCTAAACATAATGCACACATTTCAAGTATTTTAGCAATCATAGCATTTCATCACATGGTAAGATATCAACACGTAGGACTATGATGCATGTTCTTGATATCTTAACATGATGCAAACATGGCATATTACTAATATGACAATCATAGTTATCATTAATTCATATATTTTTTATGATGCAAGCATGGCATAATCATAGCATCAATTTATATATCTGCTTTTTTCAACATAATATGACATTTTGTTAGGACTCTAGCTAGAAGAGTCCTAATTGAGAGGGACATTCATGAAAAACCTACCTAAGCCGACCCCTATTAACAAGGTGAAGAGGCCCGGCTAGGGTTAGGAGATTGTTTCTTAGAGATGAATTAGGAGTTGTAAAGAAATAGGAGTTTTGATTAGAAGTCCTATTAGGAGTTAGTTAGAAGGAGTCTTGAGTAGGAGTCTTGAGTAGGAGTCCTATTAGGAGTTAGGGTTTAGAAACCCTATAAATAGCCATGTATTCCTCCTCTTTTCATAAGCAATAGATGAATCTTTTCTGAAGCCTTTGAGCAGCAACTTGGAGGGAGGAACCCCTATAGAATTCCAAGGAGGCCGATCCCCTAAAGAGATCAACCCCCAGTTTAGAATCTACAAGGGTTCTATCACCTGGTATCAGAGCAGCGTTCTTGGCGTCTCGTTGCCCTTCCATCAACCCTCCACAACCGCCCAAAGCAATTCCCACAATTGCTTAAGAGATCGTTGCCAAATTCCGCCATCATCTCCACCACCACGGATCATCCTTTGATCTCCCCGTGAATTGCAACAGGTTCTGGTTTTCTACCTTACCGCTGCTGCAATTTAGTTATCCTTATTTGAAAATCCCAAAAAAAATTTATTCCTATATTGCTGCAAAAACTTTTCGTCATAAAGTTTTCATCTCTACGATGAAAGATACATTGCAGAATTCCAACCGTATAGCACTGTCTGTTTGATCTTGCTACTGTGTTTTTTCTATCCAAATATCTACGAAATTTTTATGACATCTTTGACATTTCCGAATAGCATATTCCCTTTGGTTTCATAAAATAATTCTAAATATAAACCTCTGATCTTTTACGTCCAATCTACTATACTTAAAAATCTGTGCTGCAGAAAATTTCAGCCGCATATTGTTGCCTTAACCCATCTATTTGTAATCTTTTTTGAATGAAATTTCTTATACACTTCATAGATCATCTTGGCTTTCATCTAAGATTGATTTATAAAGAAATTCATCTCTAAAAACGATTTTGTGTTGCTGCAAATTTTCGTCGTAACCTGCTGAAATTTCTCGACGAGAATTCTGCAATCGCAACTTGCACCAATTTCCTTGCTGTTATACTGCAGAAATTTTCTCGATTAAATTAGATATCCTTGCTGTCATATAAATTATGATTTTGCTATCAATTCCCTCCTCAATTATCTCACGTTTTTGGTGGGAATTACGTCGAGAAACCGTTGTTTCTTCGACAACAATTCTACTCTTACAAGACAGCACATACTTGCTGCAACTTCGATTGATTTTTATCAAACCTTTGCTATCATCTACCATAGATCCAAAACTTTTATCTATAGCCCTAAAACTCTACCAAACCACACCCTCAACTTGCACCCAAAATAGCAACAAAACAAGCCTAAATCGTAGCCTACATCCACCAATCTACCAACCCTTTCGACCATCACCTCTCTCAACCAATACATGCCTTTAACCCGACAACAAAAGAGAGATCTTGATATCACAGATTAGATGGCATATACTATGACATCTGAGGAGGTATTCAATGCTAAATTCGAAGCCTTCGAGGCACGAATGGAGGATAAGATTCAGATGCTCTTTACCGAACTTAGATTGGGCCGACCACTAAGCCCGAAGAAATCACATCAAGGAGAGAGCTTTGCCCAATCACACCAAGCCCAAAGATATGACTTCCAAGAGAGGGGAAGCCCTATGATCAACCTCAACTATCCATGCATGAGAGTGGACTTCCCTAGATGGGAAGAAGGAGACCCAATTGGTTGGATCTCGCGCGCGGAGCGATATTTTCGGTACCACAAAATTGCATATGCATCTATGGTAAAAATTGTAGCTATATATCTTGAAGGGGATGCTATACAGTGGTTTGACTAGTTTGAACATACTTATGGAGTCCTTTCATGGCAACAATTCAAAGAAAGACTGCTGATCCGCTTCAGACCAACTGATTACGAGAATATTGACGGACAACTAGCAAAGATCCGACAAACCTCCACCATTCAGGAGTACCAAACTAGGTTTGAAAGGTTATCTAATCAAACTCATGATTGGTCTCAAAAACAGCTATTGAGGACCTTCATTGAGGGCTTGAAGCCGGAGATCCGAGGAGAAGTTAAAGCGCGACAACCGTATACGCTTATGGCAGCCATCTCTTTCGCACGACATCAAGAGGAGCAATTGAACCATGAAGCTCGGAGGACTAGGGTCACTCCTCAACCAGTAATATTGAAGCCCTCAGCCCCCCCTACTGTCAACCAAGTCCCTACACCAAAGAGGTTAATAGGAGAAGAGCTTTGGGAGCGATATGCGAAGGGGTTATGTTGGCATTGTGACGAGCCGTGGAGCCGTGAGCATCGTTGTAGTAAAGGGAGATTTCTTATGATTGAACCAATAGAAGAAAAAGTCATTGAACATTCAGAAGAGAGCCTTGAACGTGAAGAAAAAGATGCAGAAGAAGAGCCACAATCGATTGAAGTTACGGTACATGCACTAGCCGACTACTCAAACCCGCAAACGATGAAAGTTGGAGGCCTTCTCAAACAACAACCGATCACTGTTCTCATCGACACGAGCAGTACTATTAACTTTCTAAATAGTAAGGTTAATGTCCAGATGGCTTTACCTATTGAGAATTGCAGCAGGTTTAACGTTAAGATCGCCGATAGATGGATTTTGAAGTATGATCGTAGGCGCCCGCAAGAGAAACTATTGCTGCAGAACCAAGAGATAATTGCAGATTTCTTGCTTCTCCCTCTTTACAATTATGAGGCCATGCTCAGAATTAAATGGTTGACGACATTAGGTGATATTTCCTGAAATTTTATGAAACTAATTATGAAATTTTACAGTAAGGAGAAACAGGTGACATTGCACAGGAAACGTGGGGGTGACATAACAACAATTTGCACACAACAAATGGAGAAGGTTTTGCATAAAGCATACAGTGGTTTTTTGGCACAACTTGAGCAGCAAACTAAGGGAGAGCCAATAGAATTTGAATATCCAAACCTACTTCCTTTGCTTGCTGAATTTTTAGATATATTTGACGAACCACACAGCCTATCTCTTACCCGTCAGCATAATCATTATATAACGATTCTTTCAGGCAAACCTCCAGCAAATACTCGGCGATATCAGTATCTACATTTCCAAAAGGATGAAATAGAAAGGATTGTAAAAGAGATGCTTGAAACAGGGGTGATTCGGCCAAGTTGTAGCCCCTATTCCTCACCAGTGCTACTTGTACGCAAGAAGGACGAAACTTGGCAGATGTGCATCGACTACCGAGCTTTAAATAGCATCACCGTCAAGGACAAGTACCCAATACCAGTGGTGGATGAACTTCTTGATGAATTAAAAGAAGCTCGAGTCTTCACAAAGTTGGACCTCCGATCCGATTACCACCAAATTCGGCATTTACGGATTGTTCTGACGATCCTTCGGGAGAATACTCTTTTTGTCAAGCAACCAAAGTGCAGCTTTCTCCAGCAAAAAGTAGAGTACCTTGGGCATATAATATCAGAAGAAGGAGTGGCGATAGACTTAGCAAAAATTGAGGCAATGCAAGGCTGGCCGAAACCTACAAACGTGAAATTACTACGGGGGTTCCTTGGACTAACGGGCTACTACCGAAAATTTGTTAAGGACTATGGGAAGATCAGTGCACCACTCACTTCTTTACTGAAAAAAGATTTTTTCCAATGGTTAGACAGAGCCTCCGCTGCCTTCGACAAACTTAAAGCAGCCATGACGATGACGCCAGTGCTAACACTACCATATTTCAACCGACCCTTTATTATTGAGGCCGACGCATCTGGAGTCGGAATTGGAGCCATTCTCATGCAAGATGGTCGACCACTCGCATACACTAGTAAGGCATTATCTCCCTCCCATCAAAATAAGTCAACATATGATAAGGAGATGCTCGCCATTGTGCGCGCAGCAACGAGGTGGAAACCCTACTTGATTGGTCGACGATTTCAAATTAAAACCGACTATAAAAGCCTCAAGTACTTTTTGGAGCGAAAGATATCATCCCCTGAGCAGCAAAAATGGGTAACAAAACTTCTTAGATTTGATTATAAAATAACTTACAAAAAGGGGAAAGAGAATGTTCTTGTAGATGCGCTTTCGCAGCTACCCGAGCAAGCTAAAGTTTCAGCCAGCGACTTCCTTATGGATATTAAGATGGAATGGCAGGAAGATTTAGAGAATAGTAAGATTACAAAAAATTTGGAGGAAGCACCAAGCTCCGTGGCTCATTACAAGTGGTACTAAAAAGAATTACACTATAAGGGACGAATTGTGCTTATGATAAATTCTACTTGTATCTTCACGAGCAGATTTTGGACAAAGTTATTCCATATGTAGGGGACTAAATTGAAAAGGAGTATGTCATATCACCCACAAATCAACGGCTAGACAAAAGTGGTAAATAGGTGCTTAGAGACGTACCTCCGGTGTTTCGCTAGCGACCGACCAAAAGAGTGGGCAAAATGGCTACCCTGGGCCGAATGGTGATATAATACTACATATCATTCATCTACAAAATGTGCCCCTTATGAAGCATTATATGGTCGACCAGCCCTTGTGATTCCAAGGTATGTAATTGGCTCAGCCAAGGTAGATCAGGTTGACCAAGAATTGATTGATAGAGACAAACTCTTACAACTGTTAAAAGATAATCTCTCTACCGCTCAAGCCAGAATGAAGCAGCAAGCTGACACACGACGAAGTGAAAGAGAATTTTCAGTAGGAGATTGGGTTTATCTTCGCCTACAACCATACAAGCAACTCTCTATCAACACTCGAGCCTCCATGAAGCTATCCTCACGTTTTTATGGGCCCTATCAGATCACATAGCGTATTGGAGCCATGGTGTACAGACTTAAATTACCTGAGGATGCCAAAATTTACCCTATCTTCCACGTATCATGCTTAAAGCCCAAGTTGGGAGAACACGAGTCATCCCAGATCCAACTGCCCAACGCAACTGAGGATGGAGTTATTCAAGCCCAACCACAAGCCATCCTCGATCGTAGGATCATGATGCGTCGTCGACATCCCTCTATTGAAGTACTAGTGCATTGGAATAATCTACCACTTGAAGACGCCACATGGGAACCATATGAGGAGCTGAAGACTCGGTTCCCTGAATTCATAGAATCTCAGCCTTGAGGACAAGGCTGATTTAAAGAGGGCGGGTCTGTTAGGACTCTAGCTAGAAGAGTCCTAATTGAGAGGGACATTCATGAAAAACTTACCTAAGCCGACCCCTATTAACAAGGTGAAGAGGTCGGCTAGGGTTAGGAGATTGTTTCTTAGAGATGAATTAGGAGTTGTAAAGAAATAGGAGTCTTGATTAGAAGTCCTATTAGGAGTTGGTTAGAAGAAGGAGTCTTGAGTATGAGTCATATTATGAGTTAGGGTTTAGAAACCCTATAAATAGCCATGTATTCCTCCTCTTTTCATAAGCAATAGATGAATCTTTTCTGCATCCTTTGAGCAGCAACTTGAAGGGAGGAACCCCTATAGAGTTCTAAGGAGGCCGATCCCCTAAAGAGATCAACCCCAAGTTCAGAATCTGCAAGGGTTCTAACACCTGCAGAATTCCAAGGAGGTCGATCCCCTAAAGAGATCAACCCCCAGTTTAGAATCTGCAAGGGTTCTATCACATTTATAGCATCAATTCATATATTTCTCTCCCTTTGTCATCAACAGAAAGGAGAACAATATAAACAACTTTTAAATATATATGCGATGTCATAAGTAGGTTCATGTCATTTATCTATATAAATTATACAAACATCTCAAGAAAAACATGACATGAAGGAGGAAAGCCATTTATGAAGTTCAAATCGATAGGATATTAAGACATGCTTTACAAGGATCAGGATATTTATGTGAATCAAATCCTTGCATATAAAAATATCTTCCTTTTATAAGAAGGAATCATCAAATCTATTTCTTAAAGAGAATATTTTTCACATGATAAGTCTAAAAGATATGTATTTGCTAGATGATTCTATTTGCAAAAATCAATGATGTGAATAAAACTAAATGTGACATATGTTTATTAAGTGCGAAAGAGAATAATGTATTCATGAAATCCGATTGGAACTGAAAATTTAATTTAACACTTTCATGCAATCGGAAAAGACTATACTATCATGAAGACATGCTTATTGTTATGGAAATTTTTGTATTAATTTCCAACATGTTATTTTAGGCATGTAATGGTAATTAAATGATTTCATCATTCAATCAATAAAGTCCGAATAATAATTTTAACAAGTTTATGCATTCGGACACATCAACATTACTAATTCTCTTCTTATGAAATCAAATTGTTCTTAACTTAGAGATTTTGCAAAAATATCAGCTAGTTGATGTTTAGTATTATAGCAATACATGGTAATATTATGTCACATTAATATCATGGAAATGACACATCAATTTCATGGCTATATTACTTTCTAAAATCACATTTATCATGGAAACCAAGACACAAGGTTTTCAAAGTAGGCATTATAGAAACATTTAATTTCAACATGAAATCCGACAATGAGTAACGAGATTGAGCAACGTAACCCTGCATATTTTCACCAATTAATACATCAAGAAACCATATCAAAGATTAGTAGTCATCAAGACATTGTGATCAAGGTAACATAAAAAGTTTATAACAATGTAACTGTTACAACAAGAGGTGATTGTGTCCACATATACAAGCTTATTCAGGAGGTGAAAAATTAAAGTGCCTAAATAAAGAGTCAAATTGTTGATGAATTTGCTGCAGTTCAGATAGGATTTGATATTGTCGATGTTCAAGCCGATCTTGTCTTTGTTCAAATCGGTCCATCTGAATTCCAATGTCTTCAATAGATGATGTAGGAGCTTGCTCAAATGGATGTGTTTCCTCAAAGGGATAGATCGGAGGAGATTGAGTACACCTAAAGATTGGTGTTTCGGGTTCTAGTTCAGGTTGAGGGGGATCGATTCTTCTAGGCATTCTAACCCAATTACCGTTTCTATAAACACATCTCAATTGGTGAAATAGATTTTTGTTTACTATGCTAAACCTATCTATTTTCATCACTTCTTCATCGGGTGGGATTAGAATATCGTAAGCTTTAAGTATTCTAGTGATTATACCACCATATGGAAGCATCATGTCTCTCTTAGATAGTTCTATCATGTTTTGTTGGATAAGGTATCCAAAACAGATGTTATGTCCTTTCATGATCCAATACATGGTTCCTAATTCCATTTGACTTACTTCATCATGATGGTATTGTTTAGGGAGAATGATGCTAGTTAGGATATGATGAAGTACTTTAGTATTTAGTGGTAGTAGATGTTAACAACTTTTGGGAACTATCACTAAGTTGGAATTACCGAAAATTGTTCCTAAGGCTTCAACATATGTTGTCCCAACTGTTTCATTGTCCCATGATCCTCTAAAATAAAGTCCTCTATTTTTTATGGGAAAGCCTATCATGTCGCAAATGAATTTATCCGTAATGGAGATGTGTTGTGCTAAGAGATAAGTAGATATTCTTTCTTCTTCATCTACTTATAGATTGTTGTAAAATAGTTTAACAAGTCTTGGATAGATGGGTTCACTAATTTATAGAATAGGGAGTAGATCTAGGTTTGCAAACCATTGGATTGTCTCTAAGTCTCTTAGTTCATCTAAATCTACATGTTTTCCCTTATTGACACTTCTAAATTCGAAAGAGGAAAATTTTTCAGCATGATATTTTGAATCGAAAAGGGTAAGATCAAAGTCTTTCACTAATCTCCTCTTCCCTTTGTCCCTTGAGGATCTTCTAGAGCCCATAACTATTGTTATTTAAGAGGATAGTAATGAGCAAGAGTAAATGAATCAAAATAGAATTTAGAGGCTTCTTAGAGAATACATAAGATCTTCAAGAGAATGAGAGATTGTTGATCTTTTGCTTCGAAATGAGGAGTATTTGGGATGCTAAGAGGGGAGAAATGGTGGTGGAGAAGCTTTGGAAGAGTAAAGAGGGAAAGGGAGTGAGTTAGGGTCGATTCCACCACCGGCCCTAGCTTGGTTTAAAAGGGGGGGCAGGATTGCGGGTGGTTGCACCACTAGCTGGGGCGGTGCAACCTGTGACAGCCGGCGGTGCCACCGCTTGTAGGTAATGAGCACTCGTTTTGACTACTGTGTGGTCTGATTTGAATGTTTTTGACTTGAGAAGAATTTTTATTTGTGGAGCAGTCAACTTTACTTACGTAATTACGTAAGAATTTTCATTTTAAGATGAGAAATTTTGCATGATCAAGATAGATCTAGTGATGTGCATACTCTACTTCAAATGTCGTATGCATGTTTATGACAGATTATTCAAGTTGGTAAGCTTTGCAAGTTCATGACAAACTTTGCTTACAAGACGTAAGTTCATGATATAGTTGGATTTGTTACCTATGGTTCATTTGCCAATGATTTTACTCTTGTTGTTGTCTCCGAAGATAACATAACCTTCGTCTATGCTACTGAGCTTAGAGAATTGAGATGGATCTCCGGTCATATGCCTTGAGCATCCACTATCAAGGTACCATCTCTTGCTCCTAACTTGTGATGGTGTATGTCTCTACAAGAAAGGATAATTTTTAGGTACCCATTTAATTTTGGGTGCCTCAAAAACTGATCTATATTGTTTATCATGTTGCATAGAGTTTATCATGGTTCCTTTAGGAACCCAAATTAATTTGTTCAGACTAATTATCTTGAATGGACAATAATGCATTTTGTGTCCATGTTTGCAACAAAAGTTGCATTTGCTTTGTTGTCAAACAAGTAGGATGGGGCCTTTTATGAAGGTGGTTGGATTTTGGTGAGGATTTCTCATAAATCTGATTCCACTACTTTTGGGAACGTGACCATTGTTTATAAGGATCATGTTCAACGACTTGCTACCAACCTCGAATTTTTTCAAGGTGTCCTTAATTAGCAAGTTTTAGTTTTGGATAGTTTCTAGATCATGACATTTTATACAAGAACCTAAACTATCATGATATTCAGTTTTTAACTAATCGAAATTACATGTAAGACTATCATGCTCCTTTTTTAGCAATTTGTATTTTCTACTAATAATCTTGCAATCATCAAATAAGTTATGGAAGGCATTTAATATCTCATCAAATGATAAATCTGTATCAATTAAATTTGTTACCTCCTCTCCGATGGCCATTAAGGCGTAATGAGCATCTTGCTCGGTGTTGGACTCCTCTTCTTCGGACGCGCTCGAGTCATCCCACGTTGCTTTGAGCGCCTTCTTCTTTGATGTTCTCTTCTTGGCTTAGGGACAATCACTTTTGTAGTGTCCCGGCTTTTTGCACTCGTAACAAATAACTTGGTCCTTTTTTAGTTCAAGTTTATTTTCTGTGTCATTTTTAAACTTGTTTCTCTTAATGAATTTTTTAAATTTCCTTGTTAGAAGTGCCAAGTCATCGTCACAGTCCTAATCACTCGAGTATTCTCTCAAGTGGTCATCTAAAGTTCTAAGTGCTATATCCGTCTAGTTCTTTGGAAGGATGTCTTCTTGCTCTTCATGAGCCTTGCATGTCATTTCATAGGTCAATAATGACCCGATTAGTTCTTCAAGAGGGAAGTTGTTTAAATCTTTAGCCTCTTGAATAGCAGTGACTTTAGGGTCCCAACTCTTAGGAAGGGATCTTAGAATCTTATTCACGAGCTCAAGATCCGAAAAACTTTTGCCCAAGTCCTTTTAGACCATTGACGACATTTATGAAACAAGTGTACATCTCGCTAATAGTCTCGCTCGGTTTCATTCGGAAAAGTTCAAAAAAGTGTATCAAAAGATTGATTTTTGACTCTTTCACTCTACTTATGCCTTCGTGAGTCACTTCGAGTGTATGCCAAATATCAAACATTGTTTCATAAATCGAAACACGATTAAACTCATTTTTATCAAGCTCACAAAATAATACATTCATAGCCTTTGCATTAAGAGCGAAAGTCTTCTTCTCCAATTCATTCCAATCGATTATTGAAAGAGAAGACTTCGAAAATCCATTTTCGACAAGATTCCAAAGTTTAAAATCCATTGAAATAAGGAAGATCCTAATTCGGGTCTTCCAATAGGTGTAGTTCGTCCCATTGAACATGGGTAGATCTGTAATAGAATGGCCCTCTCGGTTTCCGGCGTATACCCCTTCTCTTGGGTTTTAACCCGTTTGAGAGTTAACCCTGCTCTGATACTAATTGTTAGGATCAAGAGCACTAAGAGGGGGGGGGGGGGGGGGTTGAATTAGTGCAACGGAAAACTTTCGACGATTAACCCTGTGTTCATACGATAAGAGAGATTTCGGTAGAAAAGCTGATTCGTAAATCACTTTAACTTGTGATCAAGCAAGACGCAGTTAAAGCAAGTCTATGAAGGCAGTTTGCAGTTATGATGGAAATTAGAATGTAAGCGTAAACTGAAATATGATTTTCGTACGATAAAACTGATTTATGTCTAAATGCCGAGTCAGAAAATACTAAACTTTGAAACACGATCGTAAATGCGCAG
Organism: Musa acuminata AAA Group; assembly: GCF_036884655.1. Lineage (NCBI taxonomy): Eukaryota > Viridiplantae > Streptophyta > Magnoliopsida > Zingiberales > Musaceae > Musa > Musa acuminata. The sequence continues at coordinate 15,185,213 of NC_088345.1, forward strand.
AAGACAGTAAGCTATTGAGGTTTGTAGTAAAGATAATATGCTCAAAGTAAATGTAAACCGAGATTTAGAGTGGTTCGGTCAATCTTGACCTACATCTACTTTTGGCTTCCTCCGCTGATAAGGTCACCAACGTCCACTAGAGGCATTCCTTCAATAGGTGAAGGCCAACCACCTTTTTATAGTTTCACTCCTTTTGACCGGCTTAGGAGACGACCCTTACAGAATTTTCTTTCCTCTCTTGATAGATCAAAACTTGGAAGAAAAGAGGAAGGAGAACTTTTAACTCAAACAACACTTTTGAGCTCTAAAAATCATAGAGTAAGATCAGGATTTCGGTAGTTTTTTGTTGCTCCTTCAATGTTAAAAGAGTGGGGCATTTATAGGCCCCAAACCAGTTTGAATTACGAGCTTAAAACTGTCATCTCCCGGAATTCCGGGGTCTGGCAATTGCATCGCCAGACTAGGGCAGTTGCAACGCCTGGCAGAGCTCGAAGACTGAGCCTCTGGGTGGTGCCACTGCTTGTCAGGGATGGTTGCACCTCCTGCCAGAGCTCGGAGACCAAGCTTAGGCGGTTTCACCTCTGTCAGAGGTTGTTGCATCGCCCAGCCATAGCTCGGAGACTGAGCCCTGGGCGGTGCCACCACCGACCCAAGTAGTGCCACCTCTGACCAAGTAATTTGGGTCAGAATGGGCTGATCCATTCGGCCTAATTTGGGTCTATCAAGGGCCCAATTGCCCCATGATTAAGTTAATGGGATCACCTCCCATTTCTAAATTAATCATCATGCTAACTATGAATTTCTTAAGACATTTACTGCAACTTGCTCTAGTGCGTCAATCACTTCTTTTGGCGAGCTTCCGTCGATCATTCGATGAACCCAAGGTGATGCTCCTACGGACTTCCGGCAAACTCCTGAACTTGCGACAATCCACTTGGCAAGTTCCGATGATCTTCTTTCGCAAGCTCTTGGACTTCTTGGATTTGTTCTCGCAGAACCTCCGACGATCGTCCGGACTTCCGTCGAGCTCTCGAACTCCCAACGTGATCATAGTCTTGACTCCGGCACAACTCCTGCTGCATGTCTTACTTTTATTGTAGTTAATCCTGCACACTTATCTCAACATATGGATTAGATAACAAATGACAATTGACATCATTATCAAAATCCGAGATTCAACACTTGCAACCCGTGACAGCCGGTAGTGCTACCGCCATTGGGAGGTGCCACCGCCTACAAGCGACGAGCACTTGTTTGGGGGCTGTATGGACTGATTTAGATGTTTTCAACTTTGAGGAGAGGTTTCATTTGTGGAGCAATCAACTTTACTTTCATAATTATAAAAGAGTTTCCATTTTAAGATGAGAAATTTCATACGTTCAAAATAGATCATATAACGCGCATACTCTACTTTAAATGTCATACATAATTTTAGACATGTTCAAGACTTATTATCCAAGTTGGAAAGTTTTGCAAGTTTATGACAAACTTTGCTTGCAAGACGTAAGTCAATGATATATTTGGATCCGAAGAAGAAATCAATTCGACGAGTTCAGAAATCCAGAGGGTATATGAAGGGAGAATTATGAGTTTCAAAATCTGAGGGATTAAATAGGATTGTATTAGTATCACTCTGCAATATTAATTTTCTAATCCTCTTTTTACTATTTAGGCTAAAGAGAATTACGTGTTCTTTTGGATCTCGAGTGCCCAAAAAGCGAGATATTATCTCTTGCTCCTAGATTTTGATGGTGTATGTTTCTATAAGAAGGGGTGTTTTTTAGATACCCATTTACTTTTCGGTGCCTCAAAAATTGATCTACATTGTTTATTATGTTGCATAGAGTTTATCATGGTTCCTTTCGGAACCCAAATCAGTTTGTTCAGACTAATTTTCTTGTATGGACAATGATACATTTTATGTCCATGTTTGCAACAAAAGATGCATTTGCTTTGGTGTTGAACATGTAAGATATTACCTTTTATGAAGGTGGTTGGATTTTGGTGAGGACTTCTCACAAATCCGATTCCACTTCTCTTGGGAACTTGACCCTTATTTGCAATGATCATGTTCAAAGACTTGCTACCAACCTCGAATTTCTTCAAGGTGTCTTTAAGTAGCAAGTTTTCCTTTTGGAGAGTTTCTAGATCATGACATTTTTCACATTGAGCTAAACTATCATGATATTCAGTTTTTAATTTATCAAAATTGCTAACTAGACTATAATGCTTATTTTTCAGCAATTTATATTTTCTATTAATTGTTTTATATTCATCAAATAAGTCATGGAAGGCATTTAATAATTCATCAAATGATAAATCTGCATCAATTAAATTTGTTACCTCTTCTCCGATGGCCATTAAGGCGTAATGAGCAACTTGCTTGGTGTTGGACTCCTCTTTTTCGGATGCGCTCGAGTCATCCCACGTTGCTTTGAGCGCCTTCTTCTTTGATATTCTCTTCTTGGCTTGGGGACAATCACTTTTGTAGTGTCCCGACTTTTTGCATTCGTAAGAAATAACTTGGTCCTTTTTGGGTTCAAGTTTATTTTTTGTGTCACTTTTAAACTTATTTCTCTTAATGAATTTTTTGAATTTTCTCGTTAGAAGTGCCAAGTCATCGTCACAGTTCTCATCACTTGAGTTTTCTCTCAAGTGGTCATCTAAAGTTCTAAGTATCATATCCTTCCTATTCTTTAGAAGGATGTCTTCTTGCTCATCATGAGCCTTGTAAGTCATTTCATAGGTCATTAATGACCCGATTAGTTCTTCAAGAGAGAAGTTGTTTAAATCTTTAGCCTCTTGAATAGCAGTGACTTTAGGGTCCCAACTCTTAGGAAGGGATCTTAGAATCTTATTTACGAGCTCAAAATCCGAAAAACTTTTGCCGAGTCCTTTTAGACCATTGATGACATCCATGAAATGGGTGTACATATCGCCATTAGTCTAGCTCAGTTTCATTCGAAAAAGTTCGAAAGAGTGTATCAAAAGATTGATTTTTTACTCTTTCACTCTACTTGTGCCTTCGTGAGTCACTTCGAGTGTATGTCAAATATCAAACGCGGTTTCACAAACCGAAATATGATTGAACTTATTTTTATCAAGCGCATAAAATAAGGCATTCATAGCCTTTGCATTAAGAGCGAAAGTCTTCTTCTCCAATTCATTCCAATCAATCATTGGAAGAGAAGACTTTGAAAATCCATTTTTGACAAGATTCTAAAGTTCAAAATCCATTGAAATAAGGAAGATCCTAATTCGGGTCTTCCAATAGGTGTAGTCCGTCCCATTGAACATGGGTGGACGTGTAATAGAGTGGCCCTCTTGGTTTCCGACGTATGCCATCTCTCTTGGGTTTTCATCCATTTGAGAGTTAACCCCACTCTGATAGCAATTGTTATGATCAAGAGCACTAAGAGGGGGGGGTGAATTAGTACAGTGGAAAACATTCGACGATTAAAACTACGTTCGTACGTTGAAATCCGATTCCGATGTAAAAGTCATTTCGTGCAGATAATAACTTTGAAAGCTTACGGAAATGTATTTGAAGTAAAGTAAGGCAGGAAGTTTGTAGTTAAGATAGATATTAGAATATAAGCGCAAACTGAAATATGATGTTCATATGATAAAACCGATTTCTGACGTAAAACCATTTTCAGAAACTTAACTTGAAAGTGAGTTCGTAAAAGAGCAGAAAGCAGTAAGCTATTGAGGAGGTTTGCAGTAAAGATAAAATGCTCAAAGTAAATGCAAACCGAGATTTAGAGTGGTTCGATCAATCTTGACCTACATCCACTTTTAGCTTCCTCCACCAATGAGGACACCGATGTCCACTAGAGGCCTTCCTTCAATAGGCGAAGGCCAACCACCATTTTACAGTTTCACTCCTTTTGACGGGCTTAGGAGACAACCCTTACAAACTTTTCTCTCCTCTCTTGAAAGATCAAAACTTGGAAAAAGAGGAAGGAGAACTTCTAGCCTTTACAAAACTTTTGAGCTCTAAAAATCACAGAGTAAGATTGGATTTTCGATGTCCTTTCATGTAGGAAAGGGTGGGGTATATATAGGCCCCAAACTAGTTTGAATTTGGAGCTCAAATATGTCTCTTCCCGGATTTTCGGGGTCCTAGCGGTACCACCTCCTAACTGTGGCGGTACAATCGTCTGGCAGCTCGGAGACTGAGCTTCTAAGCGGTGCCACCGCCTGACAGGGGCGGTTGCACCGCCCAGTCTCGCTCGGAGACTGAGCCCTAGCGGTGCCACCGCTTGCCTAGGATGGTTGCACCGCCCAGTCTCGCTCGAAGACTGAGCCCTAGCGATGCCACCGCCCAGTCTCGCTTAGAGACTGAGCCCAGGCGGTGACATCACCTGCCTAGGGCGGTTGCACCGCCCAACTTTCTTGGGAGACCCTCTCCTGGGCGGTGCCACCACCGACCCTAGCGGTGCCACCGCTTAGTAGGAATTCTGGTCCGAATGGGTTGATATATTCGGCCTAATTTGGGTCTGTCAAGGGCCCAATTACCCCCATATTAAGTTAATGAGATCACCTCACATTCCTTACTTAATCTACATGCTAACTATGATAATTCTTAAGACATTCACTACAGCTTGCTCTAGTGCGTCAATCGCTTATTCCGGCGAACTTCCGACGAACATTCGACGAACCTCTAGCGATGCTCCAACAGACTTCCGGCAAACTCTTGAACTTGTGATGATCCAATTGGCGAGTTCCGACGAGCTTCTTTTGGCAAGCTCCTGGACTTCTCGGATTTGTTCCCGCAGAACCTTCGACGACCGTCCGGACTTCCGTCGAGCTCTCGAACTCCCAACGTGATCTTAGTCTTTGACTCCGGCTCAACTCCTGCTGCATGTCTTACTTTCATCGTAGTTAATCTTACACACTTATCTCAATATATGGATTAGATAACAAAGGACAATTGACTTCATCATCAAAATCCGAGATACAATAGTTCACTCACTACGCTCTCACAGTAAACCCTTTTCTTTTGCTTTTAATTATCAATTTGGGCTCAAAAAGCCTAATTATCTATGCCCACATATGGGCTGAACTCAACATAAACAAATTACAAATGACTTTATCATCAAAATATGAGATTCAACATATATATCATCTCATTATTAAAATGAATCATATGAAAAGAAATCCAAAATCATCATCAAAATCATTTTTCAAAAAACTCAATGAAAGCAACGTATAGATTCCTATAAGAAAGAATAGCTAAAATTCTTTTAGTTCCAAATTTTGTGATTGATTTCATGCTTTAGTCTTTCATACAAAGGCCATAAATCACAAAAATCATCATGCATAATTTCAAAATACAAACTCCTTTAGCAAGATTTAAAATCGTCATTAAACATAAAATATATTCATCAAGCATGGTTTCATTGAACATAAGGCATATTCAATCAAAATCGAAAAGCAATACAGAAATCATCAAGATACACATTATTGCTTCTTAAAAATATACGTAGTATTAATCTTATTAGGTGTACAAGTATTAGATTTAAATCTAATATTTTGTTCCTTTATCATAAAAAGATGCAATGATCAAGTTTTTTTTAATTTTTTAAAAACACTAGAAAGAGAAGCATGATATTTTTTTGCCCCTTTTTTTATTTTTCTACTAACTAATTTAAAAAAAAAACTCATGAAAAGCACCAAGTTATTTTAAAATAAACTAAGGGAGTTTTGGTTACCTCCCAAGTCGTTTTGAGTGACTTCTTCTTTTTTAGCAACGTCTTCTTTTTAACTTTATTTTTATTCTTTAATTCTTGTTTTAAAATTTTCTTAAGCTTTATTGTTAAAAGTTAAAAGTTATCATCACTTGAGCTTTTGCTCGAGTGGTCTTCATTTATTCTAATTGTCAAATCCTTCTTGTTCTTTAGAAGGTTGTTCTCAAGTTCACCATGTTCAACATGTGCCATATAACTCATTTCATAGATCATTAAAGACCCGATAAGTTCTTCAAGTGGAAAATAGTTTAAATCTTTGGCCTCTTGAATGACCATTACTTTAGGATCCCAACTCTTTGGAAGGGATCTCAACATTTTGTTAACGAGTTCAAAGTTAGAAAAACTTTTACCAAGCATTTTTAGACCATTGATGACATCTATAAACCAGGTGTACATGTCTTCAATGGTCTCACTTGGTTCCATCCGAAATAATTCAAAATCATGCATCAAAAAATTAATTTTTAAATCTTTAACTTTACTAGTGCCTTCGTGTGTGATTTCAATTGTTTGACAAATGTCAAAAGTCATTTCGCAAATAGAAACTCGATTGAATTCAGTTTTATCCAAAGCAAAAAATAAAGCATTCATAGCTTTGGTGTTTAAAGAGCAAGTCTTCTTCTCCAAAGCATTCCAATCGTTCATTAGAAGAGAAGACTTTTGAAATCCGTTTTCAATAATATTCCATAAATCGAGATTCAACAAAAGCAAGAAAACTCTCATTTGAGTTTTCCAATAAGTGTAATCCGTCCCATTGAACATAGGAGAACGAATGATACAGTGACCCTCTTGAAAGCCGAAAAGAGCCATTTCTCTTGGGTGTTAAAACAAATAAGAAAAATAAGCTCCGATACCAATTGTTAGGATCGAGTTAGCACTAAGAGGGGGGATGAATTAGTACAACGGATAAAATCAACGTCGGTTCAAAAATCTTTCGTTCAATTAAAATTGATTTCATATCGGAAAGATAACTTAAAATCTCATTCGTATATATAGTGAGAGTAGTAGGTAAGTAAAGCAATTTGTAGCAATCGTAAATTACTTGAATATTAATTCAAACTGGGCTTGATTTAATTGCTTATGCTGACGTGGATTTTCCTGGATGTAGAATAGATAGAAAAAGCACATCTAACATGTCCATTCTTAGGTCATGCACTTGTCTCTTAGTCTTCTAAGAAATAAAACTTGGTTGCACTATCTATAACCGAAACCAAATACATAGTGGCTAGTGCATGTTGTGCATAAGTTGTATAGATAAAAAATACATTACAAGATTATAGAATTTATCTTAAGAATATTTTCATAAAATGTGATAACACAAGTGCAATATGTTTAACGAAAAATCCTATTCAACACTCTAGAACTAAACATATTGATATTAGGCATCACTTTAGACGAGATCATTTCAATAATCATAATGTAATCTTAGAATTCATTGATATGAAATATCAATTAGCCGATATCTTTATAAAACCTTTAAATGAAGAATAATTTGATTTTATTAGAAGATAATTAGGGATGTTAAATTATCCAAATGCATGAGTTTGTTATATTTCCTTTCAAACTATCTTCCTCTTATTCCATCTCATGGATGGAGCTTTCATGAATTTATTTTGTCTTTATCTTCCTCTTAACTTGGTATCAAATTTGCTTCATAACCTTACTACATCACTTAATAATTTTTTATACACTTAATCATTTCACTTTTGTAAATTTTTAATGAGCAATGGATTTCATTTATGAAGTTTTATTCGAGGATTTTTAATCCTTCATTCGATGCTTCTTCCTTACTCTTCTCATAAAAGAAGAGTTTTTATGAATGTTTAGATATCTTGATTACTTGTAAGAATGGCGATTTGATTTCGTATGGATATTTTGATCCTTTTCATGAATCTCGTCTCTTTGCTAAAATTGAAGCATGATTTAATTAAACTTATTTATTGTTTTGAATTTGACTTGGTTTAAATCATTTCATAAATTTTGTTTTTAATGGATTCTTTCCTTCTTTCTCATTTTTTTATTCTTATAATAAAAAAAGAAAGAAACTTAAGAACCAAAAAGCCCTAGAGTAAAAATATTAGCTTATCCAAAAGGGTTATCATGCAAAATTTGTTGCTTACCTTCCTTTATGATTTGGATAAAATAGTGGGAAACTTGTTAAATCTCGGATTTTGATGATGAAACTAATTGATTGTGTTTAGATGTTTAACTGCATTTTGAGTGATGCAGGTCTACTCGATCAGGATTAGACAGTTGACGCAAGAGGAATTGATGTTGCGCTGGAGGAGATCACGTTAGGATATTGGACGGCAGAAGGCTTCGGACGTCGGGCATCAGGCCAAGGAGAGCGGAACTGAGCCAAGGATATCGGGGTTGCGGAGGTCAACCACCGATTGGGCAACAAGCCACAAGAGAGGATGATGCGCGGAAGAATCGGACGAAGTGCCAACCAATGACGTGCCGGGCAACGGAATGTCGATTCGCGTTGTAACAATTGTCTAGATCGGAGTAGAGTTTTGGATTGTGTGTGCAGGATTAACTACGATAACGATGAAGACATAAAGCGAAACAAAGTGCCGAGTCAAGCGCGAAGGATTTGTTGGGAGTTCAAGAGTTTGATGGAAGTCCGAAGGTTCGTCGGGAACGCTGCCGGAACTCGCCGAGAGAGATCGGAGCTTGCCGAAGAAGCTCGTTGGAACTCGCCAAGATCAAATCGTGAAGTCTAGGAGCTTGCCGGGAGTCCGCAGAATGGTTTCCGAGAGTTTATCGGAAGACCGTCGGAAGTTCGCCGGAAGCTCGCCGGAAGAAGTCTTGACTTACGGACTTTGTAATAGCTTAGAAAATATCTTTAAATTCGTAGTTAGCATGTTAATTAGGGTTAGAATTAGGTGTTAATCCTATAACCCAAGTAGGGGCCAATTGGGCCCAAGTTCGGACTAGTTTGGGGCAAGATTGAAGCCCAACTAGTGGGCTGAAAACACTGTAGTTGGGCTGAAAACACTGTAGTTGGGCTGAAAACACTGTAGGCGGTAGCACCGCCTGAGCTGGGCGGTGGCACCGCCCAGTGCCCGAGAGCTGGGCGGTAGCACCGCTTGGGCTGGGCGGTGGCACCGCCAAGCACTGTCAGCGCCTGACACGGACAGGCGGTGGCACCGCCAGTGCAACGGTCGACAAGCGGTGGCACCGCCAGCCTCGGGAACTCAAGGGAATTCAAATTTTGGAGATCAAATTTGAATCCTCTTGAGGCCTATAAATACCCCTCTATTCTCAACTGAGAACAAAAACCTTTGGAGAAGTTAGAAGTTGAGAAAAGCTTTAGGAAAAGTCTTGTTTTCAATAGCTTGAGTGTTCACCTCCTTTCTTTTCTTTGAAATCTTTGTAAAAGGGTGAACCACTTGTAAGAGGTTGTAAGAGGGGTGTAAGAAGGAGGTTGATCTTCGCCTAGTAAAGGAAGATCATTAGTGGATGCCGGTGGCCTCGACGGAAGAGGAATCGGAGGAGTGGATGTAGGTCACGATTGACCGAACCACTATAAACTACCGTCTTCTCTGGTTTGCATTTATCTTATTGTCATTTATATTACTGCAAACCATCTTCACTTTGATGCTCTACTTCTTTGTTTCATTCTTACATATGCCTTCAAGTTAAAAACGCAATCGAAACGGTTTCAAACGAAACGTTGCTTTTATCGTACGAAGTTTCCGTAAGTGTTTAAATCGTCGAAAGTTTATCATACTTTACCATTGCACTAATTCACCCCCCCCTCTTAGTGCCACTCCGGTCCTAACAGTTGGTATCAGAGCCACGTTTTTCTACTTTGGTTTAACACCCAAATAGAAATGGCTCTTTATGGCTTTCAAGAGGGCTTATCGGTTGTTTGTCCACCGTTGTTTAACGGATCGGACTACACTTGTTGGAAAACTTGAATGAGAGTTTTCTTACTTTCTTTGGATTTAAATTTATGGCACATGGTCGAAAATGGATATGAAATGTCTTCTCTCCCAATGAACCATTGGAATGATTTGGAGAAGAAGATGTTTTCTTTAAACGCAAAGGCTATGAATGGCTTATTTTGCGCTTTAGACAAAAATGAGTTCAATCGGATTTCTACGTGCGAAACGACTTTTGATATTTGGCGAACACTTGAAATCACACACGAGGGAACTAGTAGAGTCAAAGACTCGAAAGTTAACATTTTAATGTATGATTTCGAGCTTTTTCAAATGAAGCCGAGCGAAACCATTGGTGACATGTACACCCGTTTTACGGATGTCGTCAATGGTTTACAAACTCTTGGCAAATGTTTCTCGAATTTTGAACTTGTTAGTAAAGTTTTACGATCACTTTCTAAAGTTTGGGAATCAAAAGTTATGGCAATACAAGAAACAAAAGATTTAAATATTTTTCCACTTGAAGAACTTATCGGCTCATTGATGACATATGAAATGGTGTGCAATGCACATGATGAACATGATGAACACTTGAACCACCTTCCAAAGAACAGGAAGGATTTGGAACCTCGGACAAATGAATACCACTTGAGCGATGACTCAAGTGATGAGGACAATGATGAACTTGAACTTCGAACACTAACTCTTAATAAGTTCATTAAACAAAAATCTAAAATAAATAATGAACTTGAATGGAGGAAGAGGCCAAAGAAAAGGAAGGCACCCGTGGAGAAAATCAAGAAAGGTGAGGTGGCAAACTATGCCTCAACTACTCTCAACAACGAGGTAATCGAAATCCCCCTAATTTATTTCGAAATTACATAATACTTTCATGAGTCATTTTTAATTTAGTTTAGGATTAATTTTCTTGAAAATTGCATGTGTTATGTTAATGCAAGAAAATGTTAGATATAAATCTAATGCTTATACACCTAGTAAGATTAATCTTATGTATGTGCTTGAGAAGTAAGAATGTATATTTTGACGATTTTCATATTGATTTTCAATGACGATGCATGGCTTTTGAATGAAAGGCTTGATGTTTTTTTTTAACCTTATCTTTGGTTTTCAAACATGATGTATGATTTTGACATATGAACAAAATTTGTGCATGCTAAGATAAAGTCAATCGTATAAATTAAAACTAAAGAAGTTTTAGTTATCTATAAGAATCATTCAAAATTATGTTCAATAAAACCAATTCAAATGATGGAATGAAAATATTAAATGTTTTGATACCATTTTATGCATGAGATTTTAAAAGTTATACATAATGATCTTAATGGTTTTTATGAAGAAACTTATTTTTCGATCCTAAATGATTGATGATATATATATATATATATATATATATATATATATATATATATATATATATATATATATATATATATATATATATATATATATATATATATATATATATATATATATATATATATATATATTGGCACAAAAAGGACAAAGGCATGCTTATATGAAACAACTAAATAGATAAAAGTATTTTTCTTGAAAATTCTTGATTTGATGAATTGAATTTGAATGAGCATTATCTTGATTTTTTGAGATTTATAACTTGAGATTTACTCTATAAAAATCGAGATATTTTATCCTCAATATTTCTTCTTTTTCCATCTACTATCCAAATGAATTATGATTTATATCATTGCTATATTTCTTCTTATCGTGTACTAAAGAGAAAATTTTCCTAAATGAATCATGATTTTTCGGAACCATAATTCTTTTTATGATTCATAATGAATTGAGAAATTTTATATGCTTGAGATAATATCTTGTTCTCCTACAATATTGAATGAATTTTATCTATATCATGATCTCTTAAGATTTTCCTTTGATTATTTAAGAGGAGATTTTTCAAAAGAAAACATGTCTTTTGGTATTATCTTTTCGTGATATGATTTTTATACAATTCCTTGTATTCATGAAATGTTTATCTAATCACCCAATTATTTTCTTCTTGATATTCCTTATGTGGTGATATGAAACTATGCATGAAATACTCTTGATATTATTTTGATGCATACAAATGAAAAGTTATGATCATGCATGGTAGGATACAATTTGACAAATTAATACCATCATGAGTTGAAATATTTATGATTTGGAATGATATATGCAATACTTAAGCTTTTTATTTTGATGATGTATGTGATGTATTGCATATAATGTGAATCATAAGATTTTATATGCATGAATTGAGATTTTGTTCTCCTATGATTCTTTTCTTTATTAACTAACAAGAAACTTGTTCTTGTAAACCATGATACGCTACTTGATATCTTGATAATTATAACTTGAGTTTTCCTTTTGAATCAAGATTGTTTCATATCATGTTTTCTATTTACAATTGAAGAAATTTGTCAAAAATGATATATGTCTTTTGACAATCAATTTTATCTTTGTTATTTACCCTTGTCGTGATTTGAAGATTATATAGTAAAGGGAAATGAATTACATGATTGTATTGTTTTTCCCTTCTTTTTGACAATGACAAAGGGGGAGATAGCTAGCTTGCACAAGTCAAGGAGATGCAAAACTTGATTGCTAGCTTGTCTATCTTAAGAAGCAAAGATTGCTAACTTGACTATTTCAAGAAGAAAAAGTTGTCTTCTTGAATATTACTATCTTGACTATCTCGAAAGAAGCAAAAAATGCAAAATTTAGAAAACTTGCAATATAATTGCTCTTGCTATACTTTGTATGAAAAATAGGTTCATATCTTTAAAAGCATCGCATTAAAGTTTTTTAGTATTGCAATGTATCACATGTATCGCAAATTGAAAATTTTGAGACTATTATCATATCATGTTGATGTCTTTCATGACATGAATTCTTTGCATTTTTGTCTTGTATGTAACATGTGATGATTGAAATATTGATTGATGTAAATTCATAATTTATGCAAAAGTCTAAATCATTGGTTCCTCTCCTTCTTTTCGGCAATGACATAGGGGGAGAAAGATTGCTAGCTCAAGGCAAATGTTGGCTAGCTTGTACTCTTCCCTTCTTTTCGACAAAAATAAAGGGGAGAAAGCTTTGCTAGTTAGAACATGTAAAGAAAAGCAAAGTGCAATCTTGCACAAGAAGCAAGTGTTGAATTGTCATGATTAAACTTAAGAATCTTGTTATGCTTTTGTGCTTATATGTTGTGATGAAAATCTAGCTTCATGTTACAAAAACTTGCATATCTTTTAAAATAGCTAAAGCAACTTCTCCTTTTTGTTGATGACAAAGGGGGAGAAGTATATTGATGACTTCATGCATTGAATTGAATATTTTATATATTTGCATGATGGTTTAAATATGTTTTTCATAACATATGATGAATGTTACTTGGATTTGGGATAATCCAAGTGTTCTATCAATGGCATATTGATAGGGGGAGTTTGGTTAAACTCCAGGGAGTTAAGGTTAACTCTATTAGTCATCAATTAGTTGTCATCATCAAAAAGGGGGAGATTGTTGAATCTCGGATTTTGATGATGAAACTAATTGATTGTGTTTAGATGTTTAACTGCATTTTGAGTGATGCAGGTCTACTCGATCAGGATTAGACAGTTGACGCAGGAGGAATTGACGTTGCGCTGGAGGAGATTGCTAGTCATAAGTGCCCAGCAAGCCAATCACGTGAGTGATGGCATGTGTGACTTGATACAGAATCTTTTTGCTTATTATATTTTGGCGTATATCATTTTATAACTATTGCATAAATGCATATATATTGTGATGTCCTTGGATTTGTGCAATGGGAATCGGATCGTGATGAGATCACGATAATGAGATCGATTCACCTTTAAACACATATCCTAAATAATCCCGGTCATAGGTTACTCGAGAGGGACATCGTGATAACCGGATAGACTGGTGTGCTGTATACCCGTCCATATGATGGATGCAGCTGGTCTCATAGCTGCTCGTGTAGGGACACTAGGGATACAGTACAGGTGCTCATTGGAGAATGAGTTCACTGATTGATCCGCTTACGGAATGCTGGATGGTTGATGATGCCTTATTGTCAGACAACGATTCCGTAGTCCTAGTGGTGTATCTGGTTCTTAGACTTGAGACACCAAGGATGTCCTGTATGAGTGCTCCACTCTTTGATACCAGACTTATAGGTTTGGCTGTTCCCAGATCTAGTACAGCTGGTCATTGGGAGTGGTAGTCGACCTTACGAGGGCTATTGAGTGTCGATAGAGGATCATCCACTCTCGGTATCATGAGAGGAATATCCCATGTGTTCTTGCTCAGACAAATCCCTGGCCAGGGTCATTCGGGTTGAGAGAGAAAGAGTTCTCCGGGAGAATCCGATTAGAGCGAGACTCGAGTAGAAACCGTATGGGTCTGACAGCACCATGCTCGATATACGGTCTCTGGGATATTAGATGGATGAGGGACTATAGGTACATGGTAACTGAGGACAGACAGGTCCAATGGATTGGATTCCCCTGTATCGTCTGGGGACTACGGCGTAGTGGCCTAGTACTTCCGTAGTCGATGAGTCGAGTGAATTATTACAGAGATACTAATTCACTAAGTTAGAAGGAGTTCTGACAGGTATGACTCACGGCCAGCTCGATATTGGGCCTAGAGGGTCACACACATATGGTAGGCATTGCGATGAGTAGAGGTTCGGATATGAGATATCCGACGGAGCCCTTGTCTTATTGGATGCAGATCCAATACCCACTAGGGAAAGGACCCATTAGGGTTTTGACACGGGATCTCTATAAATAGGAGGGATTCACAGCCTCATAGGCTAGAGTCTTTGCTTGCCCTTCCTATTCTCCTCTCCCTCTCCCCTCAGAGTAGGCCTGGAGTTTTGAGGAGCGTCGTCGCAACCCTGCTGTGTGGATCACCGCTAGAGAGGAGGACGCTTGACCTCCTTCACCCTCTCCTAAGGATCTGCAAGGAAACAGGGATATACGATCTCCCTAGGTAACACAATCTCTATACGCAGTTTTGTGTTTTTTGCGGATTTTGCGCACCAATCTTCGCACGACGATGAACATCTTTTTGGGAATCGGGGATTTTTGTTTTCTTGTTCTTCCGCTGCGCATATGATGTCGCCCCCTATGATTTCCCAACAGTGGTATCAGAGCCAGGTTGTTCGTGCGAATGATTGGTTTTGAACTGCGTGTATTGTGTTTAGGAAGAATTTTGACGTCAAAATCGTTGACGCAAAAGCGAGGAAGGGCAGCAACAGTTGCTGCCCTCGATCTGCATGCCTGCAGCCACCTGCAGCGGCAGCCGCAGTCGCAGCCAAGCAGCACAGCGCCGGCGCATGCGCAAGCGCTGTGTCTGCAGCAGCCGGCCGGCGGCCTGCTTGCAGCAGGCTTGCTGCCGGCGGGGCTGGCAGCCCGCGGGTAGAGGCGCCTGCGGCCGCTGAGCCCGCGGGTAGAGGCGCCGCGGGGCAGCAGCGCGGGCTGAGGCACCGCAGGGCAGCGGCGCCTGTGGCCGCTGCTCCCACGGGCAAAAACCCCGCAGGGGCGGCCGCCAGCGAGACAGCACCACCTGCGGGCGCTGACTCGCGGGCAGAACCGCCCGCGAAGGCGGCGGCGCCCGCGGGGGCGCCCACCTGCAGCGGCAGCGACCCCAGCGGGCGTGCCGCCCGCAGGCGAGGGCAGCGCCCCGCCCCTCGCCGCACAGGCCGCCGCCGGCAGGGTGGCGGCGGCGGCAGCAGCGAAAAGGGGAAAGGGCATTAGGGTTTTCTGGGAAAAAGACAGTTTTGCCCCTCGGAATTTGAGAAATTCCAGTTTCTGTCTTTTGTCCAAATTATGAAAATACCCTTAGGAATTGAGAAATTCCCTATATATCCCTGATTTCAGAAAATTTTAATTAATTAAAAGGTTTAGTTGATTATTATTTTTATTATTATCTAGTAGTCCTACATGATGATGATTATTTATACATGTGATGTATGATGAGTGGACGGATGATCATGGACCGTGTGATGTGTGTACTTGTGATTATTATTATTGAGGTCTGCGAACCTCCATTATATTTCTCGTTTATTGTCGGGCCTGCGTGCCTATGATTAAGTTGTAATCACATGAGGAGGCGCAGCGGGAGCGTGGATGCCATAGCGGGACCCACGAGACGAACGATCGTGATGCATGGAGATGCATCAAGATGTCGACGGAATCGACGAGGACGAGATGGACGATCACAAGGCATGGAGATGCACCGTTGCACACATAGATCTTGATGTGAGTGATTAGGCCTACTGGCTCGGGCCTAATCATATTAAGTTGTGGTCCATGATCATCTGGTGTGATTGCTTATACACATACTAGATATGTATATATATTTGCATGCGATGTAGATATATATTAAATATGTATATGTGTGACATGTCATATTAGGAGACCAAATCATAGAAACATCTCTCGATAAAATTAAGTCGGTAAACGTGAGGCAATTAGATTGACCCACGTGGCCTTCCATCGTTATGAGTAGGAACCGAATCCCGGTGTAGGTTGAGTTGGTCGAGTCCCTCGAGACTCACCTATATCGCGATTCGCTATCTTGCTTACGACATAGAGATGTCACCGGTGACCTGAGGGCATGATATGCTTGGTCGAGTCCCTCGAGGGTATATCATCAAATCAGACTCATCTTGTAACGAAGGTGTTGACTTAACCGAGCATCATGGTTGGTCGAGTCCCTCGAGGCCATGGTGATTCGGAGGCCGAACAGGACGGGAATCACAAGGAGTTGTGATCGGCAAGAGTTGTCTACCTTTTAGGCTTAGTGTGATTGGTCGAGTCCCTCGAGGTTACACTAAGACGCTGATTGGATCCTGATCCCCACTAGAAGTCTGCCGGAGACTTCCGTTTCACGTGCTGAGGGTGTCGCGTGACTCGTTAGTAAAATAGTGGGAGCATATTAAGATAGAAGTCCATATCTTGATAGTTTATTTCTTGCAAAATCTGCATGTTATTCATTTTTGCTACATCTTTATTTTCAGAAAATGTCGCTTTCAAATCCCTTACGTGGCATACTTGATGTCAACCGCCTCACTGGTCCAAATTATACGGATTGGCTCCGTAACTTGAGAATTGTTCTCACAGCGGAGAAAATCGTGTACGTCCTTGATACAGTGATGCCTACGCCCGAAGAAGGGGCAAGCGAGGATGAGATCGCTCGCTACGTGAAGTACATTGATGACTCCACTCTTGCTCAGTGCTATATGTTGGGCTCTATGACTCCAGAGTTACAGAGACAACATGAAAAGATGGATGCCAGATCCATTCTCCTACATGTCCGTAAATTGTTTGAGGAACAGGGAAGGACTCAACGATATGAGATATCTAAGAGCCTTTTCCGCGCTAGGATGACTGAGGAGACACCGGTTCAGAACCATGTCCTAAAGATGATTGAGTGGATAGAGAAACTCACAGGTCTAGGAATGGTCCTAGAGGATAACTTGTGTGTGGACATTGTGCTTCAGTCCCTACCAGATTCCTTTTCACAGTTCATAATGAATTTTAATATGAACAAGCTTGAGGTGACTCTCCCAGAGCTCCTCAATATGTTGAGGGAGGCAGAGAGTACTATTAAGAAAGAGAAGCCAGTTCTCTACACTGGTGAGACCAGAAAGAAAAGGAAAGCAGAAAGGTCCCTTAAGAAGGGAAAGGGCAAGGGCAAACCAGGTAAAGCAAAGGTTGCTAAGAAAGACCCAGCAAAGGACAAAGGCCAGTGCTTCCACTATGGTAAAGATGGGCAATGGAAGAGGAACTACAAAGAGTACCTTGTAGAAAGGGCGAAATAGAAGCTTGGTGAAGCTTCAGGTACATTCATGATCAATCTCCAATTGGCAGATTTTTGTGATAGTGCATTGGTATTGGATACCAGTATTGCTTATTACATCTACAATTTATTATAAATTCTAGCAAAGCCGAGGGGAGATTGACGAGAGGAATATTGCATAAAGGTTTGTTTATACAAGACACTACTCCACATATCATGAATGTAAGTGTCTAAGAGGAAACGAGATGAGGTGAATAGTGCATACCTATGGCATTGTAGGCTAGGTCACATCCATGAAAGAATGATTCAAAAGTTGCTAAATAATGGATATCTAGATCCATTCGACTATGTGTCATATGTAACTTGTGAGCCTTGCATTCGTGGAAAACTGATCAACTCTCCATTTAGTGGAATTGGAGAGAGAGCCACTGAGTTGTTGGAACTCATACATAGTGATGTATGTGGACCTATGTCAACTCATGCCATTGGAGGTTACTCCTACTTCATTACATTTACTGATGATTTCTCAAGGTATGGATATGTGTACTTAATGAAGTATAAGTCCGAGGCCTTTGAGAAATTCAGAGAGTATAAGAATGAGGTAGAGAACCAGACTGGAAAGAGTATCAAAACTCTTCGATCAGATCGAGGAGGTGAGTACTTAAGTACAGAGTTTACTCAGTTCCTCAAGGACCATGGGATATTATCCCAATGGACACCTCCTTACACACCTCAGCTCAATGGTGTCTCTGAAAGGAGAAATCGTACTTTATTAGATATGGTACGGTCCATGATGAGTTTCGCTGACCTACCCATCTCATTCTGGGGATATGCCCTAGAAACCGCAACTTACCTTCTGAACAGAGTTCCAACTAAGTCGGTAGTGTCTACACAATATGAGATATGGAAAGGGAAGAAGCCTGATCTTAAGGTTGTTAAGATTTGGGGCTGCCCAGCCCACGTTAAAAGACACAACCCCGATAAGTTAGAATCAAGGACAGAGCGATGCATATTTGTGGGATACCCCAAGGAAACTTGTGGGTATTACTTCTATCATCTCGAGGGCTAAAAGGTCTTTATAGCTAAGAGAGCAGTGTTCCTTGAGAAGGAACACATTCTTGGCGCAGACAGTAGGAGAATGATAGAGTTGAGCGAAGTTAGAGAACCAAGCTCAAGCACCACTCTACAGCCCGAGTCTGTTCAGGTATCTAATACACAAGTTTCAACTTTACGCAGGTCTGATAGAGTATCCCATCCTCCTGAGAGATATGTGGGACATATTAGAGCAGAGGATGTAGAGGATATTGATCCTCAGACCTACGAGGAGGCTATTATGAGTATAGACTCCGGGAAGTGGAAAGAAGCCATGAATTCTGAGATGGATTCTATGTACTCCAATAAGGTTTGGAACCTAGTTGATGCACCCGAAGGTATTGTACCCATCGGTTGCAAGTGGATCTTTAAGAAAAAGATCGGAGTAGATGGAAAGGTAGAGACCTATAAAGCAAGGCTAGTGGCTAAAGGGTATCGTCAAAGGCAAGGTGTTGACTACGACGAAACTTTCTCACCCGTAGCAATGCTAAAATCCATCAGAATTCTATTGGCTATTGCAGCACACTATGATTATGAGATCTGGCAGATGGATGTGAAAACCGCATTCCTCAACGGGAACCTCGAGGAGGAGGTGTATATGATGCAACCTGAGGGATTCGTGTCCAAGAACTGCCCAGATAAGGTGTGTAGGTTGCTTAGATCCATTTATGGACTAAAGCAAGCTTCCCGAAGTTGGAACATAAGATTTGATGAGGCAATCAGATCTTATGACTCCGTTAAGAACGAAGATGAGCCTTGTGTATACAAAAAGGTAAGTGGGAGCGCTATCACCTTTTTGGTGTTATATATGGATGACATCCTCATCATTGGGAATGACGTAGGAATGCTATCCACTGTAAAGACTTGGTTATCTAGACACTTCTCCATAAAGGACTTAGGGGAAGCATCCTATATCTTGGGGATTAGAATCTATAGAGATAGATCTAAGAGGATGCTTGGCTTGTCCCAGTCCAGGTACATAGAAACCATTGTCAAAATGTTTGGCATTGAAAATTCTAAGAAAGGGCGAACATGGATATGATACCTTATGCCTCAGCAATATGGTATATCATGTATGCCATGCTATGTACTAGGCCTGATATAGCGCATGCTCTGAGTGTCACGAGCAGGTATCAGGCGGATCCAGGCTTGGAGCACTGGAAAGCAGTAAAGTGTATCCTTAAGTACTTGAGAAGGACTAAGGATCTTTTACTAGTATATGGAGGTAATAGCCTTAAGGTTGAAGGCTACACTGACTCAATTTTTCAGTCTGATGTCGATGATAGCAAGTCGAATTCAGGGTATGTGTACACCTTGAATGGAGGAGCAGTGTGCTGGAAGAGTTCCAAGCAAGATACCACTGCTGACTCGACCACAGAGGCGGAGTACATTGCTGCATCAGATGCAGCAAAGGAGGGAGTCTGGTTGAAGAAGTTCATCACAGATTTGGGAGTCGTGCCGGATAGTGAGGAGCCGATTTCCCTATATTGCGACAACAACGGGGCAATTGCTCAAGCGAAGGAACCTAGGTCTCATCAGAAATCTAAGCATGTTCTGAGGAGGTTCCACCTTATCAGAGAGATCGTGACCCGAGGAGATGTAGCAGTGGAAAGAGTTCCATCCGAAGATAACATTGCAGATCCACTAACAAAGCCATTGTCTCAGATTGTCTTTGAGCATCACAGGGGTCTGATGGGGATCAGACACATAGGTGATTGGCTTTAGGTCAAGTGGGAGATTGCTAGTCATAAGTGCCCAGCAAGCCAATCACGTGAGTGATGGCATGTGTGACTTGATACAGAATCTTTTTGCTTATTATATTTTGGCGTATATCATTTTATAACTATTGCATAAATGCATATATATTGTGATGTCCTTGGATTTGTGCAATGGGAATCGGATCGTGATGAGATCACGATAATGAGATCGATTCACCTTTAAACACATATCCTAAATAATCCCGGTCATAGGTTACTCGAGAGGGACATCGTGATAACCGGATAGACTGGTGTGCTGTATACCCGTCCATATGATGGATGCAGCTGGTCTCATAGCTGCTCGTGTAGGGACACTAGGGATACAGTACAGGTGCTCATTGGAGAATGAGTTCACTGATTGATCCGCTTACAGAATGCTGGATGGTTGATGATGCCTTATTGTCAGACAACGATTCCGTAGTCCTAGTGGTGTATCTGGTTCTTAGACTTGAGACACCAAGGATGTCCTGTATGAGTGCTCCACTCTTTGATACCAGACTTATAGGTTTGGCTGTTCCCAGATCTAGTACAGCTGGTCATTGGGAGTGGTAGTCGACCTTACGAGGGCTATTGAGTGTCGATAGAGGATCATCCACTCTCGGTATCATGAGAGGAATATCCCATGTGTTCTTGCTCAGACAAATCCCTGGCCAGGGTCATTCGGGTTGAGAGAGAAAGAGTTCTCCGGGAGAATCCGATTAGAGCGAGACTCGAGTAGAAACCGTATGGGTCTGACAGCACCATGCTCGATATACGGTCTCTGGGATATTAGATGGATGAGGGACTATAGGTACATGGTAACTGAGGACAGACAGGTCCAATGGATTGGATTCCCCTGTATCGTCTGGGGACTACGGCGTAGTGGCCTAGTACTTCCGTAGTCGATGAGTCGAGTGAATTATTACAGAGATAATAATTCACTAAGTTAGAAGGAGTTCTGACAGGTATGACTCACGGCCAGCTCGATATTGGGCCTAGAGGGTCACACACATATGGTAGGCATTGCGATGAGTAGAGGTTCGGATATGAGATATCCGACGGAGCCCTTGTCTTATTGGATGCAGATCCAATACCCACTAGGGAAAGGACCCATTAAGGTTTTGACACGGGATCTCTATAAATAGGAGGGATTCACAGCCTCATAGGCTAGAGTCTTTGCTTGCCCTTCCTATTCTCCTCTCCCTCTCCCTTCAGAGTAGGCCTGGAGTTTTGAGGAGCGTCGTCGCAACCCTGCTGTGTGGATCACCGCTAGAGAGGAGGACGCTTGACCTCCTTCACCCTCTCCTAAGGATCTGCAAGGAAACAGGGATATACGATCTCCCTAGGTAACACAATCTCTATACGCAGTTTTGTGTTTTTTACGGATTTTGCGCACCAATCTTCGCACGACGATGAACATCTTTTTGGGAATCGGGGATTTTTGTTTTCTTGTTCTTCCGCTGCGCATATGATGTCGCCCCCTATGATTTCCCAACAGAGATCACGTCAGGATATTGGATGGCAGAAGGCTTCGGACGTCGGGCATCAGGCCAAGGAGAGCGGAACTGCGCCAAGGATATCGGGGTTGCGGAGGTCAACCACCGATTGGGCAACAAGCCGCAAGAGAGGATGATGCGCGGAAGAATCGGACGAAGTGCCAACCAATGACGTGCCGGGCAACGGAATGTCGATTCGCGTTGTAACAATTGTCTAGATCGGAGTAGAGTTTTGGATTGTGTGTGCAGGATTAACTACGATAACGATGAAGACATAAAGCGAAACAAAGTGCGGAGTCAAGCGCGAAGGATTCATTGGGAGTTCAAGAGTTTGACGGAAGTCCGAAGGTTCGTCGGGAACGCTGCCGGAACTTGCCGAGAGAGATCGGAGCTTACCGAAGAAGCTCGTTGGAACTCGCCAAGATCAAATCGTGAAGTCTAGGAGCTTGCCGGGAGTCCGCAGAATGGTTTCCGAGAGTTTATCGGAAGACCGTCGGAAGTTCACCGAAAGCTCGCTAGAAGAAGTCTTGACTTACGGACTTTGTAATAGCTTAGAAAATATCTTTAAATTCGTAGTTAGCATATTAATTAGGGTTAGGATTAGGTGTTAATCCTATAACCCAAGTAGGGGCCAATTGGGCCCAAGTTCGGACTAGTTTGGGGCAAGATTGAAGCCCAACTAGTGGGCTGAAAACACTGTAGTTGGGCTAAAAACACTGTAGACGGTAGCACCGCCTGAGCTGGGCGGTGGCACCGCCCAATGCCCGAGAGCTGGGCGGTAGCACCGCTTGGGCTGGGCGGTGGCACCGCCAAGCACTGTCAGCGCCTGACACGGACAGGCGGTGGCACCGCCAGTGCAACGGTCGACAAGCGGTGGCACCGCCAGCCTCGGGAACTCAAGGGAATTCAAATTTTGGAGATCAAATTTGAATCCTCTTGAGGCCTATAAATACCCCTCTATTCTCAGCTGAGAACAAAAACCTTTGGAGAAGTTAGAAGTTGAGAAAAGCTTTAGGAAAAGTCTTGTTTTCAATAGCTTGAGTGTTCACCTCCTTTCTTTTCTTTGAAATCTTTGTAAAAGGGTGAACCACTTGTAAGAGGTTGTAAGAGGGGTGTAAGAAGGAGGTTGATCTTCGCCTAGTAAAGGAAGATCATTAGTGGATGCCGGTGACCTCGACGGAAGAGGAATCGGAGGAGTGGATGTAGGTCACGATTGACCGAACCACTATAAACTACCGTCTTCTCTGGTTTGCATTTATCTTATTGTCATTTATATTACTGCAAACCATCTTCACTTTGATGCTCTACTTCTTTGTCTCATTCTTACATATGCCTTCAAGTTAAAAACGCAATCGAAACGGTTTCAAACGAAACGTTGCTTTTATCGTACGAAGTTTCCGTAAGTGTTTAAATCGTCGAAAGTTTATCATACTTTACCATTGCACTAATTCAACCCCCTCTTAGTGCCACTCCGGTCCTAACAAAACTTTCTTGATTTTTTTATCACACTTGCATTGTTGAATTGTTCTCATTTTTGTTGATGATAAAGGGGGAGAAATGTGGTAAATTGATAACAAATTGGCATTATGGATATCTTAAATAAATGTATAAAATATATTGTATCATAAATGCTTGAATGTCTTGCGAATGCTTCAAATATGATTGGTATCGTCAAATACATACTTGAAAAATATCAAAATATTTGTTTGAAACGTATCGAAATATGGCATGATTACTTATAAATGTTTTATTCCTAGTATCATACTTGATTTCATATCAAAATGATAAATGTCTATCATTATGATGAAATATCAAAATTACCATGCTTTATTTCATATTTACAATTGGAATCATGCCTCCGATCGATGAATCATCATTTTTTTTTTAACTTGAATCTTGAAATTTTCATATTTGAAATTTTTATCATGTGTAAAAATGATGATTGTTTATCATCCTTCTATATTGAACTTGAAAATAGATGTCATGTCTTGACATCATTTTTATTGATAAATACGTAGTATCATATTTTGAAATTAGGAAATCATGATAAGTATCTTGATGTGCATGTTGATAAGTTTAAATGAATATAACTTATCGATTTGATGCTTGAATTCAAAGGCATTGAATTTAAGAATGTCTTTTCTCAAGTATGGCATATAGATAGGGGGAGTTAAGGTTAACTCTGTCATCAATTGATTGTCATCATCAAAAAGGGGGAGATTGTTGAATCTCAGATTTTGATGATTAAATCAATTGGTAAATTATTTGATCTAATCTATATATTGAGAAAAGTGTGTAGGATTAACTACGATAGCGGTAAGATATAAAGAAAATATTATGTTGGAGTCAAGATCTAGATTTCATTAGGAGTTTGAGAGTTCGTCGGAAGTTCGGACGTTTGTCGAAAGTTCTGTCGGAATTTACCGAGAAGTCTAGGAGCTTGCCAAAGAAGCTCATCGGAACTCGCTAAGAAGATCATCTTAAAGTCCAGGAGCTTGTTGAAAGTCCGTTGGAACATTACCGAGATATCGTTAGAAGTTTGCTGGAAGATTGTTAGAAGCTCGCTGAAAGAACAATTGACATACCAGACTAAGATGGCTTAGTTGATGTCTTAAATTATCATAGTTAGACCCTAAGTTGAGTTAGGATTAGGAAGTAATCCCAATAACTCAGTTAGGGGCCAATTGGGCCTTTAACAGGATTGAATTGGGCCAGTTGAATAGCCTATTCAGTACTTGAAGTCATAATCAATGGTGGCACTGCCTGCAGACCTAGTCTCCTAGGTGGTCTGGGTAGTGGTACTGATGGTAGTTAATGCTGACAGGTGGTGGTATCGCTAGAGCTCGATCTTCGAGCTTTGTCAGGCGATTGTACCGCCCAATGTCATAGTGTTAGGCGGTGGTACTGCCAATACCCCGAAATCTAGGGATGTGACACTTTTTGGCTCCAATTCTAAAGCCATTGGGGCCTATAAATATCCCACCCTTTTTTGCATGAAAGAGTACGAAAGTGTGAACAAATCTTGAAGTCTTGGGGTGTCAAAAGTGTTGTAAAAGTGATAAAAGTCATCCTCCTCCCTTTCTAGTGTTGTGATCAAGGTTTGCCGTACCGGACTGTACCGCCCGGTACGGGCGGTACGTACCGGTCCGACAGGCCAATGGTACACGGATCGGCCCGTACCGTACCGACACTGTAGCAGTGTACAGTAACACCTGGGTGTACCGAGCGGTATACCGTACCGTACCGGTACCGAGCTCGGGTCGAAACGCCGGTACGGTACGGTACGGCGAACCTTGGTTGTGATCATTCAAGAGAGGTATGAGCCTTTTAAGGGTTATCTCCTAAACCCATGAAAAGGAGAGAGTGCTATAAATAGGGTGGTTGGTCTTCGCCCATCGAAGGAAAACCATTAGTGGACACCGATGACCTCGACAGAGGAGAAATCATAAGTGGATATAGGTCACAATGATCGAACCACTATAAATTCCGGTGTGCTCATTTCCATTCTACCTTTTTACTACTGCTATTACTTTCTAAGTTAACTGCTAGTTCATTTACTCTAAAGTCAAGCATTTTTCGAAATTAGTTTTCAACGAACAAATATGGTACAAAATCGATGATTTTTTCGCTGCACTAATTCACCCCCCCACCCCCAGTGTCGCTCTTGATCCTAACAAGTACCACCAACCAGACTAGTGGTACCACTGCCTGCTAGTCTCTCGGAGACAAAGTCTTGCTAGGATCAAGAGCACTAATTGGGGGGGGGGGGGGATGAATTAGTGCAGTGGATAAAAATGTCAACTTCGTCAAATATCTCGTACGATAAAAATCGTTTCCGACGTAAAACCGATTTCGGAAACTTAACTTGAAAGCATACGTAAATGTATTGAAGTCAGTAAGCTATTGAAGGGGTTTGCAGTAAGGTAATAGTAGTAAATAAAATGTAAATCAGAGAAGACGGGAGTTTATAGTGGTTCGGTCAATCGTGACCTACATCCACTCCTCCGATTCCTCTTCCGTCGAGGCCACCGGCATCCACTAATGATCTTCCTTTACTAGATGAAGATCAACCTCCTTCTTACACCCCTCTTCTCCTTTTACTGGGTTTAGGAGACAACCCTTACAAGCACTCACTCTCCTCTCTAAACAGAATTCTAACACTTAGAATTTAGAGGAGGGAAATTCTAGAGAATGCAGCAACGTTTTCTCTCTTTTAATCTCTCTATGCTTGTGTGAATTAACCAGGGATAAGAGGGGTATTTATAGGCCCCAAACTAGTTTGAATTTGGATCTCAAAACTATCATCTCCTGGAATTCCAAGGTCTGGCGATTGCACCGCCTAGCAGAGTTCGGAGACAGCTTCTGGGCGATGCCACCTCCTATCAAGGGCGATTGCACCACTTGGCAAAGCTCGGAGACTGAGCCTCTGGGCGGTGCCACCGCTTGACAGGGGCGGTTGCACTGCCCAGTCTCGCTCGGAGATTGAGCCTAGGCGGTGCCACCGCCTAACTAGGGTGGTTGCACTACCTGGCAGAGCTCGGAGACCGAGCTCAAGCGGTTGCACCGCCCAGCCTAGCTCGGAGACTGAGCCCTGGGCGGTGCCACCGTTGGCCAAGAAATCTAGGTCCGAATGGACTGATCCATTCGACCCAATTTGGGTTTGTCAAGGGCCCAATTGCCCCAAGATTAAGTTAATGGTATCACCTCCCATTTCTAACTTAATCATCATGCTAACTACGATATTTCTTAAGACATTTACTGCAACTTGCTCCGGTGCGTCAATCGCTTCTTCCGGTGAGCTTCCGGCGAACTTCCGTCGATCATTTGATGAACCCTCGGTGATACTCCTGCGGACTTCCGACAAACTCCTAGACTTACGACGATCCACTTGGTGAGTTCCGTTGAGCTTCTTTTGGCAAGTTCCTGGACTTCTCGGATTTGTTCCCATAGAACCTCCGACGACTGTCCGGACTTCCGTCGACTCTCGAACTCCCAACGTGATCGTAGTCTTGACTCCGGTGCAACTCCTGCTGCATGTCTTGGTTCCATCATAGTTAATCCTACATATGTAAAACAAAACTTCGATCGAGATAATTAATCCTAAGCAATTAACCAAGTTGTCCGGCATGTCATTGGTCTCTCGACACTCCGTCCGATTCTTCGGCGCATCGTCCTCTCCTACGGCCTATTGCCCAATCGGCCAGTTGACTTCACAACTCCGATATCCATAGCACAATACCTGCTCTTCTTGGCCCGATGCCCGAGTCTACGGCCTGAAGCCTTCTATCGATACGTCAACCGATCCACCGGCCCAACGTCCAATCTTCTGACATGTTCCTTCGGCACAACATGATTTTTCCTGCTTTAATTGTCTCATCCTGATCGAAGCATCCTGCGTCACTCAAAATATAGATTAAAACATAAACACATATCATGTGGTTTCATCATTAAAATACGAGATTCAACAATACGGAGAAGAAATCAGAAGTGGATATAGGTCACAACGATCGAACCATTATAAATTCTGGTGCGCTCATTTCCATTCTACCTTTTTACTACTGCTATTACTTTCTAAGCTAACTGCTAGTTCATTTACTCTATAGTAAAGCATTTTTCGAAATTAGTTTTCAACGAACGAATATCGTATAAAATCGATGATTTTTTCGCTGCAATAATTCACCCCCCCCTAGTGTCGCTCTTGATCCTAACAAGTCCCACCACCTAGACTGGTGGTACCACTGCCTGACAGTCTCTCGGAGACTAAGTCTAGGCGGTACCACCATTGACATTGTCTCGGAGACTATGCCACCGATGGTTCCTTATGTTGGGTTACTGTTTGGGCCTTTCACTTAGCCCAACACAATCCATACTTGGGCCCAAATGGCCCCTAATTTAGTTGGCCCAATTCCAACCCAATTACGTCTAAAACCTATTTCGATCTAGATAATTATTACAAAGCTAATCAAATGTTATTCGGTATGTCATTGGTTCATCGATGCCTCGTCCGATTCTTCGGCGCATCATCCTCTCTTGTGACCTATTGCCTAATCGACCAGTTGACCTTTGCAACTCTGATTTCTTTGGTGCAATTTTTACTCTTCTTAGCCCAATGCCTGATCCCATGGCCCAAGGCCTTCTTGTTGGTAAATCCTTGGGGGCGACATCATATGCGCAGGGGAAGAACAAGAAAAACAAAATCCTCGATTCCCAAAGAGATGTTCGTCGTCGTGCGAAGATTGGTACGCAAAAATCCGTGAAACATGAAACTGCGTATAGAGTAGATTGTGTTACCTAGGGAGATCGTATATCCATGTTTCCTTACAGATCCTTAGGAGAGGGTGAAGGAGGTCAAGCGTCCTCCTCTCTAGTGGTGATCCACACAGCAGGGTTGCGACGACGCTCCTCTAAACTCCAGATCTACTCTGAGGTGGAGATGAAGAGGAGAATAGGAAAAGGCAAACCAAAGCTCTCTAGCCCATGGGGCTCTGAATCCCTCCTATTTATAGAGGTCCCCTGTCAAACCCTAATGGGTCCTCCCCTAGTGGGTATTGGATCTGCATCTAATAAGACAAGGGCTCCGTCAGATATCTCATATCCGAACCTCTATTCATCGCAATGCCTACCATATGTGTGTGACCCTCTAGGCCCAATATCGAGCTGGCCGTGAGTCATACCTATCAGAACTCCTTCTAACTCAGTGAATTATTATCTTTGTAATAATTCACTCGACTCATCAACTACGGACGTACTAGGCCACTACGTCGTAGTCCCCAGACGATATAGGGGAATCCAATCTATTGGACCTGTCTGTCCTCAGTTATCGTGTACCTATAGTCCCTCATCCATCTAATATACCAGAGACCATATATCGAGCATGGTGTTGTCAGACCCACACGGTTTCTTCTCGAGTCTCGCTCTAATCGGATTCTCCCGGAGAACTCTTTCTCTCTCAACCCGAATGACCCTGGCCAGGGATTTGTCTGAGCAAGAACACATAGGATATTCCTCTCATGATGCCGAGAGTGGATGATCCTCTATCGACACTCAATAGCCCTCGTAAGGTCGACTACCACTCCCAATGACCAACTGTACTAGATCTGGGATAGCCAAACCTATAAGTCTGGTATCAAAGAGTGGAGCACTCATACAGGACATCCTTGGTGTCTCAAGTCTAAGGACCAGATACACCACCAGGACTACGGAATCGCTGTCTGACAATAAGGTAAAATCAACCATCCAGCATACCGTAAGCGGATCAATCAGTGAACTCATTCTCCAATGAGCACCTGTACTGTATCCCTAGTGTCCCTACATAAGTAGCTATGAGACCAGCTGCATCCATCATATGGACGGGTATACAGCACACCAGTTTGTCCGGTTATCATGATATCCATCTCGAGTAACCTATGACAGGGATTATTTAGGATATGTGTTTAAAGGTGAATCGATCTCACTATCGTGATCTCATCACGATCTGATTCCCATTGCACAAATCCAAGGACATCACAATATATGTATGCATTTATGCAATAGTTATAAAGTGATATATGCCAAAATATAATAAGCAAAAAGATTCTATATTAAGTCACACGTGCCATCACTCACGTGATTGGCTTTCTGAGCACCTATAACTAGCAATCTCCCACTTGACCTAAAGTCAATCACCTTTGTGTCTGATCCCCATCAGACCCCTGTGACGCTCAAAACAAATATGAGACAACGACTTTGTTAGTGGATCTGTAATGTTATCTTCAGATGGAACTCTTTCCACTACTACATCTCCTCGGGTCACGATCTCTCTGATAAGGTGGAACCTCCTCAGAACATGCTTAGATTTCTGATGAGACCTAGGTTCCTTTGCTTGAGCAATCGCCCCGTTGTTGTCGCAATATAGGGAGATCGGCTCTTCAATACCCGGCACGACTCCCAAATCTATGATGAACTTCTTCACCCAAACTCCCTCCTTTGCTACATCTGATGCAACAATGTACTCCGCCTCTGTGGTCGAGTCAGCAGTGGTATCTTGCTTAGAACTCTTCCAACACACTGCTCCTCCATTCAAGGTGTACACATACCCTGAATTCGACTTGCTATCATTGACATCAGATTAAAAACTTGAGTCAGTGTAGCTTTCAACCTTAAGGCTATTACCTCCATATACTAGTAAAAGATCCTTAGTCCTTCTCAAGTACTTAAGGATACACTTTACTGCTTTCTAGTGCTCCAAGCCTGGATCCGCCTGATACCTGCTCGTGACACTCAGAGCATGCGCTATATCAGGCCTAGTACATAGCATGGCATACATGATAGACCCTATTGCTGAGGCATAAGGTATCATATCCATGTTCGCCCTTTCCTCTAGAGTCTTTGGGGACAAACTCGTAGAAAGCGATATCCCATGTCTCATCGGTATGAGACCTCTCTTGGAATTTTCCATGCCAAACCTTTTGATAATGGTTTCTATGTACCTGGATTGGGACAAGCCAAGCATCCTCTTGGATCTATCTCTATATATTCTAATCCCCAAAATATAGGATGCTTCCCCTAAGTCCTTCATGGAGAAGTGTCTAGATAACCAAGCCTTTACTATGGATAGCATTCCTACATCATTCCCAATGATCAGGATGTCATCCACATATAACACCAAAAAGGTGATAGTGCTCCCACTTACCTTTCTGTATACACAAGGCTCATCTTCGCTCTTAACGAAGTCATAAGATCTGATTGCCTCATCAAATCTTATGTTCCAACTTCGAGAAGCTTGCTTTAATCCATAAATGGATCTAAGCAACCTACACACCTTATCTGGACAGTTCTTCGACACGTATCCCTCAGGTTGTATCATATACACCTCCTCCTCGAGGTTCCCATTGAGGAATGCGGTTTTCACATCCATCTGCCAGATCTCATAATCATAGTGTGATGCAATAGCCAATAGAATTCTGATGGATTTTAGCATTACTATGGGTGACAAGGTTTCGTCATAGTCAACACATTGCCTTTGACGATACACCTTAGCCACTAGCCTTGCTTTATAAGTCTCTACCTTTCCATCTACTCCAATCTTTTTCTTAAATATCCACTTGCAACCGATGGGTACAACACCTTCGGGCGCATCAACTAGGTTTCAAACCTTATTGGAGTACATAGAATCCATCTCAAAATTCATGACTTCTTGCCACTTCCCGGAGTCTATACTCATAATAGCCTCCTCGTAGGTCTGAGGATCAATATCCTCTGCATCCTCTCCTCTAATATGTCCCACATATCCCTCAGGAGGATGGGATACTCTATCAGACCTGCGTAAAGTTGAAACTTGTGTATTAGGTACCTGAATAGACTCGGGCTGTAGAGTGGTGCTTGAGCTTGGTTCTCCAACCTCGCTTAATTCTATTATTCTCCCACTATCTCCGCCAAGAATGTGTTCCTTCTCAAGGAACACTGCTCTCTTAGCTACAAAGACCTTTTGGTCCTCGAGATGATAGAAATAATACCCACAAGTTTCCTTGGGGTATCCCACAAATTTGCATCGCTCTGTCCTTGATTCTAACTTATCGGGGTTGTGTCTTTTAACATGTGCAGGGCAACCCCAAATCTTAACAACCTTAAGATCAGACTTCTTCCCTTTTCATATCTCATATGGTTTAGACACTGCCGACTTAGTTAGAACTCTGTTCAGAAGGTAAGCTGCGATTTCTAGGGCATATCCCCAGAATGAGATGGGTAGGTCAGCGAAACTTATCATGGACCGTACCATATCTAATAATGTACGATTTCTCCTTTCAGAGACACCATTGAGCTGAGGTGTATAAGGAGGTGTCCATTGGGATAATATCCCATGGTCCTTGAGGAACTGAGTGAACTCTATACTTAAGTACTCACCTCCTCGATCTGATCGAAGAGTTTTGATACTCTTTCCATTCTGGTTCTCCACCTCATTCTTATACTCTCTGAATTTCTCAAAGGCCTCGGACTTGTACTTCATTAAGTACACATATCCATACCTTGAGAAATCATCAGTAAATGTAATGAAGTAGGAGTAACCTCCAATGGCATGAGTTGACATGGGTCCACATACATCACTATGTATGAGTTCCAACAACTCAGTGGCTCTCTCTCCAGTTCCACTAAATGGAGAGTTGGTTAGTTTTCCACGAATGCAAGGCTCACAAGTTGCATATGACACATAGTCGAATGGATCTAGATATCCATCTTTTAGCAACTTTTGAATCCTTCTTTCATGGATGTGACCTAGCCTACAATGCCATAGGTATGTACTGTTCAACTCATCTCGTTTCCTTTTGGACACATTTACATTCATGATATGTGGAGTGGTGTCTAATATAAATAAACCATTATGCAATGTTCCTTTAATGATGATCTTATCATCTAATAAGATCGAACAACCATTGTTCTCAAAAACAAATTTATATCCACTAACTGTTAAACATGAAATGGAGATAATGTTTTTGATAATAGAAGGAACAAAATAACATGCATCTAATGCAATAAAAGCTCCACTAGGCAGATGTAGGGCGACCTCGCCAATAGCTACTACAGCAACTTTTGCTCCATTACCCATATTGAGGTCCATCTCGCCTCTCTCTAGTCTCCTAGGCCTTGCTAGAACCTGCAACGAATTGCATATATGATAAGCACTACCGGTATCCAATACCCATATGTTATCATAAGAGTCTGACAAATGGAGACTGGTCATGAATGTACCTGAAGCTTCATCAAGCTTTTGTTTCGCCCTTTCTGCAAGGTTCTCTTTGCAGTTTCTCTTCCAGTGACCATCTTCACCATAGTGGAAGCACTGACCTTTGTCCTTTGCTGGGTCTTTCTTAGCAACCTTTGCTTTACCTGGTTTGACCTTACCCTTTCCCTTCTCAAGAGACCTTTCTGCTTTTCTTTTCCTTTTGGTCTCACTAGTGTAGAGAATTGGCTTCTCTTTCTTGATAGCACTCTCTGCCTCCCTCAACATATTGAGAAGCTCTGGGAGAGTCACTTCAAGCTTGTTCATATTAAAATTCATTATGAATTGCGAAAAGGAATCTGGTAGGGACTGAAGCACAATGTCCACACACAAGTTATCCTCTAGGACCATTCCTAGACTTGTGAGTTTCTCTATCCACTCAATCATCTTTAGGACATGGTTCTGAACCGGTGTCCCCTCAGTCATCCTAGCGTGGAAGAGGGTCTTAGATATCTCATATCGCTGAGTCCTTCCCTATCCCTCAAACAATTTGCGGACATGTAGGAGAATGGATCTGGCATCCTGTTGAATCTCGAATTTTGATGATGATGTCAATTGTCATCTATTGTCTAATCTATGTGTTGAGATAAGTGTGCAGGATTAACTACGATGAAAGTTAGACAAGCAGTAGGAGTTACGTCGTAGTCAAGTTCATGATCACGTTGGGAGTCCGAGAGTTCGACGAAAGTTCGGACAGTCGTCGGAGGTTCTACAGGAACAGATCCGAGAAGTCTAGAAGCTTGCAAAGTGAAGCTCGTCGGAACTCGCCAAGTGGATCATCGCAAGTCCAGGAGTTTGCCGGAAGTCCGCAGGAGCATCACCGAGGGTTCATCGGATGATCGACGGAAGTTCGTCGGAAACTTTCCAGAAGAAGTGATTGACGCACCGAAGCAAAGCTACAGAAATTATCTTAGAATTAATCATAATTAGCATGTTGATTAAGTTGGAAATGGGAGGTGATCCCATTAGCTTAATCTTGGGGCATTTGGGCCCCTGAAAAATCGAAATTGGGCCGAATGGAGCTACCCATTCGGACCCTGATTGCACAAGGAGGTGCAACCGCCCAAGCCAGGACGTAGCACCGCCTAGGCTAAGTCTCCCAGGGAGACTGGGCGGTGCAACCGCCCCAGCCAGGAGGTGGCACCGCCTGGGCTCAGTCTCCGAGCGAGACTGGGCGGTGCAACCTCCCCTGACAGAGAGGTAGCACCGCTTGAGCTCGGTCTTCGAGCTCTGGCAGGAGGTGCAACCGCCTCAGTCAGGAGGTGGCACCGCTTGGGGCTCAGTCTCCAAGCCAGACTCAAGCAGTGCAACCGCCCCTGACAGAGAGGTGCAACCGCTTGGGCTCAGTCTTCGAGCTCTGCCAAGCGGTGCAACCGCTCCAGTCAGGAGGTGCAACCGCCTGATCCCGGAATTCCGGGATTTGATCGTTTTGAGTTCCAAATTTGAACTGGGTTGGGGCCTATAAATACCCCACCCATTCAGCACTGAAAGGATATAGACCTACACCAAAATCTTGATCTTTTCTGTGGTTCTAAGAGCTCAAAATTGTTGTAAAGCCTAAAAGTTCTCCTCCTTCTGTTCTTCAAAGTTTTGAGTTGTAAAGAGAGGAGAGAAAGGTTCTGTAAGGGTTGTCTCCTGAGCCCGTCAAAAGGAGTGAAACTGTAAAAGGGCAGTTGGCCTTCGCCTATTGAAGGAAGGCCTCTAGTTGACGTCGGTGACCTCGTCGGTGGAGGAAGCCAAAAGTGGAGTAGGTCAAGACTGACCGAACCACTCTAAATCTCGGTTTGCATTTACTTGGAGCATTTTATCATTACTGCAAACCTCCTAAATATCAACTGCCTTCTGCGCTTTTACGAACGAGTTTCTA
The DNA here is from genome assembly GCF_036884655.1 of Musa acuminata AAA Group. Classification (NCBI taxonomy): domain Eukaryota; kingdom Viridiplantae; phylum Streptophyta; class Magnoliopsida; order Zingiberales; family Musaceae; genus Musa; species Musa acuminata. Next base: position 15,219,633 of record NC_088345.1, read on the forward strand.
AGTTCAGATCTTTCCGAATCTGCGTTTAGACGTAAATTGGCGTTTTCGTGTGATCATTACATTGCAGTTTACGTTTACGTTTTGACTCCACTTATAACTGCAAACTGCTTTCTGCGCATTTATAAAACGCATCTCAAAGTTCAGTATCTTCAGAATCAGTATTTAGACGTAAACTACGTTTAGACGTAAAATTGTGTTTAGACGCAAACTGCGTTTAGACGTAAACTGTGTTTAGATGTAAACTGCATTTAGACGCAAACTGTATTTAGACGTAAACTACGTTTAGAGGTAAACTGCGTTTAGACGCAAACTGCGTTTAGACGTAAACTGCGCTTAATCTTAAGTAATCTTAGAATCGGCTTTTACATCGAAATCGTTTTTATCGAACGAACGCAGCTTTCGGTTTTAATCGCTGAAAGATTTTCGCTGCACTAATTCACCCCCCCCCCCTCCCCTCTTAGTGCTCTCGATCCTAACAATTGGTATCAGAGCAAGGTTAACTCTCTAACGGATTAAAACCCAAGAGAGATGGCATACGCCGGAAACCAAGAGGGGCATTCTATTACACGTCCACCCATGTTCAGTGGGACGAACTACACCTACTGGAAGACCTGAATGAGGATCTTTCTTATTTCTATGGATTTTGAAGTATGGAATATTGTCGAAAACGGAATTTCGAAGTCTTCTCTTCCAATGATCGATTGGAATGAATTGGAGAAGAAGGCTTTCACTCTTAATGCAAAGGCTATGAATGCCTTATTTTGTGCACTTGATAAAAACAAGTTTAACCGTGTTTCAACTTGTGAAATGGCATTTGATATTTGGCACACACTCGAAGTGACTCACGAAGGCACAAGTAGAGTAAAAGAGTCAAAGATCAATCTGTTGTTACATTCTTTTGAACTTTTCCGGATGAAACCGAGTGAAACCATTAGCGACATGTTTACCCGTTTTATGGATGTCGTCAATGATCTAAAAGGACTCGGAAAAAGCTTTTCGGATTTTGAGCTCGTAAATAAGATACTAAGATCCCTTCCTAAGAGTTGGGATCCTAAAGTCACTGTTATTCAAGAGGCAAAAGATCTGCGCAACTTCCCTCTTGAAGAACTAATCGGGTCATTAATGACCTACGAAATGACTTGTAAAGCTCATGAAGAGCAAGAAGACATCCTTCCAAAGAACAGGAAGGATATGACACTTAAAACTTCAGAATGCCACTTGAGAGAAAACTCAAGTGATGAGGACTGTGATGATGACTTGGCACTTCTAACAAGAAAATTTTAAAAATTCTTTAAAAGAAACAAGTTTAAGAATGACACAAAAAATAAACTTGAACCCAAGAAGGACCAAGTTATTTGCTATGAATGCAAAAAGCCAGGACACTACAAGAGTGATTGTCCCCAAGTCAAAAGGAGAACAGCAAAGAAGAAGGCGCTTCAAGCAACATGGGATGACTCGAGCGCGTCCGAAGAAGAGGAGTCCAACACCGAGCAAGTTGCTCATTATGCCTTAATGGCCATCGGAGATGAGGTATCAAATTTAATAGATGCAGATTTATCATTTGATGAATTATTAAATGTTTTCCATGAATTATTTGATGAATGTAAGACTATTAGTAGAAAATACAAATTGCTAAAAAAAGGAGCATGATAGTCTTATCTATAATTTCGATAAGTTAAACGCTAAACATCATGATAGTTTAAGCTCATGCATAAAATGCCATGATCTAGAAACTCTCCAAAAAGAAAACTTACTGCTTAAGGACACCTTGAAGAAATTCGAGGTTGGCAGCAAGTCATTAAACATGATCCTTACAAATAAGGGTCACGTTCCCAAAAGAAGTGGAATTGGATTTGTGAGAAGTCCTCACCAAAATCCAACCACCTTCATAAAAGGCCCCATCTTACATGTTCGACATCAAGACAAATGTAACTTCTGTTGTAAATTTGGACACAAGACACATTATTGTCCATTCAAGAAAATAAGTCCGAACAAATTGATTTGGGTTCCTAAAGGAACCATGATAAATTCTATGCAACATGATAGAAAATGTAGATCTATTTGTGAGGCACCCAAAAGCAAATGGGTACCGAAAAATCATCCTTTCTTGTAGAAAACTAAACTATCGCAAGCTAAGAGCAAGAGATGGTACCTTGATAGTGGATGCTCAAGGCATATGACCGGAGATCCATCTCAATTCTCTAAGCTCACTAGCATAGACGAAGGCTATGTCACCTTCGGAGACAACAACAAGGGTAAAATCATTGGCAAAGGAACCATAGGTAACAAATCCAACTTTTTTATTGAAGATGTTTTGTTAGTTGATAGTTTAAAACATAACCTCTTGAGCATTAGTCAATTATGTGATAAAGGATATATTGTCAGATTTGAATCTAATGCTTGCATCATTGAAAAACCACACAAAAACATATCTATGATTGCACTAAAACAAAATAACGTATACACTATTGACATCAATGATTTGTGTAATGAAATGTGTTTTTCTATTTTGAATGAGGATGCTTGGATATGGCATAGAAGATTAGGTCATGCTAGCATGAAACTAATCACTCAAATATCATCTAAAGAACTTGTAAGAGGAATTCCTCATATCAAGTTCATCAAAGATAATGTATGTGATGCTTGCCAATTAGGAAAACAAATTAAGGGTAGTTTCAAATCTAAGAATCAGATAAGCAACTCTAGGCCCTTACAATTGATCCATATGGACTTGTTCGGACCAATCTCCACATCAAGCCTAGGAGGTAGCAAATACGCTTTCATCATCGTGGATGACTATAGCAGATACACATGGACTTACTTCTTAAAACAGAAAAGTGAATGCCTTAGATATTTTACCAAGTTTTGTAAACTTGTTCAGAATGAGAAAGGTTCTAGGATTTCATCAATTAGAAGTGACCATGGTGGTGAATTTCAAAACCATGATTTCTAGGAATTTTGTGAACTCAATGGATACAACCATAATTTCTCTACTCCTAGAAATCCTCAACAAAATGGAGTAGTAGAAAGAAAAAATCGGAATTTACAAGAAACGGCAAGAACCATGTTGAATGAACACAACCTACCCAAATATTTTTGGGCCGAAGCCGTAAATACTGCATGCTACATTTTGAATAGAGTTCTAGTAAGACCCCTACTAACCAAAAATCCCTATGAGTTATGGAACAACAAAAAACTCAATGTTTCATATTTTAAAGTCTTTGGGTGTAAGTGTTTTATCTTGAATGAAAAGGATAACTTAGGAAAATTTGATGCAAAATCCGATGAAGGAATCTTTCTTGGTTATTCTTCAGTTTCTAAAGCCTTTCGTATTTTCAATAAAAGAACTTTAATTATCGAAGAATCCATTCATTTTGTTTTCAATGAGATTTCTGAAATCAGGAAAAATGATCTTGATGATGATGTTAATTTTGATTCCTTAAATTTAAATGAAACCCCTTCTCCAACTAGCAACTTGGATGCATCCACTTTCGAAACATCCTTACCCAAGGATTGGAAGTATGTAGATGGTCATCCCAAGGAGCTAATCTTAGGAGACACGTCAAAGGGGGTTCAAACACGATCTTCTCTTAAAAATTTTTGTGCGAACGTGGCCTTCCTCTCCTAAATTGAACCCAAATGTGTTGACGAAGCCATGAAAGATGATTCATGGATTATCGTAATGCAAGATGAACTGGATCAATTTGAGAGAAATGAGGTGTGGAAGCTTGTTCCTAGGCCAAATGACCATTTAGTTATTAGTACTAAATGGGTCTTCAGAAACAAGCAAGATGAAAATGGTATCGTGGTTAGAAACAAGGTTAGATTAGTGGCCAAAGGTTTCAACCAAGAAGAAAGTATCAATTACGAAGAAATCTTCGCTCCTATGGCTCGATTGGAAGCCATAAGGATGCTCCTTACCTACGCTAGTAGTAATAATTTTAAGTTGTTTCAAATGGATGTTAAAAGCGCTTTTCTAAATGGCTTTATTTCCAAAGAAGTTTATGTTGAACAACCTCCTGGATTTGAAAATGATAGCCTTCCTAATCATGTGTTTAGATTAACTAAAGCTCTCTATGGTTTAAAACAAGCCCCAAGGGCTTGGTATGAGAGACTTAGTTCTTTTCTTATCAAAAATAATTTCACAAAAGGCAAGGTTAATACTACATTGTTCATCAAGAATTTTGAAAATAACTTTTTCATTATTCAGATTTATGTTAATGATATTATCTTTGGCTCTACAAATGAATCTCTTTGTGAATCATATGCTAAAACTATGAGTCTTGAATTCGAAATGAGCTTAATAGGAGAATTAACATTCTTCATAGGCTTACAAATCAAACAACTAAGCAATGGCATCTTTATTAGTCAAACTAAATATGCTATGAATTTATTAAAAAAATTTAATATGAATAACTCAATGGCTATTAACACTCCTATGAGCACCTCCACTAAGTTAGAAATTGATAAAAGTGGAGAAAGCTTCAATCAAAAAACTTATAGGGGTATGATAGGAAGTTTACTTTACCTCATTGCAACCAGACCAGACATCATGTTCAGTGTAGGACTTTGTGCTAGATTTCAATCAAACCCTATCTCATCTCAAAGCAGTTAAAAGAATACTTAGATATCTTAATAGAACCACAAATCTAGGATTATGGTACCCAAAATCAGAAAATTTTGAGTTAACAGCTTATGCTGATGCGGACTTTGCTAGCTGTAGACTAGATAGAAAAAGCACATCAAGATCATGTCAATTTTTAGGACATGCCCTTGTTTCCTGGTCATCTAAGAAAACAAAACTCGGTTGCACTATCAACAACCGAAGCTGAATATATTGCAGCAAGTGCATGCTGTGCACAAGTTGTATGGATGAAAAATACCTTAAAAGATTACAAAGTTAATCTTAAAGATATTCCCATTAAATGTGATAAAACGAGTGCAATATGCTTAACTAAGAATCCTATACAACACTCAAGAACAAAACATATTGATATTAGACATCACTAATTCACCCCCCCCCCCTCTTAGTGCTCTCGATCCTAACAATTGGTATCAGAGCGAGGTTAACTCTCTAACGGATTAAAACCCAAGAGAGATGGCATACGCCGGAAACCAAGAGGGGCATTCTATTACACGTCCACCGAAATCTTGATTCTTTCTGTGATTCTAAGAGCTCAAAATTGTTGTAAAGCCTTTAAGTCTCCTCCTTCTGTTCTTCAAGCTTTTGAGTTGTAAAGAGAGGAGAGAAAGGATCTGTAAGGGTTGTCTCCTGAGCCCATCAAAAGGAGTGAAACTGTAAAAGGGTAGTTGGCCTTCGCCCATTGAAGGAAGGCAGCTAGTTGACGTCGGTGACCTCGTCGGAGGAGGAAGCCAAAAGTGGAGTAGGTCAAGACTGACCGAACCACTCTAAATCTCTGGTTTGCTTTTATTTCGAGTACCTTATCATTACTGCAAACCTCCTACATAACTACTGCTCTTTGCGCCTTTACGAACAAGTTCTAAGTGCTGATCTTTTCGAATCTGCATTCGGACGTAAATCTGTGTTTTTCGTACGATTAGCTTACGTTTGTGTTTTGATTCTGCAAAACTGTCTTCTGCACTTTTATGAACTAGCTTCTGAGTTTAGATCCCTTTGAAACTGTTTTAGACGCAAACTACGTTTAGACGTAAAACTGCGTTTAGACGTAAAACTACATTTAGACGCAAACTGCGTTTAGACGTAAAACTGCGTTTAAACGTAAACTGCGCAAACTGTGTTTAAACATAAAACTGTGTTTTAGACGTAAACTTCTTTTAAACGTAAAACTACGTTTAGACGTAAAACTGCGTTTAGACGTAAAACTGCGTTTAGACGCAAACTGCGTTTAGACGTAAAACTGCGTTTAAACGTAAACTGCGCAAACTGTGTTTAAACATAAAATTGTGTTTTAGACGTAAACTTCTTTTAAACGTAAAACTACATTTAGACGTAAAACTGCGTTTAGACGCAAACTGCGTTTAGACGTAAAACTGCATTTAGACGTAAATTGAGTTTAGACGCAAAACTGTGTTTAGACGCGAACTGCGCAAACTGTGTTTAGACATAAAACTGTGTTTTAGACGTAAACTACTTTTAGACGCAAACTGCGATTAGACGTAAAACTGCGTTTAAGACGTAAAATGAGTTTAGACGCAAAACTGCGTTTAGACGTAAAATTGTGTTTAGACGTAAAACTGCGTTTAGACGCAAACTGTATTTAGACGCAAATTGAGTTTAGACATAAACTGTGCTTAGACGTAAACTGCGCTTAATCTTAAGTAATCTTAGAATCGGCTTTTACATCGAAATCGTTTCTATCGGACGAACGCAGCTTTCGTTTTTAAATCCCTAAAAGATTTCCGCTGCACTAATTCACCCCCCCCCTCTTAGTGCTCTCGATCCTAACAGGAGCAGCGGCTGGAAGGCGACGGTGACGGCACTCAAGGCGACGTCGGTGGCTGGAAACATGGGCAGCAGATGTGAGTTGTTGTGATAGCCCTGTTTCGGTTACAAAAGATGCAGAGCAAGGAGGATCGGCTGCTGGGAGGCGTGCAGCGGTCGTCGCACGATGGTTGGCAGTGGTGGTGGTTCGATTGGGCGACGACGGCGCTTGAGGGGAAGAGGAGTGCTGGAGGAGGCGCGGCTGCAATCGACGAGGGGCTGCGGCAACAGAGGAACTTTGTTTCTGCAACCGCTGCAACGAGGGGCTGCGGCAACCAGCGACTGCGACCCAAGGGGGGGCACGGCTAGGGTTGCGGCTGGAAGGCGGGCGGCGGTGATCGATCGGCCGGGAAGCAGCGGCGGCGGTGGAGGAGTTGCCCTGCAGCGGCGGTAGAGAACAAGAGCAGGGCTGCGGCGGAGTGGGACACTGGCAGCGTCGTCTCCTGGCAGCGGTGGTGGCTCGGGTGGGAGGCGGCGGTGGACTCTGGCCTGAAGTGGGGCAGAGTCGGTTGCTGGCCGGAGAGCAGCGACGGGCGACGGGTGGGATGGCCGGAAGCAGGGGTGCGTGGCTGCGGTTGCTGCTGCTTCTTCTTTCTTTCTTTCTTTCTTTTTTTTTTTTTTTTTTTTTGATAGCTTCGTTGCAGCGAGAATGCCAAGGATCGCTGCTCTGATACCAAATGATAAGACCCTAAAGTCTTATCGTCGCTCTGATACCAAATGATAAGACCCTAAAGTCTTATCGTCGCTCTGATACCAAATGATAAGATCCTAAAGTCTTATCGTCGCTCTGATACCAAATGATAAGACCCTAAAGTCTTATCGTAAAAAAGAAGAAGAGAAAGGGGATGATAATGATCGCTTCGAGGGGATCGGCCTCCTTGATCGCTTCGAGGGGATCGGCCCTCCTTGATCGCTTCAAGGGGATCGGCCTCCTAGGATTTGTCAAAAGACAGAATAGTATTTTTCATAGATTATTGAAAAGAAGCAGTTACTGTAACATCCCCCATTTAAAAAAAAAAAAATTAGTAAATGCTTGTTTGTAAATATGAGGATTATTTAATATTTTTTTTATTAAATAATAAATGATTAAATATTTATGGCTAGGGACCTAAGAGTAAATATTAGAAGTTTGATATAATTTATTAAAGATTCAGATTTAAGTTAAAAAATAAAAAATAAAAATAAAAATAGTGAACATGTGTCACTAGCTAACCTAATGGTGCCACCTAAGTTTGCTCTAAGGATGACACCTAGCATTTTTCATGCATGCTTGCCACCTTGTAACTTTGCAACCCTTGTGTTAACCAAAATGTAACTAAATAAGAGATTAAAGGAGAAACTAAATGTAACCTTACAGATACTGCAGCCAACGTGAATTAAGAAGAGAAGAGAAGGGAAGAAGGAGAAGAAGAGGAATTGAAGAAGAAGCTTTCATTGAGGTTTTGCATCAACTCCCCCCATTTGGGAATCAAATTTGCTTAAGGCAAGTGTTCTAATCTCTTCCTACAGAATTCCTAATCTCTGTTTTCCTTTTAATTCTTCATAAATGCAAAAGATTTCAGCTTAGTACCAAACCGTTCTTTCCTTTTGATACAAAGCTATGAATATGAAATTTTTCGGTAATCTGACTTCTGTACATTGTTTTCGATCTAACTTTGAGCACTAAACTCTGATTTAGGTAAAACCTATTCCATTTGAAATTAGACTCAAATATCTTTATTTTGACACTAAGATTGAATGATTTGGAGTTTAAATGCCTACTAAGACTTCTGTTTCAATTAACCCTACAGATTCTGTAAAATAGAGACTGAAATTTCTGACCTCTTGTTGCTTAACTACTTATAACTTTCTGCTGTGAACTCAGATTCATACAAAGTATGATTTATTCGAAGGTAGACTCAAAATGCTTTCTTTATATACCTGATTTGAAATTTTCGGAGTATAATTGCTAACTAAAACATCTGCTTTCATCGACCCAATGGATTCAGTAAAACAGAGAAAATATTTTCAGACCTTTGGCTACGAAATTATCTGTAACTCCCTGTTGTAAATTCCAATTCTTGTCAAACTTAATTTTCCTAAAATTAGATTGATAAAGCTTTCTAATGACACATATTTTTCATAAATTGGAGCATAATTGGTTATCTAAATAGTTCATACAATGTCCCTATCAAATTCTGCCAGAATCGAGCTTTGGTCGATTTCGGCTCTTCTTGTTTCTTCTCTTTGGAAATCGATTTCGGCAAACACTCTTCAGTTAAGCTTTACATTATTAGCTTAAATTCCTGTATACTTTTGTCCTTTATTTATTTGTCTGCAGCTATCATCTAAAGCTCATGTTTTCAGCGTAATGATTCGGCACATGCATCCCATTGTTCCGCATTTGCTTTCGATATGTGCCTCTTCCAGTTTCATTTCTTTGGACATTGAATTCATCTAACTTTCTTATTTCAATTGAGCCATATGTGATTTCTTGAAATCCTTGTATACTCCTGCTTTTGTTTCCTTTTAAATCTGAATATATTTGTGAAAGATTATGTTTGTATCGTATTGACTCGAAAGGCATATGTACATTTCGTTGTTCCGCATGTGCTTCTGATATGTGTCAATGTTATTGTTCATACTACCCTTTTGTACTCTAGTGTCTTGTGGGATATTGTGAACCTTTGCCAGAAATGGTAAAGGGAGTTATGCTTAGAGCCCGCGATTGCTCTGCCGGCCCCATTGACTTCACTCAGACGTGGGTGGATGGAGCTCCCAGACGTGGGAAACTTATGCTTGGTGGTCATCCAGAAATGGATGAATCACATTATGTATGTGGTCCCACAGTGCCCTCTATGTTTATTGATATGAAATCCAAAGCTTTGTTTATGAGTTCATATTATGCTTTGGATAAAAATGGAATGCATGCTACATCAAAAATGTCATACAAGCTTGTGTTTATTATTCGGTTCACTTGTTATACTTTGAAGTGTTTCGTTTGTCATTATCATGCCCCCAAACACTTTTACGCCTTTGATATGTGCCTAAATGCTTCATATGCCATTTGATACATGCCTAAGTATTTCTTTTGCCAATGAAATGCTCCAATTTCCCTTCTCCTATTGTTATGTCTAATGCTTGTTTTTGAATGAAGTAAACCTTTGTGATTTTATATCAAATGAGATGACTTCAAATGAACACTTATATTTCTACTTTTGTATCTTAATACTAAGCCTGCTTGAACTTCTCCCATCGCCATGAATATGTTAGACGCTTGCTGAGCTCTTTATGCTCACCTCGTTGCTATATAATTTTTTTTCAGGGTAGCTTGTCACGCACTGAAAAGCTAGAAATGGGTTAAAGCAGTGAAAGGCTAGAAGATTTTTGAGCTAATCTTTGTTGGAAGATAGGTTTTTGTTGTATAGTATACTTTACTTTTGATGTAATGTTAAGGAATCTATTGATACTTATGTGTTGTAAAAGTTTAAAGGACTGCTCATGCGTATGGAATGATAAGTTTAAGTTGTATAAGGATAAGAACTCATGGTAAATAATTATCTTTTTGTGATTGTATATACTTCTACGATTATGGATTTGTGTTGTGGATGATGTTTAGTTGAGTTGCCATGGGATTTTGTGAATCTCTGAGTGAAGTGGATTATGGTTTATGTAACATACTTGTTTATGAGTTGTGAATATTGATTATTGAATGATTCTTAGTATCCTCAAATTGTTAAATTGGATCCTGGATTTAATTGATGATGAATTATAATATTATTGATTTTAGACAGGGTCACACTTCCTGAATGTGATAATTCGGGGGGGGGGGGGGGGCGTGACAGTTACATCCCTATTTATAGAGTTCCACCCAGAGTCCATCAGGACTTGAACTCTAATAATAAATAAATATTAAATAAACCTCTACTTGACTCTAACTGAACCAAACCGACTCGATAAACAATTGGACAAAACAGACTCAATAAACATTATTCAATAGCTCAGAAAAAGGATCCTAACACCCACCCTTTGTGCACTCCACATTCTTCCAAGCTTATATGTTCTCGTGGTGCCTCTTGCGCAAAGGGTTGGCCATTCCTCTGAATGCCAATCTTAGATGCTCGCTCCTCAACATATGTGATCTGTTGCACATGATTCTCCCTTTGGAGAAATCAAGATCTATCCCTCCTGGATAATTGTCCCGTTGGAGCAACATCTCTCTTCATTTCAGAGACCACCATCTCCTTGGACTACTCCGATTTGCTGAATAAACTATGCATTGTTCTGCCTCCTGCAAATGCACTTGCTAGATTGTGACTCCACGTCAATACAGCTCCCGCTGCACCACTCAAGGCCTAGCAACATGCTGAACTGGTTGCACACTTCAGCCTTTTACGGACGTATCCTTAACATGCCAAAGAGAAAGTTTTAATGCTCCATGGCGTCGAGTTTCGATCACCTTGGGATTGCCGTGAACATTCCATCGTCCGCATACAAGCCCATGTATGTGTACCTAATTCTTTGAGTTAGCAATTCCCCTCGCCTCTGTGAGCTTTGCACAACTCTTTCGGTCGCTGAGCAACTCATTCTACCTTGGATGGTCTCATCTTTTACTAAGCGCCTCACATGCCTTGAGCACCATCAAGTATAGTTGTCAACGTTGAGCCGTAGCTCAAACTCAGCCATCTCACCCTTTGTGCGCTCCACATTCTTCCAAGCTTGCATGTTCTCGTGGTGCCTCTTGCATGATGGGTTGGCCATTCCTCTGAATGCGAATCTTAGATGCTCGCTCCTCCGAGCGATTCTTTTCCCTACATCTCCATGCCCGGTTTCGCCCAAACGGTCGCGCGTGTGTTGACTGCCCTCAATGCAACCCCGCTAGATCCCCCACATTTGCATGCTAAGTATTTCTATGAGTGCTTGTCATGCTCTGATACCATCTGTCATGGACTTAGCTTGTTTTGCCTAAGTCGTGCGGCACCCTTGCATGTTCGCCCGCAAAGGTCAGCCTCCCCGAAGCCTCCCATGGTCACTTAGGACCCACAAAAGATAAAACGTCTTACACGGGATCCACAAGCAAACATTTCCAAAAACACTTCATAGACAATGCAAATTACAAACAGACTTTACAAGCTCTGAACAATTGCACAACAAATGGTCAAAATGGTCCATTACAGACCGAAAATCTTTCACAAGTGGCTACGTGACACAACCTTTATTTACAAGCCTAAAGCGGCCACCAACCCAACTAAAATGGGACTATTAAGCCTTCGACCGTCCCTCTACATGTTGTACAAAGCATGAACACACCAAAAGACATGGGCATATATAAGCATTACATCAAACATCCTATTTTGAAGTTTGTCCGTGACATTATGCTGATAACCAAGGCTTTCATTCGATGCAAAACTCAATGCACGCACGGAAGACCTGCCTCTACGGTACCATGGCCTTCACTCCTTGAATTCATAGCCCTTCTTGCCGTCATATTGTTCACCGAAGTGGAGCTTCTAATAGCTCTTGATCATACCTCCGTATGATATAGTCCCTCACGAGACTATATCATGTGTATCGCATTGCCACGAGCTATTACATCACGATCTGCCGCACCATGTCGCCTCTTGGTGACATCTCCATTGCATTATGATACTTGTGGGACGAACTCGAATTGTGATCCCTCCAGGTGTGGCCTCGGCCAATACATCGTAGGTTCTTTTCCACCTTCGATTTTGTTCGCTTCATTGGCAATCGACCTTCATCCACCCGCTCTTGGGTCACACCTAGATGAAGCACCGTTCTGTTAGGACCCTTTTTCTAAGCTTTTGAATAATGTTTATTGAGTCTGTTTAGTCCAGTTATTTTTGAGTCGGTTTGGTTCTGTTAGAGTCAAGTAGAGGTTTATTTAGTATTTATTTATTATTAGAGTTCAAGTCCTAATGGACTCTAGGTGGAACTCTATAAATAAGGATGTAACTGCTTCTTTTTGGTAATCTATGAAAAATACTATTCTGTCTTTTGACAAACCCTAGGAGGCCGATCCCCTCGAAGTGATCAAGGAGGGCCGATCCCCTCAAAGTGATCAAGGAGGGCCGATCCCCTTGAAGCGATCAAAGAGGCCGATCCCCTCGAAGCGATCATTATCATCCCCATTTCTCCCCTTTCTTCAATGATAAGAATTTAGGGTCTTATCATTTGGTATCAGAGTCTACGATAATGTTAGGAACCTTTTTCTGAGCTTTTGAATAATGTTTATTGAGTCTATTTAGTCCAGTTGTTTATTGAATCGGTTTGGTTCAGTTAGAGTCAAGTAGAGGTTTATTTAATATTTATTTATTATTAGAGTTAAAGTCCTGATGGACTCTCGGTGAAACTCTATAAATAGGGATGTAACTGCTTCTTTTCAGTAATCTATGAAAAATACTATTCTGTCTTTTGACAAACCCTAGGAGGCTGATCCCCTCGAAGTGATCAAGGAGGGCCGATCCCCTCGAAGCGATCAAGGAGTGCCGATCCCCTCGAAGCGATCAAGGAGGCCTATCCCCTCGAAGCGATCATTATCATCCTCATTTCTCCCCTTTCTTCGATGATAAGACTTTAGGGTCTTATCATTTGGTATCAGAGCGACGATAAGACTTTAGGGTCTTACCATTTGGTATCAGAGCCTACGATAAGACTTTAGGGTCTTATCATTTGGTATCAGAGCCTACGATAAGACTTTAGGGTCTTATCATTTGGTATCATAGCCTACGATAAGAATTTGGGGTCTTAGCATTTGGTATCAGAGCGACGATAAGAATTTAGGGTCTTATCATTTGGTATCAGAGCGACGATAAGACTTTAGGATCTTATCATTTGGTATCAGAGCGATGATAAGATTTTAGGGTCTTATCATTTGGTATCAGAGCGACGATCCTCAGCGTTCTCGCTGTAGTTCGTCATCTCAAAAAAAAAAAAAAAAAAAATTGTGAGGCCGAAGCCGGCAGCCACGCACGCTGTTCCTTCTCACCCAAGACGGAACATTTGCTTCCCGACGCCGACCACCCCTGCTTTCGTTCTCCTCCATCACCGGCGCTGCATCCTGGTCGGCGACCACCGCGGCCGCTGCTCCCCGGCCAGCGCCCATCGCTGCCGCTGTGTCCCGGCCAGTAAACTTCTCACCTTGCCTCGTTGCTGCCGCATCTCGCTCGAGCGTGAAGGGCCGCGCCCGCCGTTTCCCAGCCAGCGGACCACCCATCGCCGCTTCTACCATCGGCGACGCTGCCCTAGCCGCACCGCCATCGCTGCCTTCCCTTGGTTGCAGCTTCGGCCGTGCGATCTGTCGGCGTCGCTGTTTCTGTGGTGCGATAGAAACAGAGCACCCTGTTTCCCATCTCCAGCATCGTAACTTCCCGGCCAACGACGACGCTCGCTGCCTCCTTCTCCACCACCGCCGCTGCGCTCCGGCCAGCAACAACTACTGCTGCCAGCCACCGCAGCCTTCACCTCAACCCCCTCGATCAGCACCGTTGCTGCAGCCCCCTTGCTCTGCATCTTTGCCACTACCGCCGGTTGCCACCACTGCAGCCTCAACCCCGGCCACTTCAACGCCACCTCCCTCTTGTTCTGCCTCCGCTACTGCAGTTGTTGGTTGCCATCACCGCACCCTCAACCCGGCTACTCGGCGATTGCTTCCTTGGGTCACAGCAGTCATAATCATCCCCTTTCTCTTCTTCTTTTTTACGATAAGACTTTAGGGTCTTATCATTTGGTATCAGAGCCTACGATAAGACTTTAGGGTCTTATCATTTGGTATCAGAGCCTACGATAAGACTTTGGGGTCTTAGCAGTCACAATCGCCGCGCCACCACTGCTGCCTCTCCACCGCCGCCTGCATCCCCTTGGGTCGCAGCCGCAGCCGCCGATTGTCGCCCTCCTCGCGGCGACCGAAACAAGGCAACTCACGGATTGCCCTTGTTCCCAACCGTGTCACCACCACTTTTCCCAGCCGCGTCGCCGCCGCAACCCTAGCCGTGCCCCCCTTTGTGTCGCAGCCGTCGGTTGCCGCAGCCCCTCGTTGCAGCGGTTGCAGAAACAGAGCTTCCTCTGTTGCCGCAGCCCCTCGTCGATCGCAGCCACGCCTCGAGCGCCGTCGCCTTCCAGCCGACCCACCACCACTGCCAGCCACCGTGCGGCGACTGCTGCTCAACTCCCAGCCGCCGCTCCCCCTGGCTCGGGCGAGAACGACTACCGCCACTACCCCTTGCTCTGCCCCCTTGGTGACCGAAATAGGGCAATCCTCTTGCTACTGCGAACGGTTGCCACCATTGTCGCCGCTGCTGCCCAGCCAGCGACGACGCCGCTCACCGCCCAGCCTGCCACCGTCGATTCCTATTTTTCCCTGCAGCCTCAACCTCGGCAACACCACCGTAGCCGCCCTCCAACAACACACACAACAAGCTCTTGTGCGGCCGCTTCAACCTCGGCAACGCATGCACCGACTCCTCTCACCGGCGCCTCCTTCCGCAGTGTGACAGAAACAGAGCAACGCTGCCTTCCATTCGTGCCGTCGCAGCCATCGCAGCGGCAAGCCCTTGGCGGTGCTGCCCCAGCTGTGCCACCATCACTGCCTCCCAGCCCTCAGCAGTAGCGATCCCTCCACGCAGCGACCACAGCAAGCATCGTTGCCTCCTACGCAGCGAACACAGCTACATCCCCACATCCTCGCAGCAACCCTTCATTCCAATAGTGCTATCACCGATTGCATCACAACAACAGCATCGAGTAGGGCAGTGAATTATGCCCTAGGCTTGACACCAAAAACAGGAGTTGAGATTACAGATTTGCAGTCTTACAGAATAGCCACCGATAATTCAATGAAAGCACAAATGGAAGCATTGGAAATAAGAATTGAGAACCGGCTGCAAGAAACACTTAATGATTTCAAAAGAAGCCTACTGGAGAGCCTCAGCAAATTTCAACAAGATGGGAGCTCAAGTTCTACGTTGCACAGATATGAAAATATTGGAAAAGGGCTCCAAGATTGTGACACAATCTACTCGTACATGAAGGTGGATGAACAGCTCGCCAAAATTTGTTAGACTTCTACAGTGTTGGAATATCAGAGTAGGTTTGAAAAATTATCAAATCAAGCTAGAGATTGGTCAGACCGACAACTTCTGGATACATTTATTGAAGGGCTTATTCCAGAGATCCGGTGTGAAGTTAAGGCTCGTCAACCCCGCACTATGATAGCTGCGATCTCATTTGCAAATCTACATGAGAAAAAAATTAGCAAGGAAAGATCAGCAAGGGGTTTGCACTATGATGAAAAGTGGAGTATGGAGCACCAATGTAAACAAGGGCAACATATGATGATTGAGCCAATTAGAGAGGAACCGAAAGCGGAACCGAAAGTAGAAGAGTTGGACTCCGATCATGAAGGTATAAATTCTAATGAAGATGTTGGACCTACGATACATACAATGCATACATTAGCCGACTACTCTAACCCGCAAACTCTGGAAGTTGGCGAAACTCTGGAACAACAGCCTGCTATAGGTTTGATTGATATTGGTAGCATTAACAATTTTATGGACAGTGAGACTATTGACCGATTGGCCCACCACATTGAAGACTATGCCAGATTTGAAGTAAAGATCGTTGATGGGTGGATTTTCACTTGTGATAGCAAAGGTTCAAAGATAAAATTGATTATATAGGGCCAAAAGTTTCATGCAATGATTACTACACTGAAAGGCCGACCTATTGCTTACACTATCAAAAACTGGAGACCATACTTACTTGATAAACAGGTTGTGATGCGTTGCAGATAGTCTCTGGCTAAAGTGCTGAAAGAGAACCTCCTAGAGATTGATGCTACTCAGCCTTGAGGACAAGGCTAATTTGACGAGGGAGGAACTGTTAGGACCCTTTTTCTAAGCTTTTGAATAATGTTTATTGAGTCTGTTTAGTCCAGTTGTTTTTGAGTCGGTTTGGTTCAGTTAGAGTCAAGTAGAGGTTTATTTAGTATTTATTTATTATTAGAGTTCAAGTCCTGATGGACTCTAGGTGGAACTCTATAAATAGGGATGTAACTGCTTCTTTTTGGTAATCTATGAAAAATACTATTCTGTCTTTTGACAAACCCTAAGAGGCCGATCCCCTCGAAGTGATCAAGGAGGGCCAATCCCCTCGAAGTGATCAAGGAGGGCCGATCCCCTCGAAGCAATCAAGGAGGCCGATCCCCTCGAAGCGATCATTATCATCCCCATTTCTCCCCTTTCTTCGATGATAAGACTTTAGGGTCTTATCACGTTCTAGGATAGTCCGTCGCCTAGTAGCTCCTGAAGTCAACCAACTTAGTTGCAATTAGTGCACCATTGTCTGGATCCTAGGCTTTTGCCCCTACCAGCATAATCTCCGCTGCGCACCACTTCCTGCTAGGCAACTTGATTGGCAACACTATGTCATATTCTTCAAGAGTACCCGCCTCCGCATCCTCTTGCCCCGTGCCAAGGCCTTCTGAACCCAACTTCGCCTCCGCAAGTTGAGTTGCCTTAGTTCCTCCATCAAATACTTCTCCGAGATAATGTGCATGTGCTTAGAAGCTCCCTTCATCTTTGGCACCATACAAGATGAGTCCGCTCCATCATAATGAAGGACCCATGGAACAACATGATCCTGCTCTTGCCTCTACAAGAGTTCATGTTCTTGACCTTTGTCCAAGGAAAGCACTATGCCTCCGCTCCATGTTCCATCTTCTCTGCTAGCTCCCTTCATGCGGCTTGGGTACATCGCCAAGTTACACCCAAGTTGCTTCGCTCGTTTTTGCATTAGGTTGATGGTGGCCCTCGCGCCCACCATTCCACGGGTCAGCCCTCCCTTGAGTCCAATCTCCATATCGACTCTAAGTGTGCCTTCATTTGTGTTACTTTGGGTCGCTCCACCACTTGATCTCGCAATGCATCCACCAATGCATTCTCTCAAGCGAGATCATGCGACAACTCCTTGCCGCTTGCTCGGTCCATTGAGCTTCATGGAGTTGTTATTTGTTGAGGTACTCCTCCTCAACATATATGATCTGTTGCACATGATTCTCCCTCTGGATAAATCAGGATCTATCCCTCCTGGATAATTATCCCGTTGGAGCAACATCTCTCTTCGTTTCGTAGACCACCATCTCCTTGGACTACTCCAATTTGCTGAACAAACTGTACATTGTTCTGCCTCCTGCAAATGCACTTGCTAGATTATGACTCCATGTCAATACAGCCCCCGCTGCACCACTCAAGGCCTAGCAACATCCTGAACTCGTTGCACACTTCAACCTCCTACGGATGTATCCTTCACATGCCGAAGAGAATGTTTCAATGCTCCATGGCGCCGAGTTTTGGTCGCCTTGGGATGCCCGCGAACATTCCATCGTCTGCATACAAGCCCATGCATGAGTACCGAATTCTTCGAGTTAGCAATTCCCCTCATTTCTGTAAGCTTTGCACAACTCTTTCGATCGCTGAGCAACTCGTTCCACCTTACATGGTCTCATCCTTTACCAAGCGCCTCGTTTGCCTTGAGCACCATCAAGTATAGTTGTCAACATTGAGCCGTAACTTAAACTTAGCCATCCCAACCTTTGTGCCCTCCGCATTCTTCCAAGCTTGCTTGTTCTGGTGGTGCCTCTTGCGCAAAGGGTTGGCCATTCCTCTGAATGCCAATCTCAGATGCTCGCTCCTCCAAGCGACTCCTTTTCCCTACATCTCCATGCCTGTTTTCCCCTAAATGGTCGCGCATGCTGACTGCCTTCAACGCAGCCCCTGTAGGTCCCCCATGTTTGCATGTCAAGTGTTTCTATGAGTGCTTGTCCCGCTCTGATACCATCTGTCATGGACTTAGCTGGTTTTGCCTAAGTCATGCGGCACCCTTGCGTGTTCGTCCGTAAATGTCAGCCTCCCCGAACCTCCCATGGTCCCTTAGGACCTACAAAAGAGAAAACGATTTAGAGAAAGCGCCTCACTCGGGATCCACAAGCAAACATTTCAGGAAACACTTTATAGACAATGCAAATTACAAATATACTTTATAAGCTCTGAATGATTACACAACAAAGGGTCAAAATGGTCTACTACAAATCGAATTCTCTCACAAGTGTCCACATGACACAACCTTTATTTACAAGCCTAAAACAACCACCAAACCCAAATAAAATGGGGCTGTTAAGCCATCGATCATCCTACTTGTTGTGCAAAGCATGAACAAACTAAGAGACATGGACATACATAAGCATTACATCAAACATCCTGTTTAGAATTTTGTCTGTGACAACCAGGAGGCGACATGGTGCAGCGGGTTGTGGTGGAACAGTTCATGGCAATGTGATACATAGAAATCTGGTCCCGTAAGGGACTATATCATACAGAGGTATGATCAGGAGCTATTGGGAACTCCACGTCGGTAAACAATACGACGACAAGAAGGGTTATGGATTCAAGGAGTGAAAGTCTTCTATGCGTACATCGAATTTTGTATCAGATGAAAGTCTTGGTCATCAGCATATGGGGGTTGTGTACCACTGAGGGAAAAGTTCAAATGCAAGTACCAATGAGTCCCATGAGAGGGACTTGATCATGTAGAGGTACGATCAGAGCGGTTGGAGAGTTGAACTACTCCAGAGCCCATATTTGCTTAAGGGAGCCCGGTAAATCAGATGACAAGTCCGAGTAAGTGAACGTTGCTACTAAGGAAGCTAAGGAGAACAGAATCGGTGCGAATCTTGCAACATGATGGCAAAGGCCATGCATGGAAGTTGCAGTCTATTTTTCCATCTACTAAGAGGAACTCCTTGGAGAACATAGAGGTGTTAAAGTAAAGGGTTGAAAGGGGCGAGGAAGTGACGACGAGTCCATAGGGACTTAGCTATCCAAATACCAAGCATTGGTTAGAATAGAGGTGGACTCAGAGGAGTGTCATAGTGCCACAAAGGTAGATCTACCAATTGTGAAGAAAGGGGGACATATGCGAGGAGATGGATAGTAGGGCCTTGGGCATGATAGTGCCATGGTACCGTAGAGGCGTGACTTCCATGGAGTCATCGATCCCTTGCTCTCATAGGGGGAGAGTGCTTGGTCGTGAAAGGGGTCAAGGAGGTAGAGAATACAAAGGCAAACTCCAAGTACCGAGACAAGGCTGAAGGGCAGAGACCAAGGAACTTTGTAAGACCAGTGTCAACGAGCTTCTCATCAAGATAGCCGAAAGTGAAGGACTTCGAGTCGATGCAAGAGTGCATGACCAAAGAATGAAGTAGGCAGCACGCGATGTTGTACCTTTGCTACTCAATGGAGTTGGTGGCAGGGTTGATGGAGAAGACAGTACAATCCCAAAGGCGACCAAAACTATTAGAGATTTACTCCAAGTTGGGGTGAAAACTTCCTACATTCCATAAGTTCGATGGCATTGAGAAGGTAAATCACAGTAACTAACTCAACGCAAGGAGTGAAAACACTTCAAGTGCTTTAGAAGCATGAGCAAAGAGCAGGTGAAGGCTAGTAACCAGCTCGATGCATGGAGTACAACCCTCAATGAGGCAAGCAAAGTCAAGTAACATTTGCCTTCTCAACTCTTAAGAGAATGGGCAAAACTGAGTACCCCAATTCTCTTATCTATCTAGCAGAGGAGTTCTGCACATGTTCAAAGATCCTTTGAATAAACTAACTGGAAGACAATAGTTGTCAAATCCTCACCAATCGTGATCAGTGCTATTGAGAGTATATTATCCGCTTCATTTTCCAACAGAAAACCAATCGAAAGCTGAAGTGATGCAAATTTACTTGGAAGTGACAACTAAGTGATAGAAGAGTCGATGGGCAAATTTTATGGAGGAAGGACTCAAAACTTCAAAAGTTTGCGAGGCAATACTCGTTAAAGCTCCAACAAGCATCCATCCAATTCAAGCAACATGTCACATTTGAGAGACTAGCGCATAGTAAAGATGGCTTTTTCCTTCATTTGAATAATTCGTAGGAACTAACAGGGATCAACACAACTTAGCCAATCCCATACTAGAGTCAGAGTCATTGGCGAGTTGAAGCAACATGGCAGATCAAAAATTCGATTACTCAACAATAGTCACGAAGAGCAGTTGGGAACCAAGAGATGCATTGTAGTTAGAGCAAAAGATTGAAGACTTAGCAAAGGCAAGGAGTTGCAATGTCAGCAAAAGCTTCGACGAGGACGTCAAAGGAATAAGTGGGGGGGAATGTCATGGACAAAACTATAAACAGGGTGTTTAATATAATGCTCATGTATGTCCGTGTCTTTTGGTTTGTTCATGCTTTGCACAGCATGTAGAGGGACGGTCGAAGGCTTAACAGTCCCAATTTAGTTGGGTTTGGTAGTCAATTTAGGCTTGTAAATAAATGTTGTCATGTGGACACTTGTGGGAGATTTCGGTCTATAGTGGACCATTTTGGATCCTTTGTTGTGTGATCGTTCAAAGATTGTGAAGTATGTTTGTAATTTGTATTGGTTATGAATTATTTCTTAGAATGATTGTTTGTGGATCCCGAGTGAGGCATTTTTTCTAACTCGTTTTCTCTTTTGTAGGTCCTAAGGGACCATTAGAGGTTTCGGGCAGGCTGACCTTTGCAGATGGACACGGAAGGGTACTGCACGACTTAGACAAAACCGGCTAAGTCCATGACAGTCGCCTCGTTTCTTCTCCCCACGTCGCCGAGGCTTCTTCTCCTTGCGCGGATAAGGAGAAGTCGCCAACAACTTTGAGGCCTCGTCACCTCAAATGACAAGGAGGCAACATCTCATCTGTGGCATTCGACGAGGGAGGGCGGTGACGGATCTCTAGATTTTTCCTTTTCTTGTCCCTATTCTTCCTTCTCCCTAGGCTAATACCATCCTGTAGTAGGCGGTAACAATCGAAATCAATCGTTACCGATCGATTTCGCATGGTAACAAGGCGAAAATAATCCAAATCCATGGTACCGCCCGGTAGCAGACGATATTATTCAAAAATAAAAATGTAGATTCTATGTTTAGGCTTTCGCTAAAAATGATTACTGCTAGTGATTTTATGCATGTTCTCCATCATCTTTTTGGATACAAGTTATTACAATGAATACAAAACCAGATCGTTTGGCTTAGAGGTTATCTTTCTAGCTTACTCTTGATGAAAATTTGGTCTCCTGTAAGAAAAGGTGCTTCTCTCCTGTAAGAAAGGAGCATACTAAATTGTGTCAATTTATTTACAGCAGTCTGAGAAAAGTTGTGTTTTTATTATATTTCTATTGCAGCAGAGACACCCGGCAAAACACTGATACACAGCTTCTAATGGTGGTTTCGATTGGCTCACATCCATTTCTGTTTGATGCATCAATAATATTTCTAATTTGGGATCATTATGTCCTTGAACATCTTGGTTTGATTCAATCTGAAGCTTTGTGTCTTTGTTTGGCTCAACTAGCAGCAATAATGTGTCAGCTATTTGGTGTTGAGATCTGCATTTACGATGTTAATTATATTCTTCAAAAAGGTTCGAAATTATCATCTTGTGTCACTTTCTTGACTTCTTGATATTGTTGTTCTTTAATTTGTAGCATTATTGCTACTTGGGCATGCCGATTCTTATATTTGCTTTTTTGCTTTAAATGGGATTCCCTGTGGTCTCCTCTTTCAGCTACAAGAACATTCCTCCAACTATTAAAATTTCAGTACTTCCATTGCATCTGGAGTATGATCAAATAAATGAAGTCTCTCCATCTGAAAGATAAAAATTAAAGTTGGAACCACATATAGTCACTTTGGTGCTCCTTCATTGGTTGAATCCTTGCTTCATGGCAGTTTTTGGGAAGGCACACCCTGTTTCTCTTTTGCCTTCTTTTTCTATGTAGGATCCTTTGCTGCATTTATAAAGCTACGAAATATTGATATTCCAATAGCCTAACCATGGGTGCTCGCCTTGTTGTGCTAACAGGTGCTTGTGGGATCAGTAATCCAACAGCCATGTGGCTCATCATGATCATCAGCTTAACTGTGTAATCTGCTCTCTCTCTCTCTCTCTCTCTCTCTCTCTCTCTCTCTCTCTCTGCGTTGGTGTGGTTGTGAAATCTAGGGCATAAACTGCATAAGATCTTCACCTCCAATTTCCTTCTTATAACAAGGATGGAAAGTCACTCGGAAAATGATGTATACTTTAGTAGTTAACTATAACTTCTAATAATCTTAAAATGCTAAACAATAGTGACGTATCTCTTTAATATCAATAGACCAATAGAAATTAGTGCATTATTTGCATTTTTAGAGGAGTAATATAATGACAAATGATGAAATAATTAAAAAAATTTCTTAGGATAAAAACGATATCTAGATTTTGAATAGATTCACTATTTTCGAGTTATTTTATAATTTGAATCCATTTACTATAAATGATTGTTTCTTATGTACGGCTTTTTATAGAGTCCATGCACAATGGATAATGACCAATAATGTAGTTGATCATGAAAGTCCTTGATACTTCATCTAGAAGTATAGGTAGACTTTTGTGAATCTCTTTCTATTTAATATATCTTTTATTTTATCTTTCAATATTTTACTTGTGGTGGTTGTCACATCTCAGTTTATATAGGATTATATATGATCGAGGTTGTGCTCGATCATATGGCTATAAAATGTTTGGAAGAATTTTTTTTTTAATTTAGAAAGAAGTTATCTTGGTCACACATCATTTGAGATATGGTTTGGTTTCCAATGATAATTAATTGTGTTAATATCTACTTAGTTTCATGATCCTAAAATTCCTGCAAGTAGAAGCCTATCATCTTCAAATAGCTAAGGAAGAATTCACTCTAAAGAACAAAAGAACATGTTAGGAAAAACACGAAAGTATGATTTTATTCATGCTACTTTTGTTGATCACTTATTAATTTAGCAAGCCGAAGCTAACAAAGCAAGATAACATATCTGTAGCACTTATTTTGACCTTATTACTTGTTGGTAATATAGCACTATATGTTATATTGCACTACAGCAGCACCAACCATATTGACAAATCCAACTATGACCAAGACCTTTCTGGTGGCATGGTACGGCACAATCACTTGCAGTACCACATTGAGTCACAATATCTACACAACTTGTCTCCGACCCTTTCACTGGATTTTCTGCAACTAAACATAAAATGCATAGCGATAAGAAATTGGAGAATCATTATTAGTGTTTAAATCAAATTTAAACAATGATGTGACACAAATAAATTTAGATGAAAGATCATCATGATAAGTACCGGTGGATGTCGCAAACATGATAAGGGAGAGACCAATGAGGCCAACAGTGAGGACAAAGAGTTTAGTAGAAGCCATCTGTTTCCAGCAAATTAAGTTTTCCACTATGAGTAATTATTTCGAACAAAAGACTCTTAAATAGAATATTCATGATCTCATGAGATTTACTACAGACGTGTTAAGTTTAGTACTTGCGATGGAAATTATCAAATATTCATTGAATATATTGGAAAGCTGAACTATAAGATATGCTTCATTGAATCTTAATTTGTAAATCAATGTATATAAATTATATTTACTGTTCATGAAGTATATCAGGGACAAATGTGGCAATATGTCATATTTCGATCCAATGATGACTTGTTTCTTGGGTATAAATTTTACTATATCATGAGGTTTACTACATACTACTCTTGGGTTTGTCTTACTTGAGTGTATCTAGGTTTTCAATTAATAGATCTCAATATATTATTTACGAGATTAGATATACTTAACCAATTTTATCCATATTTATTCTCCATATTCTATATTAAAGACAAATATATCAATAAGTTTGATCATACATTTATCCCAGTAGAGGTTGGTATTATTCATTATTATTATCTAGAAACTTGTTTAAATTCATAAATAGATTTTCTAAATTTGTATATCAAATTTTATATTTTTTTATTTTTTATATAAATTTTTTAGGTTAATCAAATTAGATCCCATTAAAAAATTTATTTCAAGTATATATGATTTAACTTAAAATCATAATAAGCCACTAACTTCATAACGATTCTTAATGAGTATATTTAAAAAATAAAAAAAATCTCATTATGATTGATGTATTTTTTATAAGTTTAACTTAACTATAAGTGTAGCTATTATATTATTCGATATATATTATTCGATATTATTCCTTGAGTCATATTTATATAGTAATTTTTTTTTAGTTATTGGACAATTCGATAAGTTTTCATACACTATTTTGGTCTATTAATTTTGACACATCTTTTATTGTATTGTACCATAAATTAGAATAACTATTTTTTATAATTTAGGAAAACAATGAGGAATCATTTTGATTCCTATATCATGATTCTTGTATTAATACCACATAATTAATAAAAAAAGATAGGTTTTCTCTCCCTTTAAGATATTCTCAAAATTACCGATTATGATTATTCTACATGTTTATCAACATTGATATCCATATTATATGGGAGTTCATCAATTTTATTTTATTGTTCATTTTAATCAAATCATTTAATGATTTGAGGAATAATAATCTCTCGAATATAAAATGATAAAGAAGTATCAATATCTTCTCAATATCAATATTAATTTTTTAGATTTTTACTCTCATTGATTCACTATTTTTCTAGAAATCTTGTATTACCATATTCAACTATCCTCTAATTATGATTAAGATAATAAAATCTATATTCCTTTAAATTTTTTTGAATAAATAATAAAATATCTATAAAAAGTATTTGAATCTAATTTCTTTTAATGTGAATTGAATTGAAAATCCTTATCTTTGTAGGACAATTCTATTGTCAATATCTCAAGTTGGGTTTTCTACTAATCCATAACTTAAAAGAAGTTAATAGAATTGATTTATTAGGAATCTTATTTAATATATGCATAATCATTCTTAGAGCTTTTTTTCATATTGATTAAGGTATAGAAGAATAATTTATTATACTCCTAACCATATTCATAAGAGTACAATTTCAACTTTCAATAATTTTATTTAACTGTCATATCTAGCAAATTATACTAATCACAAATACCTTAGTTTTTCATGAATTTAGCAAAAAAACTAGAATTATAATTGGGTTCTTCATGACTACTATAAAATTTATCACCCTTGTTAGATATAATATTTTTGATTTTTCTTTCTAATTATCTCTCAACTTTATCTATGCATATCTAAAGGTATCACGCCCCCCCGAAATATTAACAATTTTATCAACAAACCATTTCCAAGATCTAAACACATATTTGAGGATATTTAGAAATATTTAAACATTAATCACATCCATAAAATCTGTATAATTTATAATCATATATCATATTACTTGATAATTCACATGTATGAAAACCCATGCCAACTTAACAATTAACAATACTTATAAATCCACAAGCTAAACAATTTATACAATTAGAACTCCAACTATTTACCATTAGCTCATATCATCCTAACCTAAACTTAAATTTCTGAAATTCTAAATAAGAGATATCTTTTAACATGTTTACGCGATATATCAATTTCAAATCTATCGATAACATTTTATTACATACAAAATGCATGTATACAATAATAACATAACAACCAATAATACTTGCCCATAATTCTGAATTGCTCTCCACTGCCACAGCCCAATTTAAACATCTTAGAGAGTGATAAGTTGACTTCAAAGATTACATAGCAATGGAGTGAGCTAAAAAACTTAGTAAGTGACAACACATATTTAGAACAAAAATGGATAGTTTTAAACAAGAATATAAGAGATTCAAGAATACCATCTCATTAGATACAAATTTGTAAATGTCATTTCATTCAAAATATATTTGGTTCATAACAAATGGAATAGAGAGTAATTGGAGTATATCAATAGAGTATAAAATGTTCCAGAGCATATCAACAATATATGGAATATTTCATAGCATATCAATGGTAAATAAAGCATTTCAAAGCATATCAATGGTGTATGAATATTTCAGAGGCATAAGAAGTATTTCGGAACATATCAAAGAACAAATATGAAACAGAAGCTCAAACATACATTGCATTCATATCATTCTTATCCAAAGCACATATATAATTACATAACCAAAGCTCTGGATATCATATCAAACACATAGAAGATGAAGTAGGATCATAACATAATATATGGTACATCCATTTCTGAATGACCACCAAACATAAATCTCCCACGTTTGGGAGCTCCATCCACCCATGTCTGAGTGAAGTCATAGGGAGCCGGTAGAGCATCATGGGCTCTATGCATAACTCACTCTACCATTTCTAGCAAAGGTGTTGAATCTCGAATTTTGATGATGAAGTCAATTATAAATTGTTTGATCTAATCTATATGTTGAGAAAAGTGTGTAGGATTAACTATGATAGCAGTAAGATATAAAGCAAGTGTTGTGCTGGAGTCAAGATCGAGATATCATTGAGAGTTTGAGAGTTTGTCGGAAGTCCGAACGTTCGTCGGAAGTTTCGTCGGAACCAACCGACAAGTCCAGGAGCTTGCCAAAGAAGCTCATCGGAACTTGCTAAGAAGATCGTCGTAAAGTCCAACTGGGAGTCCGCCGGAACATTGTTGAGAGTTCATCGGATGTTCGCCAGAAGTACGCCGGAAGCTCGTCGGAAGAGCAATTGACGCACCAGAACAAGAGGCGATGTAATTATGTCTTAATTATCATAGTTATAGTGTAAATTAAGTTAGGATTGAGAGGTAATCCCACTAACTTAATTAGGGGCCAAGTGGACCCTTAATAGAGATGAATTGGGCCGAATTGATCAGCCAATTCAGCCCTTGAATTCTTGACCGGTGGTGGCACCGCCTGGAAGGCAGTGCCCCCCAGGATATCTAGGCGGTGGTACCACCGGCAGTAAATGCTGCAAACGGTGGTATCGCCCCTATTAGGCGGTGGTACCGCCCAGTATAAAATCAGCGACGGTAGTACCACTAGTACCTCGAATTCCGGGGATGTGATACTTTTTGGCTCCAATTTTGAAGCCATTGGGGTCTATAAAAATCCCACTCTTTTCTGCATGAAAGGGCACGAAAGCATTGGCTTAATCTTGAATTCTTGAGTTATAAAAGTGTTGTAAAAGTTAGAGTTCTCCTCCTTCGTCTCTTAGCCTTGTAACCATCCAAGAAAGAGGAGTGAGACTTGTAAGGATTATCTCCTAAACTCGGGAAAACGAGAAAGCACTATAAAGAGGTGTTCAGTCTTCACCTATTGAAGGAAGGCCTTTAGTGGATGCTAGTGACCTCGTCATAAATCCGAAAGTGGATGTAGGTCACATTGACCGAACTACTCTAAATTCTAGTTTGCTTTTTATTTGTGTAATTTATATTATTGTAAACCTCTTTAATCTTCTCTTGCACTTTTACGAAAGCTTTCAAGTTCAACTTCTCTCTGAAACAGATTGAATCGAAACCATTTTTGTCGGAATCGGTTTTAGTCGAAACGAATATTTTTCTGAAATCGTGAATGTTTTCCGCTGTACTAATTCACACACTAGAGTATAAAAGGATAATGTGAACAATAAAATTAGCACATATCAAAAGCAATGTTGAACAATAAAACGTACTTATGTCTTTATGAGTCAATATGATGTAAACATAATCTTTCACAAATGCATTCAAATTTGAAAGGAAATAAAGCAAGAGCATATAAGGATTTTAGCATATATTAGAAGCACATGCGGAACAAGGAACATACATGTGCGTATACAAAATAATGTGATACAACATAAACTTTACATAAAAGGTTTCAAGAATGTAAATAATTTAAGGATAAGAGTATACAAGAATTCAAACTAGTAAGATAAAACTTAATTGAAGAAAGAATGCTAGATGAAATCAATTTTCAAAGGGAATGAAATAAGAATAGGCGAAATCGACCAAAGCTCGATTTTTGGTAGAATTTGAGAGGCACAACGCATGAATTATTCGGACAACCAATTAATGCTCTAAATTACTTAAGAATGATATCTTTGGAAAGATATTTCAATCTACTTTCAGATAAAATAAGTTTCAAATGAATCAAAGTTTACAACAGAGAATTATAAATAATTCGGTAACTAAATATCATAGATCAAAATCTCTATTTTTGCATAATTCATAGGGTCAATTTTAATAGAAAATTAGGTAGGTATTTAGACTCTAAATCTTTTAATCCATGTATTAAAAGAAAGATCTACGAGTCTAGTTTCCAACAAAATAAGTTTTGCATAAATAAGAGTTCCAACAAGGACTTATAAGCAGTTTAGAATCAAAAGGTTGGAAGTTACGATCACTGTTTCGCAAAATCCATAGGGTCAATTGAAACAAAAGTTTGGGCACCTATGACTAGCAATCTCCCATTTGACCTAAATTCAATCACCTATGTGTCCGATACTCATTAGACCCTTGTGATGCTCAAAGACAATATGAGACAATGGCTTTGTCAATGGATCTGCAATATTATCTTCGGATGTAACTCTTTCCGCTGCTACATCTCCTCGGGTCATGATCTCACTAATCAGGTGGAACCTCCTCAAAATGTGCTTAGACTTCTGATAAGATCTAGGTTCTTTCGCTTGAGCAATCGCCTAGTTGTTTTCATAATATAACGGAATCAACTCCCCCCTTGCTTAGCACGACTCCTAGATTTGTGATGAACTTCTTCATCTAGACTCCCTCTTTTGGTGCCTCTATTGCAGCAATATACTCCGCCTATGTGGTTGAGTCAGAAATAGTATCTTATTTGGAACTCTTCTAGTACACTACTCCTCCATTTAGGATATACATATACCTCGAATTCAACTTGTTATCATCGACATCAGATTGGAAACTCGAGTTTGTGTAGCCTTCAACCCTAAGGCTACTACCTCCATATACTAGTGAAAGATCCTTAGTTCTTCTTAAGTACTTAAGAATATACTTTATTGTTTTCCAATGCTCCAAGCCTAGATCTGCCTAATACCTACTCGTGACACTTAGAGCATGCGCTATATCAGGCCTAGTACATAACATGCCATATATGATAGACCCTATCGCTGAGGTATAGGGTATCCTATCTAGGTTCGCCTTTTCTTCAAGAGTCTTTGGGGATGTACTCCTAGAAAGTGTATCCCATGTCTTATCAATATGAGACATCTCTTTGAATTTTTTATGCCAAACCTTTTGACAATGGTGTCTATGTACTTGGATTGGGACAAGCCAAGCATCCTTTTGGATCTATCTCTATAGATCCGAATCCCTAAGATATAGGATGCTTCTCCTAAGTCCTTAATGGAGAAGTGTCTAGATAACCAAGTCTTTACTATGGATAGTATTCCTACATCATTCCCAATGATTAGCATGTCATCCACATATAATACCAAGAAGGTGATAGCGCTCCCACTTACCTTCCTATATACCCAAGGCTCATCTTCGTTCTTAATGAAGTCATAAGATATGATTGCCTCATCAAATCTTATGTTCCAACTTTGAGAAACTTGCTTTAGTCCATAAATGAATCTAAGTAACCTGCACACCTTATCTGGGTAGTCCTTGGATACGTTGTATCATATACACCTCCGGTTGCCATTGAGGAATGTGATTTTCACATCCATATGCTAGATCTCGTAATCATAGTGTGCTGCAATAGCCAATAGAATTCGAATGGATTTTAGCATGGCTGTGGGTGAGAATGTTTCGTCATAGTCAACATCTTGCCTTTGATGATACCCCTTAGCTACTAGCCTTGCTTTATAGGTCTCTACCTTTCCATCTACTCCGATCTTCTTCTTAAAGATCCACTTGTAACCGATGGGTACAATACTCTTGGATGCATCAACTAGGTTCTAAACCTTGTTGGAGTATATGGAATCTTTCTCAGAATTCATGGATTATTGCCACTTCCCAAAGTCTATACTCATAATAGCCTCCTCATAGGTATGAAGATCAATATCATCAACATCCACTCCTCTAATATGTCCCACATATCTATCAGGAAGATGAGATACTTTATCGGACCTACGTAAAGTTGGAACTTGTGTGTTAGGTATCTGAATAGACTCGAGTTGTGGAGTGGTGCTTAAGCTAGGTTCTCCAACCTCATTTAACTCTATCATGCTCCTACTATCTCCGCCAAGAACATGTTCCTTCTCAAGAAATACCATTCTCTTGACTACAAAGACCTTTTAGTCTTCAATAAGATAGAAATAATATCCATAAGTTTCCTTGGGGTATCCCATGAACTTGCACCGCTCCATTCTTGATTCCAATTTATCAAGATTGTATCTTTTAACGTGGGCAGGACAGCCACAAATCTTAACAACCTTAAGATCAAGCTTCTTCTTTTTCCATATCTCAGATGGTGTATACACAACCGACTTAATTGGAACTCTATTTAGAAGATAAGCTACGATCTCTAGGGCGTACCCCTAGAATGAGATGAGTAGGTCAGCAAAACTCATCATGGACCACACCATGTCTAACAGTGTACGATTCCTCTTTTCAGATACACCATTGAGCTAAGGTGTATAAGGAGGTCTCCATTGGGACAAAATCCCATGGTTCTTGAGGAAATGGATAAAATCTGTACTCAAGTACTCATCTCCTCGATTTGATCGAAGAGTCTTGATACTCTTTCAAATCTAGTTCTCCACATCATTCTTATACTCTTTGAATTTCTCAAAGGCCTCAGACTTATATTTTATTAAGTACACATGTCCATATCTTGAGAAATCATCAGTAAAGATAATGAAGTAGGAGTAACCACCAATGACATGAGTTGACATGGGTCCACATACATCACTATATATAAGTTTCAGTAGCTTAGTGGCTCTCTCTTCAGTTCTACTAAATGGAGAGTTGGTCAGTTTTTCATGAAGGCAAGGCTTGTAAGTTACATATGACTCATAGTCGAATGGATCTAGATATCCATCTTTTAGCAACTTTTGAATACTTCCCTCATGTATATGACTGAGCTTACAATGTCACAGGTATATATAGTTCACCTCATCTCGTATCCTCTTAGATGCACTTACATTCATAATATGTGGAGTAGTGTCTAGTATAAACAAATTATTATGCAATGTTCCTCTCATGATGATCTCATCATCTAATAATATTGAACAACCAATTTTCTCAAAAACTAATTTATATCCACTAATTGTCAAGAAATGGAAATAATATTTTTGATAATAAAAGAAACAAAATAGCATGCATCCAATGCAATAATAGCTCCACCAAGTAGATGTAGGGTGACCACGCCAACAGCTACAGTAGCAACTTTTGCTTTATTGCCCATCTTAAGGTCAATCTCGCCTCTCGCGAGTGTTGAATCTTGGATTTTGATAATGAAACTAATTGATAGTGTTTATAATTTGATATATGTTTTGAGTGACGCAGGAAGCTTCAATCAGGGAGAGACAATTAAAGCAGGAAGAATCATGTTGGGCCGGAGAAAAATATGTCAAAAGATTGGTCGATGTATCGAAAAAAGGCTTCGGGCCATGGGTTTAGGAATCGGGCCAAGAAGAATGAAAATTACACCAAGGAAATTGGAGTTACAGAGGTCAACTGGTCGATTAGGCAATAGATCGCAAGAGAGGATGATGCATCGAAGAATCGGACGAAGCGTCGATGAATCGGACGAAGTGTCGATGAACCAATGACATGCCAGACAATATGATTCAAGCTTTGTAATAATTATCTAGATTGAAGTATGTTTTAATTGTGTAGGATTAACTATGATAGCGATCAAGGCATAAAGCAAATGAGGTCCCAGAGTCCAGAACGAGATTTTGTTGGAGTTCGAGAGTTTGTCAGAAGTTCGGACATTCATCGGAAGTTCTGTCTGAATTGACTAAGAAGTCCAGGAGCTTACCAAAGAAGTTTGTCGGAACTTTCCAAGAAGATTGTCATGAATTCTAATAGCTTGCTAGGAGTCCATTGGAACATTGCCGAGAGATCGTCGAAAGTTCGCCGAAAGCTCGCTAGAAGAAACCTAGACTAACCGGACCTAGTTTACTTAGTGTATACCTTAGAATTCATAGTTAGCACATAATTAGGATTGAAATTGGGCCAACCCAATTAGGGGCCAGTTGGGCCCATGTATGGACTATGTTGGGCCCAATAAAAGGGCCAAACAATGACCCAACAGGTGGCACCATCGATGGCACAGTCTCGGAGACTATGTCAAGCGGTCGTACCGCTAGTTTGGGCAGTGGTACCACCCAGACACAGTCTCTAAGATATTTTCAAGCGATGGTACCGCCCATCAAAAGCAGTGGTACTGCCATGACCTAGGAAACCTGTGATGAGACATTTTTAGGCTTCAAGTTTGAGTCCACTTGAGGCCTTTAAATACCCCTCTCATCCCTGGTTAACATACACAAGCATAGAGAATTTAAAAGTGAGAAAATGCTGTAGTAATTACTTGAGAGATTCCCTCCTCTAAAGTTCTAAGTTTAGAATTTTGTATAGGGAAGAGTGAGTGCTTGTAAAAGGTTATCTCCTAAACCTGTGAAAAGGAGAAGAGGGGTGTAAGATGGTGGTTAGTCTTTGCCTATTGAAGAAAGACCGTTAGTGGATACTAGTGGCCTCGACAGAAGAAGAATCAGGAGTGGATGTAGGTCATAACGATCGAATCACTATTAAATCGATTTGTTGCCTTCTACTTTGCTGTTTACCATTGCTACAAATCAACTTACTCACTGCTCTACTTCCACATTACACACTTACGAGAGTATTTTTAAGTTAACATCTTTCCGATCGGTTTTCAACGAACGAATATTTTTTTGATATTTTTACCGCTGCACTAATTCACCCCCACCCCTCTTAGTACCGACTCATTCCTAATAGTTGGTATCAGATCCACGTTATTTTTCATTTGGTTTAACACCCAAGAGAAATTACTCTTTTCGACTTTTAAGAGGGTCACTCTCTTATTCGTCCTCCCATGTTCTATGGGACGGACTACACATTGAAAAACTCGAATAAGAGTTTTCTTGCTTTCCTTGGATTTAAATTTATAGAATATTATTGAAAACGAATTTTAAAGGTCTTCTACTCCAATGCTAGAGCTTTGAATGCCCTATTTTCGCCTTAGACAAAAATGAATTCAATCGAATTTCTATGTGCGAAACAACTTTCGATATTTGCCACACTCTTAAAATCACACACGAAGGGCACTAGTTGAGTAAAAGATTCTAAGACAAATCTTTTGATGCATGATTTTAAACTTTTTCGAATGAAGCCGAGAGAGACTATTGGAGACATGTACACCCGTTTTACGGATGTCGTCAATAGTCTAAAAGCACTTGGTAAATGTTTTTTGAATTTTGAACTTGTTAATAAAGTTTTACGATCTCTTTCTAAAAATTTGGATTCTAAAGTAACAGTCATTCAAGAGGCCAAGGATTTGAATAATTTTTTGATCGAAGAACTTAACGGGCCTTTGATGACCTACAAAATAACCAATGTGGCACATGACGAACTTGAGAACAACCTTCCAAAGAACATGAAGGATTTTGCACTTAGAACAAAAGAAAACTATTCGAGTGAAAACTTAAGTGATAGTAAACTTGAATTTCTCATAATAAATATTAAAAAGTTTTTAAAATAAGAACCAAAAATTAAAAGTAAACTTAAAAAGAATGTCACTATTTACTATGAATGCAAGAAAAAGAAAGCATTTTGGGACAAAACGAGTACCTTCGAAGATGAGGAGCAAATCAACAAGAGCAAGGTGGCGAACTACGCTTTAACAACTTTCATCAACGAGGTAAACAACTCAAATGAAACCCTTTTACTTTATTTTGAAATTACTTGATGATTTTTATGAGTTATTTTTAATTAGTTAGTAAAAAAAAAATTAGGATCATGCTAGTAATTTTGAAAATGATAGTTGCATATTTTATGAAAATATAACAAAATGTTAGATATAAATCTAATACTAATTTTATTTATGTGCCTGAGAAGTAATAATGTGTATTATGTTGATTTTTGTATTACTCTTCGATGTTGATTAAAGATGCCTTATGTTCAATGAAATCATGCTTGATGTTTTAATGACATAATGATGAAAGACGTAATGAAAATGTTAAAAGATTTTGTATCATGCTTGATGATTTTATATTATGCATGAGGACTTGAAGTAATGATTTGAAATCATATGTTTTGGAATTATGTTTTACACTTTTTGATCTTGATGTTTTTGTGATAAATCTTGCTCTTTCCATTTTAAATGTTGATGCATGGTTTTATTTGGCATAAATAAAAAAAGCATGCTTCTATAAAATAAATCACATTAATTGAAATAACTAAAATGAGGAAAGCAGTTTTCTTGAAAATTTCTTTTTCTCTATCTTATCGAGTTTTCACTAAGAGATTGATAAAGTTATTTATGCCATTTTGAATCTCTTGAAAGTGATTTTGATGATTTGTTGATTTGAATTTTGATGAGTTTCATCTAACCATGATTTTTATTTTGATTTCTCGATATTTATAACTTGAGATTTACCCTATATAAGTCAAGATCTTTTATCCTTAATGTTTCTTTTTGCTATATACTATCCAAATGAATCATGATTTTTCAGAATTATAATTTTTATGATTCATAATGAATAGAAAGATATTATACATAAATCGAGATTCTTTATGTGTTCTCTTATGACACCTTATGCTATAGGAATGTCTTTATCATGATCTTTAATTCTCGATATTGATACTTAAAATTTTTCTATGAATCAAGATTTTATTTTTAAACTCCAATGTTTCTTTTTGTCATTTACTAAAAGGGAGAGTTGTCAAGATAAATCATGTCATTTAGTATTCATGACTTAATCCTTCATGATCTTTGATATTTTATCTTTCATGATATGATTTTTATGTACAAATTTTTTGTGTTCATGAAGTGTTAATCTCATCACCCAATTAATTTTTCTTGATTTTATTGTGATGATATAAAATTATGCATGAAATAGTCATTGTTACGGTAGGTAATTTTTTAAGCCATGGCCTCGGGGCCGACGCGGCTCGGTTCTGGGTCCGGAAGTCGGGAATCTCGAGAGACGTCCCTCGGCCGAGCACCGTGGTTCGGGGCGGTAGATCGGGTCAGCAGCTCCACAGTAGCGCCGGGAAGAGGCCACCTCGCCTTCGTTCCTGCACACAGGTCGGGTCGGAGGCTCGGCCCGACCCCTCCGACGATCAAGTTAGCAACGTGGAGGGGGTTTAGGAGGAGGAGAAACCTCTGTGTGTTGAGTGTGTGATCCCCCATGAACGAGAGGGTGGTTAAGGAGGGGGTGTTTCCGTCTCGGTCGCCCTTTTCTTCTAATGAGCAAGAGGGTATTTATAGGGAAGCAATCTGCTTCCTAAGCTGCCCACTTGCAGGGGCAGGTCGGGATTGATGAGCCTCGGTCAACATGTTAGACTTGACTTTTGGCGGGGGGCAGGCGGGTATTAATGGTGCCTCGGTCAACGTGTTGGCCAGTTTGACCAGGTGTTGAGGCGTGATGGGACAGGTGACGTCAGCCAGTCTTGTTGCCATTATTTCCCTTATCATATTCCCCCCCCGAAAGGAGCTATGCGTTGGTTGTCACGCAAGGGGAGTACGATGCATGGCTTCTGTCTCCAGGTAGGCTAGTCGTGTGGACGCATTTCGAGGAGAACGGAGCCGAGGAGCACGAAGCAAGCGGGCTAGCCGCGCAGGCGTGTCCTGGGTGGCGCAGAGTCGGAGAGCCGAGGAGCGGCCAAGTATGTCTTGGGTGGCGTAAAGCCGAAGAGCCGAGGAGCACAACGTAGGCGGGCTGGCCGCACAGGCGCGGTCTCGGGTGGCGTAAAGCCGAGAGCCGAGGAGCACAACGTAGGCGGGCTGGCCGCACCGAGGTGAACTCGACGATGAAGGGCCGAGAAGCCC
The DNA here is from genome assembly GCF_036884655.1 of Musa acuminata AAA Group. Taxonomy (NCBI): domain Eukaryota; kingdom Viridiplantae; phylum Streptophyta; class Magnoliopsida; order Zingiberales; family Musaceae; genus Musa; species Musa acuminata. The sequence continues at coordinate 15,255,957 of NC_088345.1, forward strand.
AGCGCAGGCAGGCTGCGCCCGAGTGACACCGCTCAGAGGGGCAGGCCGCTCTGAGGGAGTTCGGGAGAGTGTGGCCGAGGGGTTCGGCGCAGAAGGGACGACCGCGCCGGTGTGTCTCGGGAACATGGGGCCAAGGAACACGACGCAGGCGGGCAGGCTGCGCAGGTCTGTCTCGGGAACATGGGGCCAAGGAACACGACGCAAGCGGGCTGGGGCCGCGCAGGTGTGGTCTCGGGTGGCGTAAAGCCGAAGAGCCGAGGAGCATGACGCAGGCGGGCAGGCCGCGCGGGCGTGTTCGCGAGGGCCATGCGGCCGAGTAGCACGACGTGGGTGGGCTGATTGCGCAGGCGTGGTCACGAGGGCCATGCAGCTGAGTAGCAGGACGCAGGCCGAGGAGGTAGGCTCGGGCAGAGAAGCCCGGCGCAGGCAGGCTGCGGCCGAGTGACACCGCTCAGAGGGGCATGGCCGCTCTGAGGGGAGCTCGGTAGTGAATATGGCCGAGTAGCTCGGCGCAGGCAGGCTGGCCGCACAGGCGTGTCTCGGGGGGTATGGAGCCGAGGGACACGACGCAGGTGGGCAGGCGGCGTTGGTCTGTCTCGGGAACATGGAGCCAAGGAGCACGACGCAGGCAGCTGGCGGCGCAGGTGTGGTCTCGGGCATTACGCGACCGAGGAGGACGATGCAGGCGGGCAGACCGCGCAGGCGTGGTCGCGAGGGCCATGCGACCGAGTAGCACGACGCAGGCGGGCAGGACGCGAGGACGTGGACTCGGTCACCATGCGGCCGAGGTACACGACAGAGGCGGACAGGCCGCGCCGAGGTAGATCTCGGCAACGAGCGGTAGAGGTGCTCGATGCAGGCGGATAGACCACGCATGGGGCTGAGGCAGCAAGCTGCGCTGTCAGCCGAGCAATTGAGGCGCGCTGGCCGAGCATGGGGCCGAGGCAGGAGGCAGCGCCGTCAGCCGAGCAGTCGAGGGGCTCGGCGCAGAAGGGTCGACCGCGCCGGTGTGTCTCGGGAACATGGGGCCAAGGAACACGACGTAGGCGGGCAGGATGCGCAGGTCTGTCTCGGGAACATGGGGCCAAGGAACACGACGCAAGCGGGCTGGGGCCGCGCATGTGTGGTCTCGGGTGGCGTAAAGCCGAAGAGCCGAGTAGCATGACGCAGGCGGGCAGGCCGCGCGGGAGTGTTCGCGAGGGCCATGCGGCCGAGTAGCACGACGTGGGCGGGCTGATCGCGCAGGCGTGGTCACGAGGGCCATGCAGCCGAGTAGCGGGACGCAGGCCGAGGAGGTAGGCTCGGGCCGAGAAGCCCGGCGCAGGCAGGCTGCGGCCGAGTGACACCGCTCAGAGGGGCATGGCCGCTCTGAGGGGAGCTCGGTAGTGAATATGGCCAAGTGGCTCAGCGCAGGCGTGTCTCGGGGGGTATGGTGCCGAGGGACACGACGCAGGCGGGCTGGCGGCGCTGGTCTGTCTCGGGAACATGGAGCCAAGGAGCACGACGCAAGCGGCTGGCGGCGCAGGCGTGGTCTCGGGCATTACGCGACCGAGGAGCACGACGCAGGCGGGCAGACCGCGCAGGCGTGGTCGCGAGGGCCATGCGACCGAGTAGCACGACGCGGGCGGGCAAGACGCAAGGACGTGGACTCGGGCACCATGCGGACGAGGTACACGACAAAGGCGGACAGGCCGGGCCGAGGTAGATCTCGGCAACGAGCGGCAGAGGTGCTCGATGCAGGCGGATAGACCGCGCATGGGGCTGAGGCAGCAAGCTGCGCTGTCAGCCGAGCAACTAAGGTGGGCTAGCCGCGCACGGGGCCGAGGCAGCAGGCAGCGCCGTCAGCCGAGCAGGTGAGGCGGGCTGCCGCGCATGGGGCCGAAGGGTCAAGGCAGCGGTGGATAGACCGCGCATGGGGCTGAGGCAGCAAGCTGCGCTGTCCGACGAGCAACTGAGCATGGGCCCGAGGGGTAGAGGCAGCATGTTGGCTGCGCACGGGGCCGAGGAGTCGAGGCAGCGGGCTGCTCCGTCAGCCGAGCGGCTGAGGCGAACGGCCACGCATGGGGCTGAGGCAGCGTGTTGCTGCGCACGGGGCCGAGGAGTCGAGGCAGCGGGCTGCTCCGTCAGCGGAGTAGCTGAGGCAGACGCCCGCGCATGGGGCCGAGGTAGCGTGTTGGCTGCAGCGTGTTGCTGCGCACGGGGCCGAGGCAGCAAGCTGCGCTGGCTGGTCACGCGCGGGGTGCCGACGTGGTCGGGCTGACCGCGCGCGTGCGACCGAGGGGTCGTGCGCGTGGGGCCGACGCGGGCGGGTTGGCCGCGCGCGTGGGACCGAGGGGTCGAGGCGCGGGGGCTAGTCGTGCGCGTGGGCTGGCCGCGGCAGCACGCTGCACTGTCAGCCAAGGTGCCGACGCGGGCTGGCCGCGCACGGGGCCGAGACGATTGGGGCCGAGGCGCCGATCAGCCGAGGCGCGCGGGCTGGTCGCGGCAGCAAGCTGCGCTGTCCGCCAGGGTGCCGACGTGGGCTGGCCGTGCACGGGGCCGAGACGATCGGGGTCGAGGCAGTAAGCTGCACGGTCAGCCGAGGAGCTGACGCGGGATGGCCGCGCATGGGGCCGAGTGGCCGAAGCGCGCGGGCTGGCTGCACCGAGGTGGATCTCGGCCGTGTGTGGCCGAGGAGCATGACGCAGGATGGCCGCGCATGGGGTCGCTGTAGCGCGGGGCTGGTCGCGCACGTGGGGCCGGCGCTGGCCGGTCGGCCGCGCATGGGGCCGAGCCGATCGGGGCCGAGGCGCCGATCAGTCGAGGCGCGTGGGCTGGTCGCGGCATCAAGCTGCGCTGTCCGCCAAGGTGCCGACGCGGGCTGGCCACGCACGGGGCCGAGACGATCGGGGCCGAGGTAGCAAGCTGCGCGGTCAGCCGAGGAGCTGACGCGGGTGGCCGCACATGGGGCCGAGGCAGCAGGTAGTCCGTCAGCCGAGCAGTTGAGGCGGGCTGCCGCGCATGGGGCCAAAGGGTCAAAACCAACCCCAGAAGTCGCTGCTACTAGTGCAGGTCGACTGTAGGGAGCAACCCAAGAGAAGGCTAACGTACCGTCATTCCGGGCCCTCCTTCTAGCGCCAAAATGTTATGGTAGGTAACTTTTTATGCCGTGGCCTCGGGGCCGACGCGGCTCGGTTCTGGGGTCCGGAAGTCGGGAATCTCGGGAGACGTCCCTCGGCCGAGCACCGTGGTTCGGGGCGGTAGATCGGGTCAGCAGCTCCACAGTAGCGCCGGGAAGAGGCCACCTCGCCTTCGTTCCTGCACACAGGTCGGGTCGGAGGCTCGGCCCGACCCCTCCGACGATCAAGTTAGCAACGTGGAGGGGGTTTAGGAGGAGGAGAAACCTCTGTGTGTTGAGTGTGTGATCCCCCATGAACGAGAGGGTGGTTGAAGAGGGGGTGTTTCCGTCTCGGTCGCCCTTTTCTTCTAATGAGCAAGAGGGTATTTATAGGGAAGTAATCTGCTTCCTAAGTTGCCCACTTGCAGGGGGCAGGTCGGGATTGATGTGCCTCGGTCAACGTGTTAGACTTGACTTTTGGCAAGGGGCAGGCTGGTATTAATGGTGCCTCGGTCAGCGTGTTAGCCAGTTTGACCAGGTGCTGAGGCGTGATGGGACAGGTGACGTCAGCCAGTCTTATTGCATTATTTCCCTTATCAGTCATGATATTATGTTGATGCTTACAAATGAAAAGTTATGATCATGCATGGTAGAATGTAATTTGACAAATTGATACCATCATGAAGTGAAATATTTATAATTTGGAATGATGCATTCAATTTAAATTCAAGGTTTATCTCAATTATGATATATTGCAATAAAAATGACACTTTATTTTGTCAAAATTTGAAAATTGATGAATTGCACCGTTATATTATTATTCCCCTCTTTTTGCCAATGACAAAGGTGTTGAATCTCGGATTTTGATGATGAAGTCAATTGTCATTTGTTATCCAATCTATATGTTGAGATAAGTGTGTAGGATTAACTATGATGGAAGAAAGACATGCAGTAGGAGTTGCGCCGGAGTCAAGACCATGATCACATTGTGGGGTCGAGAGTTTGACGGAAGTCCGAAAAGTCGTCGGAGGTTCTGCGGGAATAAATCCGAGAAGTCCAAGAGCTTGCCAAAGAAGCTCATCGGAACTTGCCAAGTGAATGATTACAAGTCCAGGAGTTTGCCGAAAGTCCGTCGGAGCATCGTCGAAGGTTCGTCGGATGTTCGCCGAAAGTTTGCCGGAAGAAGTGATTGACGCACCGGAGCAAGTTGCAGTAAATATCTTAAGAAATATCGTAGTTAGCATGTAGATTAAGTTAGGAATGAGAGGTGATTCCATGAACTTAATCTGGGGGCAATTGGGCCCTTGATAGACCCAAATTGGGCCGAATGACTCAACCCATTTAGACCAGAATTCCTGCCAAGCGGTGGCATCGCTAGGGTTGGCGATGGCACCGCCCAAGAGATGGTCTCTCAGGAGAGCTGGGCAGTGCAACCGCCAAGGTCAGGCGGTGGCACCACCTGGGCTCAATCTCCAAGCGAGACTAGGTGGTGCAACCGCCCCTGTCAAGCGGTGGCACCGGCTAGAGGCTCAATATCCGAGTTGCCAAGCGGTTATACCGCCCTAGTCAGGAGGTAGTACCACCAGGACCCTAGAAATCTAGAAAATGATATTTTTGAGCTCCAAATTTAAACCAGTTTGGGGCCTATATATACCCCACCCTTTCTTACATGAAAGGGCACCGAAAATCCAATCTTACTCTGTGATTTTTAGAGCTCAAAAGTGTTGTAAAGGCTTGAAGTTCTCCTCCCTCTTGTCTTCCAAGTTTTGAGCTTTCAAGGGAGGAGAGAAATTCTATAAGGGTTGTCTCCTAAGCCCATAAAAAGGAGTGAAACTATAAAAGGGTGGTTGGCCTTCGCCTATTGAAGGAAGGCCTCTAGTAGACGTCGGTGACCTCGTCGGAGGAGGAAGCCAAAAATGGATGTAGGTCACGTTTGACCGAACCACTCTAAAATCTTGTTTGCATTTCCTTTGTGCTAATTATCTTAACTGCAAATTGCCTTCCTTACTTTACTTCAAATACGATTCCATAAGCTTTCAAAGTTATTATCTACACGAAATGACTTTTACGTGGGAATCAGATTTTAACATACGAACGTAGTTTTAAACATCGAAAGTTTTTCGCTGCACTAATTTACCCCCCCCCCTCTTAGTGCTCTTGATCATAACAATTGGTATCAAAGCAGGGTTAACTATCAAACAGATTAAAACCCAAGAGAGATGGCATACGTCGGATACCAAGAGGGCCACTCTATTACACTTCTAACAAGGAAATTCAAAAAAATTATTAAGAGAAACAAGTTTAAAAATGACTCAAAAAATAAATTTGAACCCAAAAAGGACCAAGTTATTTGCTACGAGTACAAAAAGCCAAGACACTACAAAAGTGATTGTCCCTAAGCCAAGAAGAGAACATCAAAGAAGAAGGTGCTCAAAGCGACGTGGGATGACTCGAGCGCGTCTGAAGAAGAGGAGTCCAACACCGAGCAAGTTGCTCATTATGCCCTAATAGCCATCGGAGAGGAGGTAGCAAATTTAATTGATGCAGATTTATCATTTGATGAATTATTAAATGCCTTCCATGATTTATTTGATGAATGCAAAATAATTAGTAGAAAATATAAATTATTAAAAAAAGAGCATGATAGTCTTACTAGTGATTTCGATAAATTAAAAACTGAATATCATGATAGTTTAGCTCCATGTATAAAATGCCATAATATAGAAACTCTCCAAAAAGAGAACTTGCTACTTAAGGACACCTTGAAGAAATTCGAGATTGGTAGCAAGTCTTTGAACATGATCCTTGCAAATAAGGGTCACGTTCCCAAAAGAAGTGAAATCGGATTTGTGAGAAGTCCTCACCAAAATCCAACCACCTTAATAAAAGACCCTATCTTACATGTTCGGCACTAAAGCAAATGCAACTTTTGTTGCAAACATGGACATAAAACGTATCATTGTCCATTCAAGAAAATTAGCATGAAGAAACTGATTTGGGTTCCTAAAGGAACCATGATAAACTCTATGCAACATAATAAATAATATAGATCAGCTTTTGAGGCACCGAAAAGTAAATGGGTACCTAAAAATTATCATTTCTTGTAGAGACATACACCATCACAAGCTAAGAGTAAGAGATGGTACCGTGATAGTGGATGCTCAAGGCATATGACCAGAGATCCATCTCAATTCTCTAAGCTCACTAGCATAGACGAAGGCTATGTCACCTTTGGAGACAACATCAAGGGTAAAATCATTGGCAAAGGAACTATAGGTAACAAATCCAACTTCTTTATTGAAGATGTTTGGTTAGTTGATGGTTTAAAACATAACCTCTTAAGCTTTAGTCAATTATGTGATAAAGGATATATCATCAAATTCGAATCTAATGCTTGCATCATTGAAAAACCACACAAAAACACATCTATGATTATATTAAAACAAAATAATGTATACACCATTGCCATCAATGATCTTTGCAATGAAATGTGTTTCTCGGTTTTGAATGAGGATGCTTGGCTTTGGCATAGGAGATTAGGTCATGCTAGCATGAAACTAATCACTCAAATATCATCCAAAGAACTTGTATGAGGAATTCCTCATATCAAGTTTATCAAATATAATGTTGCTAGTCAAAGGTGCCCAACAAGCCAATCACATGAGTGATGCACGTGTGACTTGATACAGAATCTTTTTTGCTTATTATATTTTGGCATATATCACGTTATAACTATTGCATATATGCATATATATATTGTGATATCCTTGGATTTGTGCAATGGGAATCGGATCGTGATGAGATCACGAAAATGAGATCGATTCACCTTTAAACACATATCCTAAATAATCTCGGTCACAAGTTACTCGAGAGGGACATCGTGATAACCAGATAGACTGGTGTACTATATACCCATCCATATGATAGATGCAGCGGGTCTCATAACTACTCATTTAGGGACACTAGGGATATAGTACAGGTGCTTATTGGAGAATGAGTTCACTAATTGATCCCCTTACGGAATGCTAGATGGTTGATGATGCCTTATTGTCAAACAATGATTCCGTAGTCCTAGTGGTATATCTGGTCCTTAGACTTGAGACACCAAGGATATCCTGTATGAGTGCTCCACTCTTTGATACCAAACTTATAGGTTTGGCTGTCCCAGATCTAGTACAGTTGGCTATTGGGAGTAGTAGTTGACCTTACGAGGGTTATTGAGTGTCGATAGAGGATCATCCACTCTTGGCGTCATGAGAGAAATATCCCATGTGTTCTTGCTCAGACAAATCCCTAGCGAGGGTCATTCGGGTTGAGAGAGAAAGAGTTCTCCGGGAGAATCCGATTAGAGCGAGATTCGAGTAGAAACCGTATGGGTCTGACAGCACCATGCTCGATATATGGTCTCTGGGATATTAGATGGATGAGGGACTAAAGGAACACGGTAACTGAGGACAGACAAGTCCAATGGATTGGATTCCCTTGTATCATCAGGGGACTACGGCGTAGTGGCCTAATACATCCGTAGTCGATAAGTCAAGTGAATTATTACAGAGATAATAATTCATTGAGTTAGAAGGAGTTCTGACAGGTATGACTCACGGCCAGCTCGATATTGGGCCTAGAGGGTCACACACATATGGTAGGCATTGCGATGAGTAGAGGTTCGGATATGAGATATCTGACGGAGCCCTTGTCTTATTGGATATCCAATTGTTGAATCTCAGATTTTGATGATAAAGTCAATTGTCATTTGTTATCTAATCCATATGTTGAGATAAGTGTGCAGGATTAACTACGATGAAAGAAAGATATGCAGTAGGAGTTGCGCCGGAGTTAAGACTATGATCACGTTGGGAGTTCGAGAGTTCGATGGAAGTCCGGACGGTCGTTGGAGGTTCTACGGGAACAAATCCGAGAAGTCCAGAAGCTTGCCAAAAGAAGCTCGTCGGAACTCGCCAAGTGGATTGTCACAAGTCAAGGAGTTTGCTGGAAGTCCGTAGGAGCATCACTGAGGGTTCATCGGATGATCGACGGAAGTTCGTCGGAAGCTCGTCGGAAGAAGCGATTGACGCACCGGAGCAAGTTGTAGTAAATGTCTTAAGAAATATCGTAGTTAGAATGATGATTAAGTTAAAAATGGGAAGTGATCCCATTAACTTAATCTTGGGACAATTGGACCATTGATAGACCCAAATTGGGCCGAATGGATTAGCCCATTCGGACCCAGATTTCTTGGCTAGTGATGTCACTGCCTAGGTCGGCGGTGGCACCGCCCAGGGCTCAGTCTCCGAGCTAGGTTGGGCGGTGCAACCGCCCCTGACAAGCGATGGAATTGCCTGAGCTCGGTCTCCGAGCTCTACCAAGCGGTGCAACCGCCCTAGTCAGGCGGTGGCACCGCTTGGGCTCAGTCTCTAAGCGAGACTAGGCGATACAATCACCCCTGTTAGGTGGTGGCACCGCCTAGAGGCTCAGTCTCCGAGTTGCCAGGCGGTTGTACTACCCTAGTCAGGAAGTAGTAATGCCAGGACCTCGAAAATTCGGGAAATAACATTTTTGAGCTCCAAATTCAAACCAGTTTGGGACCTATATATGCCCCACCCTTTCCTGCATGAAAGTGCACCGAAAATCCAATCTTACTCTATGATTTTTAGAGCTCAAAATTATCGTATGAGTTAAAAGTTCTCCTGCCCTTTTTCTTCCAACTTTTGATCTGTCAAGAGAGGAAAGAAAATTCTGTAAGGGTTGTCTCCTAAGCCCGTCAAAAGGAGTGAAACTGTAAAAGGGTGGTTGGCCTTCGCCTATTGAAGGAAGGCCTCTGGTGGACGTCGGTGACCTCGTTGGTGGATGAAGCCAAAAGTGGATGTAGGTCAAGATTGACCGAACCACACTAAACCTCAGTTTGCATTTACTTGGAGCATATTATCTTTACTGCAAACCTCCTTAGTAGCTTATTGCCTTCTGCTCATTGACGAACATGTTTCATAGTTAAGTATTTTCCGAATCGACATTAAGACGAAAATCAGTTTTATCGTACGAACATCATATTTCAACTTGCGCTTGCATTCTGATTTCCATCTTAACTGCAAACTGCCTCTATATATTTGCTTTAACTGCATCTCGCTTGATCACAAGTTAAAGTGATTTACAAATCGGCTTTCTTACCAAAATCGCTTTTATCGTACGAATGCAATTTTAATCGTCGAAAGTTTTCTGCTGCACTAATTCACCCCCCCCCCCCTCTTAGTGCTCTTGATCCTAACAATTGGTATCAAAGTGGGGTTAACTCTCAAACAGATTAAAACCCAAGAGAGATGGCATACGTCGAAAACCAAGAGGGCCACTCTATTACATGTCCACCCATGTTCAATGGGACGGACTACTCCTATTGGAAGACCCAAATGAGGATCTTCCTTATTTCAATGGATTTTGAACTTTGGAATCTTGTCGAAAACGGATTTTCAAAGTCTTCTCTTCCAATGATCGATTAGAATGAATTGGAGAAGAAGACTTTCGCTCTTAATGCAAAGGCTATGAATGCCTTATTTTGTGCACTTGATGAAAATGAGTTCAATCGTGTTTCGGTTTGTGAAATCGCGTTTGATATTTGGCATACACTCGAAATGACTCACGAAGGTACAAGTAGAGTGAAAGAGTCAAAAATCAATCTTTTGATACATTCTTTTGAACTTTTCCGAATGAAACCGAGCAAGACTGTTGGTGACATGTACACCCGTTTCATGGATGTCGTCAATGGTCTAAAAGGACTCGGCAAAATTTTTTTGGATTTTGAGCTCGTAAATAAGATTCTAAGATCCCTTCCTAAGAGTTGGGACCCTAAAGTCACTGCTATTTAAGAGGCTAAAGATTTAAACAACTTCCCTCTTGAAGAAATAATCGGGTCATTAATGACTTATGAAATGACTTACAAGGCTCATGAAGAGCAAGAAGACATCCTTCCAAAGAACAGGAAGGATATGATACTTAGAACTTTAGATGACCACTTGAGAGAAAACTCAAGTGATGAGGACTGTGACGATGACTTGGCACTTCTAACAAGGAAATTCAAAAAATTCATTAAGATAAACAAGTTTAAAAGTGACACAAAAAATAAACTTGAACCCAAAAAGGACCAAGTTATTTGCTACGAGTGCAAAAAGCCGGGACACTACAAAAGTGATTATACCCTGTTGGGAAATCATAGGGGGGCGACATCATATGCGCAGCGGAAGAACAAGAAAACAAAAATCCCCGATTCCCAAAAAGATGTTCGTCGTCGTGCGAAGATTGGTGCGCAAAAATCCGCAAAACACAAAACTGCGTATAGAGATTGTGTTACCTAGGGAGATCGTATATTCCTGTTTCCTTGCAGATCCTTAGGAGAGGGTGAAGGAGGTCAAGCGTCCTCCTCTCTAGCGGTGATCCACACAGCAGGGTTGCGACGACGCTCCTCAAAACTCCAGGCCTACTCTGAAGTGGAGAGGGAGAGGAGAATAGGAAGGGCAAGCAAAGACTCTAGCCTATGAGGCTGTGAATCCCTCCTATTTATAGAGATCCCGTGTCAAAACCCTAATGGGTCCTTTCCCTAGTGGGTATTGGATCTGCATCCAATAAGACAAGGGCTCCGTCGGATATCTCATATCCGAACCTCTACTCATCGCAATGCCTACCATATGTGTGTGACCCTCTAGGCCCAATATCGAGCTGGCCGTGAGTCATACCTGTCAGAACTCCTTCTAACTCAGTGAATTATTATCTCTGTAATAATTCACTCGACTCATCGACTACGGAAGTACTAGGCCACTACGCCGTAGTCCCCAGACGATACAGGGGAATCCAATCCATTGGACCTGTCTGTCCTCAGTTACCATGTACCTATAGTCCCTCATCCATCTAATATCCCAGAGACCGTATATCGAGCATGGTGCTGTCAGACCCATACGGTTTCTACTCGAGTCTCGCTCTAATCGGATTCTCCCGGAGAACTCTTTCTCTCTCAACCCGAATGACCCTGGCCAGGGATTTGTCTGAGCAAGAACACATGGGATATTCCTCTCATGATACCGAGAGTGGATGATCCTCTATCGACACTCAATAGCCCTCGTAAGGTCGACTACCACTCCCAATGACCAGCTGTACTAGATCTGGGAACAGCCAAACCTATAAGTCTGGTATCAAAGAGTGGAGCACTCATACAGGACATCCTTGGTGTCTCAAGTCTAAGAACCAGATACACCACTAGGACTACGGAATCGTTGTCTGACAATAAGGCATCATTAACCATCCAACATTCCGTAAGCGGATCAATCAGTGAACTCATTCTCCAATGAGCACCTGTACTGTATCCCTAGTGTCCCTACACGAGCAGCTATGAGACCAGCTGCATCCATCATATGGACGGGTATACAGCACACCAGTCTATCCGGTTATCACGATGTCCCTCTCGAGTAACCTATGACCGGGATTATTTAGGATATGTGTTTAAAGGTGAATCGATCTCATTATCGTGATCTCATCACGATCCGATTCCCATTGCACAAATCCAAGGACATCACAATATATATGCATTTATGCAATAGTTATAAAGTGATATACGCCAAAATATAATAAGCAAAAAGATTCTGTATCAAGTCACACGTGCCATCACTCACGTGATTGGCTTGCTGGGCACTTATGACTAGCAATCTCCCACTTGACCTAAAGCCAATCACCTATGTGTCTGATCCCCATCAGACCCCTGTGACGCTCAAAGACAATCTGAGACAACGGCTTTGTCAGTGGATCTGCAATGTTATCTTCGGATGGAACTCTTTCCACTACTACATCTCCTCGGGTTACGATCTCTCTTATAAGCTGGAACCTCCTCAGAACACTTCTGATGAGACCCGGGTTCCCTTATTTGAGTAATCACCCCATAGTTGTCGCAATATAAGGAAGTCGACTTGTCGCTATCTGTATCGACTCCCAAATCTGTGATGAACTTCTTCACCCAGACTCCCTCCTTTGTTGCATCTAATGCAGCAATGTACTCCGCCTCTGTGGTCGAGTCAGCAGTGGTATCTTGCTTGGAACTCTTCCAGCACACTGCTCCTCCATTCAAGGTGTACACATACCCTGAATTCGACTTGCTATCATCGACATCAGACTGAAAACTTGAGTCAGTGTAGCCTTCAACCTTAAGGCTATTACCTCCATATACTAGTAAAAGATCCTTAGTCCTTCTCAAGTACTTAAGGATACACTTTACTGCTTTCCAGTGCTCCAAGCCTGGATCCGCCTGATACCTGCTCGTGACACTCAGAGCATGCGCTATATCAGGCCTAGTACATAGCATGACATACATGATAGACCCTATTGCTGAGGCATAAGGTATCATATTCATGTTTGCCCTTTGGAATTTTCATTGCCAAACCTTTTGACAATGGTTTCTATGTACCTGGACTGGGACAAGCCAAGCATCCTCTTGGATCTATCTCTATAGATTCTAATCCCCAAGATTTAGGATGCTTCCCCTAAGTCCTTTATGGAGAAGTGTCTAGATAACCAAGTCTTTACTGTGGATAGCATTCCTACGTCATTCCCAATGATGAGAATGTCATCCACATATAACACCAAAAAGGTGATAGCGCTCCCACTTACCTTTCTGTATACACAAGGCTCATCTTCGTTCTTAACGAAGTCATAAGATCTGATTGCCTTATCAAATCTTATGTTCCAACTTCGGGAAGCTTGCTTTAGTCCATAAATGGATCTAAGCAACCTACACACCTTATCTGGGCAGTTCTTGGACATGAATCCCTCAGGTTGCATCATATACATCTCCTCCTCGAGGTTCCCGTTGAGGAATGCGGTTTTCACATCCATCTGCCAGATCTCATAATCATAGTGTGCTGCAATAACCAATAGAATTCTGATGGATTTTAGCATTGCTACGGGTGAGAAGGTTTCGTCGTAGTCAACACCTTGCCTTTGACGATACCCTTTAGCCACTTGCCTTGCTTTATAGGTCTCTACCTTTCCATCTACTCCGATCTTTTTCTTAAAGATCTATTTGCAACCGATGGGTACAATACCTTCGGGCGCATCAACTAGGTTCCAAACCTTATTGGAGTACATAGAATCCATCTCAGAATTCATGGCTTCTTTCCACTTCCCGGAGTCTATACTCATAATAGCCTCCTCGTAGGTCTGAGGATCAATATCCTCTACATCCTCTGCTCTAATATGTCCCACATATCTCTCAGGAGGATGGGATACCCTATCAGACCTGCGTAAAGTTGATACTTGTGTATTAGGTACCTGAACAGACTCGAGCTGTAGAGTGGTGCTTGAGCTTGGTTCTCCAACCTCGCTCAATTCTATCATTCTCCCACTGTCTCCGTCAAGAATGTGTTCCTTCTCAAGGAACACTGCTCTCTTAGCTACAAAGACCTTTTGGTCCTCGAGATGATAGAAGTAATACCCACAAGTTTCCTTGGGGTATCCCACAAATTTACATCGCCCTGTCCTTGATTCTAACTTATCGGGGTTGTGTCTTTTAACATGGGCAGAGCAGCCCCAAATCTTAACAACCTTAAGATCAGGCTTCTTCCCTTTCCATATCTCATATGGTGTAGACACTACCGACTTAGTTGGAACTCTGTTCAGAAGGTAAGCTGCGGTTTCTAGGGCATATCCCCAGAATGAGATGGGTAGGTCAGCGAAACTCATCATGGACCGTACCATATCTAATAATGTACGATTTCTCCTTTCAGAGACACCATTGAGCTGAGGTGTATAAGGAGGTGTCCATTGGGATAATATCCCATGGTCCTTGAGGAAGTGAGTAAACTCTGTACTTAAGTACTCACCTCCTCGATCTGATCGAAGAGTTTTGATACTCTTTCCAGTCTGGTTCTCCACCTCATTCTTATACTCTCTGAATTTCTCAAAGGCCTCGGACTTGTACTTCATTAAGTACACATATCCATACCTTGAGAAATCATCAGTAAATGTAATGAAGTAGGAGTAACCTCCGGCATGAGTTCCAACAACTCGGTGGCTCTCTCTCCAGTTCCACTAAATGGAGAGTTGGTCAGTTTTCCACGAATGCAAGGCTCACAAGTTGCATATGACACATAGTCGAATGGATCTAGATATCCATCATTTAGCAACTTTTGAATCCTTCTTTCATGGATGTGACCTAGCCTACAATGCCACAGGTATGCACTGTTCAACTCATCTCGTTTCCTTTTGGACACATTTATATTCATGATATGTGGAGTGGTGTCTAACATAAATAAACCATTATGCAATGTTCCTTTCGTGATGATCTTATCATCTAATAATATCGAACAACCATTGTTCTCAAAAACAAATTTATATCCACTAACTGTTAAACATGAAATGGAGATAATGTTTTTGATAATAGAAGGAACAAAATAACATGCATCTAATGCAATAAAAGCTCCACTAGGCAGATGTAGGGCGACCTCGCCAACAGCTAATACAGCAACTTTTGCTCCATTACCCATCTTGAGGTCCATCTCGCCTCTCTCTAGTCTCCTAGGCCTTGCCAGAACCTGCAACGAATTGCATATATGATAAGCACTACCGGTATCTAATACCCATGTGTTATCATAAGAGTCTGACAAATGGAGACTGATCATGAATGTACCTGAAGCTTCATCAAGCTTTTGTTTCGCCCTTTCTGCAAGGTACTCTTTGCAGTTTCTCTTCCAGTGCCCATCTTTACCACAGTGGAAGCACTGGCCTTTGTCCTTTGTTGGGTCTTTCTTAGCAACCTTTGCTTTACCTTGTTTGCCCTTGCCCTTTCCCTTCTTAAGGGACCTTTCTGCTTTCCTTTTCTTTCTGGTCTCACCAGTGTAGAGAACTGGCTTCTCTTTCTTAATAGTACTCTCTGCCTCCCTCAACATATTGAGGAGCTCTGGGAGAGTCACCTCAAGCTTGTTCATATTAAAGTTCATTATGAACTGTGAAAAGGAATCTGGTAGGGACTGAAGCACAATGTCCACACACAAGTTATCCTCTAGGACCATTCCTAGACCTGTGAGTTTCTCTATCCACTCAATCATCTTTAGGACATGGTTCTGAACCGGTGTCCCCTTAGTCATCCTAGCGCGGAAAAGGCTCTTGGATATCTCATATCGTTGAGTCCTTCCCTGTTCCTCAAACAATTTACGGACATGTAGGAGAATGGATCTGGCATCCATCTTTTCATGTTGTCTCTGTAACTCTGGAGTCATAGAGCCCAACATATAGCACTGAGCAAGAGTGGAGTCATCAATGTACTTCACGTAGCGAGCGATCTCATCCTCGCTTGCCCCTTCTTCGGGCGTAGGCATCACTGTATCAAGGACGTACACGATTTTCTCCGCTGTGAGAACAATTCTCAAGTTACGGAGCCAATCCGTATAATTTGGACCAGTGAGGCGGTTGACATCAAGTATGCCACGTAAGGGATTTGAAAGCGACATTTTCTGAAAATAAAGATGTAGCAAAAATGAATAACATGCAGATTTTGCAAGAAATAAACTATCAAGATATGGACTTCTATCTTAATATGCTCCCACTATTTTACTAACGAGTCACGCGACACCCTCAGCACGTGAAACGGAAGTCTCCGGCAGACTTCTAGTGGGGATCAGGATCCAATCAGCGTCTTAGTGTAACCTCGAGGGACTCGACCAATCACACTAAGCCTAAAAGGTAGACAACTCTTGCCGATCACAACTCCTTGTGATTCCCGTCCTGTTCGGCCTCCGAATCACCATGGCCTCGAGGGACTCGACCAACCATGATGCTCGGTTAAGTCAACACCTTCGTTACAAGATGAGTCTGATTTGATGATATACCCTCGAGGGACTCGACCAAGCATATCATGCCCTCAGGTCACCGGTGACATCTCTATGTCGTAAGCAAGATAGCGAATCGCGATATAGGTGAGTCTCGAGGGACTCGACCAACTCAACCTACACCGGGATTCGGTTCCTACTCATAACGATGGAAGGCCACGTGGGTCAATCTAATTGCCTCACGTTTACCGACTTAATATTATCGAGAGATGTTTCTATGATTTGGTCTCTTAATATGACATGTCACACATATACATATTTAATATATATCTACATCGCATGCAAATATATATACATATCTAGTATGTGTATAAGCAATCACACCAGATGATCATGGACCACAACCTAATATGATTAGGCCCGAGCCAGTAGGCCTAATCACTCACATCAAGATCTATGTGTGCAACGGTGCATCTCCATGCCTTGTGATCGTCCATCTCGTCCTCGTTGGTTCCGTCGACATCTTGATGCATCTCCATGCATCACGATCGTCCGTCTCGTGGGTCCCGCTATGGCTTCCACGCTCCCGCTGCGCCTCCTCATGTGATTACAACTTAATCATAGGCACGCAGGCCCGACAATAAACGAGAAATATAATGGAGGTTCGCAGACCTCAATAATAATAATCACAAGTACACACATCACACGGTCCATGATCATCCGTCCACTCATCATACATCACATGTATAAATAATCATCATCATGTAGGACTACTAGATAATAATAAAAATAATAATCAACTAAACCTTTTAATTAATTAATATTTTCTGAAATCAGGGATATATAGGGAATTTCTCAATTCCTAAGGGTATTTTCGTAATTTGGACAAAAGACAGAAACTGGAATTTCTCAAATTCCGAGGGGCAAAACTGTCTTTTTCCCAGAAAACCCTAATGCCCTTTCCCCTTTTCGCTGCTGCTGCCGCCGCCACCCTGCCGGCGGCGGCCTGTGCGGCGAGGGGCGGGGCGCTGCCCTCGCCTGCGGGCGGCACGCCCGCTGGGGTCGCTGCCGCTGCAGGTGGGCGCCCCCGCGGGCGCCGCCGCCTTCGCGGGCGGTTCTGCCCGCGAGTCAGCGCCCGCAGGTGGTGCTGTCTCGCTGGCGGCCGCCCCTGCGGTGTTTTTGCCCGTGGGAGCAGCGGCCACAGGCGCCGCTGCCCTGCGGTGCCTCAGCCCGCGCTGCTGCCCCGCGGCGCCTCTACCCGCGGGCTCAGCGGCCGCAGGCGCCTCTACCCGCGGGCTGCCAGCCCCGCCGGCAGCAAGCCTGCTGCAAGCAGGCCGCCGGCCGGCTGCTGCAGACACAGCGCTTGCGCATGCGCCGGCGCTGTGCTGCCTGGCTGCGACTGCGGCTGCCGCTGCAGGTGGCTGCAGGCATGCAGATCGAGGGCAGCAACTGTTGCTGCCCTTCCTCGCTTTTGCGTCAACGATTTTGACGTCAAAATTCTTCCTAAACACAATACACGCAGTTCAAAACCAATCATTCGCACGAACAACCTGGCTCTGATACCACTGTTGGGAAATCATAGAGGGGGCGACATCATATGCGCAGCGGAAGAACAAGAAAAACAAAAATCCCCGATTCCCAAAAGGATGTTCATCGTCGTGCGAAGATTGGTGCGCAAAAATCCGCAAAACACAAAACTGCGTATAGAGATTGTGTTACCTAGGGAGATCGTATATTCCTGTTTCCTTGCAGATCCTTAGGAGAGGGTGAAGGAGGTCAAGCGTCCTCCTCTCTAGCGGTGATCCACACAGCAGGGTTGCGACGACGCTCCTCAAAACTCCAGGCCTACTCTGAAGTGGAGAGGGAGAGGAGAATAGGAAGGGCAAGCAAAGACTCTAGCCTATGAGGCTGTGAATCCCTCCTATTTATAGAGATCCCGTGTCAAAACCCTAATGGGTCCTTTCCCTAGTGGGTATTGGATCTGCATCCAATAAGACAAGGGCTCCGTCGGATATCTCATATCCGAACCTCTACTCATCGCAATGCCTACCATATGTGTGTGACCCTCTAGGCCCAATATCGAGCTGGCCGTGAGTCATACCTGTTAGAACTCCTTCTAACTCAGTGAATTATTATCTCTGTAATAATTCACTCGACTCATCGACTACGGAAGTACTAGGCCACTACGCCGTAGTCCCCAGACGATACAGGGGAATCCAATCCATTGGACCTGTCTGTCCTCAGTTACCATGTACCTATAGTCCCTCATCCATCTAATATCCCAGAGACCGTATATCGAGCATGGTGCTGTCAGACCCATACGGTTTCTACTCGAGTCTCGCTCTAATCGGATTCTCCCGGAGAACTCTTTCTCTCTCAACCCGAATGACCCTGGCCAGGGATTTGTCTGAGCAAGAACACATGGGATATTCCTCTCATGATACCGAGAGTGGATGATCCTCTATCGACACTCAATAGCCCTCGTAAGGTCGACTACCACTCCCAATGACCAGCTGTACTAGATCTGGGAACAGCCAAACCTATAAGTCTGGTATCAAAGAGTGGAGCACTCATACAGGACATCCTTGGTGTCTCAAGTCTAAGAACCAGATACACCACTAGGACTACGGAATCGTTGTCTGACAATAAGGCATCATTAACCATCCAACATTCCGTAAGCGGATCAATCAGTGAACTCATTCTCCAATGAGCACCTGTACTGTATCCCTAGTGTCCCTACACGAGCAGCTATGAGACCAGCTGCATCCATCATATGGACGGGTATACAGCACACCAGTCTATCCGGTTATCACGATGTCCCTCTCGAGTAACCTATGACCGGGATTATTTAGGATATGTGTTTAAAGGTGAATCGATCTCATTATCGTGATCTCATCACGATCCGATTCCCATTGCACAAATCCAAGGACATCACAATATATATGCATTTATGCAATAGTTATAAAGTGATATACGCCAAAATATAATAAGCAAAAAGATTCTGTATCAAGTCACACGTGCCATCACTCACGTGATTGGCTTGCTGGGCACTTATGACTAGCATACCCAAGCCAAGAAGGGAATATCAAAGAAGAAGGCGCTCAAAGCGACGTAGGATGACTCGAGTGCATCCGAAGAAGAGGAGTCCAATACCAAGCAAGTTGCTCATTACGCCTTAATGGCCATCGGAGAAGAGGTAACAAATTTAATTCATGCAGATTTATCATTTGATGAATTATTAAATACCTTCTATGACTTATTTGATGAATACAAAATAATTAGTAGAAAATATAAATTTCTGAAAAATAAGCATGATAGTCTTGTTAGCAATTTTGATAAATTAAAAACTGAATATCATGATAGTTTAGCTCAATGTGAAAAATGCCATGATCTAGAAACTCTCCAAAAGGAAAACTTGCTACTTAAGGACACCTTGAAGAAATTCAAGGTTGGTAGCAAGTCTTTGAACATGATCCTTACAAACAAGGGTCACATTCCCAAAAGAAGTGGAATTGGATTTGTGAGAAGTCCTCACAAAAATTCAACCACCTTCATAAAAGGCCCTATCTTACATATTCGACACCAAAGCAAATGCAACTTTTGTTGCAAATATGGACACAAAACATATCAGTGTCTATTCAAGGAAATTAGTCCGAACAAATTAATTTGGATTCCTAAAGGAACCTTGATAAACTCTATGTAACATGATAAACAATGTAGATCAATTTTTGAGGCACCCAAAAGCAAATGGATACTTAAAAATTATCTTGTCTCATAGAGAAGTAAACCATCACAAGCTAGGAGCAAGAAATAATATCCTGCTCTTTGGATACTCGATATTCTTGACCCAAGATCCAAAAAGAACATTGGATGCTCCCTAGCCTAAATAACAAAAAGAGGATTAGAAAATTAAAATTACAAGAGCAATACAGATACAATCTAATTTGATCCCTCATAATTGGAAACCCATGATTCTCCGTTCACATATCCTCTGGATTTCCGAACCCATCAAATTGATTTGTTCGTTACTTTCAAATCCAACTATATCATGGACTTATGTCTTCTAAGCAAAGTTTGTCATAAACTTGCAAATCTTACGAACTTGGATAATCTATCATAAACATGTATACGACATTTGAAGTAGAGTATGCGCGTCACAAGATCTATCTTGATCGTGTAAAATTTCTCATCTTAAAATGAAAATTCTTACGTAATTACGTAAGTAAAGTTGATTGCTCCATAAATGAAAACTCTTCTCAAGTCAAAAACATTCAAATCAGACCACACAACCGTTAGAACAAGTGCTCACCGCCTGCAGGCAGTGGCACCGCCCAGCTGGCGGTAGCACCGCCGGCTGTCACGGGTTGCAAGCGATTGCACCGCCCAGCCAGTAGTGCCACCGCCCGCAACTTTGCCCCCTTTTAAACCGAGCTAGGGGCGATGGTGGAACCGACCCCAACTCACTCCCCTCTCCTTCTAGCAGCTCCAACTCTTCTCCGCCTCCATTTCTTCCCTTTAGCTGCCCAAATACTACCCATTTCAAAGCAAAGATCAACAATCTCTCCTTCTCTTGAAGATCTCACTTAAGGTATTCTCTAAGAAGCCTTTAAATTCTGTTTTTGAGTCATTTACTCTTGCTCATTATTATCTTCTTAAATAGTAGTAGTTATGGGCTCCAGAAGATCCTCTAGGGAGAAAGGTAAGAGGAGATTAGAAGAAGACTTTGACCTTACCCTTTTCGATTCAAAATATCATGCTGAAAATTTTTCTTCCTTCGAATTTAGAAGTGTCAATAAGGGAAAACATGTAGATCTAGATGAACTAAGAGACCTAGAGACAATCCAATGGATTGCAAACTTAGATCTACTCCCAATTTTATAAATAAGTGAACCCATCTATCCAAGACTTATTAGATTGTTTTACAACAATCTACAAGTAGATGAAGAAGAAAGAGTGTCTACCTATCTCTTAGGACAACACATCTCCATTACGAATAGATTTATTTGCGACATGATAGACATTCCTGTAAAAAATAGAGGTCTTTATTTTAGAGGATCGTGGGATAATGAAACAATTGGGACAATATATGTTGAAGCCTTAGGAACAATTTTCGGTAATCCCAACTTAGTGATAGTTCCTAAAAGCTGTGAACATCTGCTACCACTAAACACTAAGGTACTTCATCATATCCTAACTAGCATTATTCTCCCTAAACAATACCATCATGATGAAGTAAGTTAAATGAAATTAAGAACCATGTATTGGATCATGAAAGGACATAACATTTGTTTTGGTTACCTTATCCAACAAAACATGATAGAACTATCTAAGAAAGACATGATGCTTCCATATGGTGGTATAATCACTAGAATACTTAAAGCCTACGATATTCCAATACCACCCGACGAAGAAGTGATGAAAGTAGATAGGTTTAGCATAATAAATAAAAATCCACTTCACCGATTGAGATGTTTTTACAGAAACGGTAATTGGGTTAGAATGCGTAGAAGAACCGACCCCCCTCAACCTAAACCTAAACCTAAAATACCAGTCTTTAGGGGTACTCAATCTCCTCTGATCTGTCCCTTTGAGGAAACACATCCATTTGAACAAGCTCCTACATCATCTATCGAAGACATTGGGATTCGGATGGATCATTTTGAACAAAGATAAGATCGGCTTAAACATCAACAAGATCAAATCCTATCTGAGCTACAGCAAATTCATCGACAATTTGACTCCTTGTTTAGGCATTTTAATTTTCCACCTTAAATAAGCTTGTATATGTATATGTGGACATAATCACCTCTTGTTGTAACAATTACATTGTTGTAAACTCTTAATATTACTCACCTTGATCACAATGCCTTGATGACTACTAATCTCTGATATGGTTACTTGATGTATTAATTGGTGAGCATATGTAGGGTTACGTTGTTTAATCTCGTTACTCATTGTCGGATTTCATGTTGAAATTAAATGTTTCTCTAATGCCTACTTTAAAAACCTTGTGTCTTGGTTTCCATGATAAATATGATTTGAGAGAGTAATATAGCCATGAAATTGATGTGTCATTACCATGATGTTAATATGTCATGATATTACCATGATGTTGATGTATTGCCATGATGTTAATGTGTCATTGTGTTGCCATAATACTAAACATTAACTAGCTGATATCTTTACAAAACCTCTAAGTGAAGAATAATTTGATTTCATTAGAAGAGAATTAGGAATGTTAATGTGTCCGAATGTATAAACTTGTTAAAATTAATTTTCGGACTTTATTGATTGAATGATCAAATCACTTGATTGCCATTACATACCTAAAATTACATGTTGGAAATTATGTGTTTTGAATACAAAAATTTTCATAACAATGAGCATGTTTTGTCTTCATGATTGTATTTGAAAATCTATAGTATAGTCTTGTCCGAATGCATGAAAGTGTTAATTTCATTTTCGGATTCCTTTAACTAGTGGTATCCTAACAATCGGATTTTCTCGATACATTATTCTCTTCCGAACTTAATATGCATATGTCATATCGAGTTTGATTCCCATCATTGATTTTTTACATATGAAATCAACTAGCAAATACATCTCTCATACACTTATCATGTGAAAAATATTTTTTAAGAAATGGATTTGATGAAATGATTCCTATTTGTAAATTCCTTCTTTAAATATGGATGATAGTGTTTTTACTTGCAAGGATTTGTTTCACTTACATAATCCTTGTAAAAATGAAGTATGATTTAATCTCTCATCGATTTTAACTTTATTCAAAGTAAACTCACAAATAGCTGGTATCACAAATAGCCTTCCTCCTTCATGCAAAAATATAATAACAAATAAAAAGGAAGAAGTATTCAAAGCTATCTCCATATCATGTTTTCCTTGAGATGTTTGCATAATTAGTATCTTATCATTCACTGTTGGAAAATGACATAAATCTAGTGGTAATACCCTAAAGTCTTATCGTAGGCTCTGATACCAAATGATAAGACCCTAAAGTCTTATCGTCGCTCTGATACTAAATGGTAAGTCCTTAAAGTCTTATTGTAAAAAGAATAAGAGAAAGGGGATGATCACTTCGAGGGGATCGGCCTCCTTGATCGCTTCGAGGGGATCGACCCTCCTTAATCGCTTCGAGGGGATCGGCCCTCGTTGATCCTTTTGAGGGGATCGGCCCTCCTTGATCGCTTCGAGGGGACCGACCTCCTAGGGTTTGTCAAAAGACAGAATAATATTTTTCATAGATTACTGAAAAGAAGTAGTTACATCCCTATTTATAGAGTTCCACCCAAAGTCCATCAAGACTTGAACTCTAATAATAAATAAATATTAAATAAACCTATACTTGACTCTAACTGAATCAAATCGACTCAATAAACAACTGGACTAAACAGACTCAATAAACATTATTAAAAAGCTTAGAAAAAGGGTCCTAATAGTTCCTCCCTCTTCAAATCAGCCTTGTCCTCAACGCTGAGCAGCATCAATCTTGGGGAGCTTGTCTTTTAGCACTTTAGTCATAGGCTATCTGCAACGCATCATAACCCATTGATCAAGTAAGCATGGTCTCCACTTTTTGTCAATGTAAGAAATAGGTCGATCTTTCAGTGTAGTAATCATTGTAAGAAATTCCTGGCCTTTGCTATCATAAGTTAAAATCTGTCCATCAGTAATCTTTACTTCGAATCTGTCATAGCCTTCAATGCGGTAAGCTAATCGGGCTGCAACTTTCCTGTTCATAAAATTATTAGTGCTGCACGTATCAATCAGCATAGTGATAGGTTGATGCTTCAAAGTTCCTCTGATTTTCATAGTTTGTGGGTTAGCATAGCTAGCCAATGCATGCACTATATGTGTGATGGCTTCAATATCTTCATCAGTTTCCACACCTTCATAATCGGAGTCCAAATCTTCTGCTTTTGTCTCCAATTGGCTCAATCATCATATGTTGCCCTTGTTTACATTGGTACTCCATACTCTACTTTTCATTATAGTGCAAACCCTTTGCTGATCTTTCATTGAGTTCTTCTTGGGTTAGTCTTCGGGTGTCAAGGCTTTGGTTGGGAATAGATGGAGCCAGTGGCTTACTAATCATCTGGTTGTTGTCACTTCTGTTTCCATGATTTTCCCTATTGATTTTTTTCTCATGTAGATGTGCGAATGAGATCGTAGCTATCATAGTGCGGGGTTGACGAGCCTTAACTTCACACTGAATCTCTAGAATAAGCCCTTCAATAAATGTATCTAGAAGTTATCATTCCGACCAATCTCTAACTTGATTTGACAATCTTTCAAACCTACTCTGATATTCTAACACTGTAGAAGTCTGACAAATTTTGGCGAGCTATCCATCCACCTTCATGTACGACTAGATTGTGTTACAATCTTGGAGCCCTTTTTTAGTATTTTCAGATCTGTGCAATATAGAACTTGAGCTTCCACCTTGTTGAAATTTACTAAGGCTCTCCAGTAAGCCCTTTTTGAAATCACTAAGTACTTCTTGTAACCGGTTCTCAATTCTGATTTCCAATGCTTCCATTTGTGCTTTCACCGAGTTATCAGTAGTGATTGCGTAAGACTGCAAATTTGTAATCTCAACTCCTGTTTTTGGTGTCGGTCAAGGGCATCAACACTGTCGATGCGAAGTTGCCGAGGAGGTGGACACCAAGGACAGTGCTGCGGTCGCTGCGTTGGAGGAAGAGTAGCTGCCTTGTTTCTATCGTTGCATGGGGTGAGAGCGCAGGGGTTGAAAGGCGACTGCGTTGATGTGGCTGTAGCTGCTATGACCCAAGGGGCGATCGCCGAGCAATGGGGTTGAGGCTGCGGTGATGGCAACCTATGGTGATGGCAACCTGTGGTTGTGGCAGAATATGCTAAGCAAGGGGGAGGCGACGTTGATGCGGCCAAGGTTGAGAATAGGAATCGATGTTGCGTGCGCTGCTGGGGTTGAGGCAAGGCAGCGTACTTGCTGCGGTTGCTGCAGAACGAGGGGTTGGTCATTGACCGGGAGCGATGACGGTGGTTACAATTGGCGGCTACGACAGTAGAGGCTGCCATTGCTTTTGTTGGAGTGTGGTGGTTGTTGCGTACTCTATTTTTGTCACACCACCGAAGGAGTTTCCTGAAAGGATCACGAGCGGTTGAGGAGAAGGCTGCGGTGGCTGGTAGCAATGGTGGTCGCTGGCCGGAGCGCAGCATTGGCGGTGGAGAAAAAGGCAGCGAGTGTCGTCACTGGCCAGGAAGTTATGATGTTGGAGATGGGAAACAGGGTGCTCTATTTCTATCGCACCATAGCCGGAGTCGCTGGCGATGCTGGCAACGGTGGTGCGGCGATGATCGTACGGCCGAGAAGCAGCGGCAGAGGTAGAGAAGGAGGAGCCGGCGGTGTCACGGTTGGGAACAAGGGCAACCGGTGAGTTGCCTTGTTTCTGGCACTACGGATGCAGAGCAAGGTGGATCGGCTGTTGGGAGGCATGCGGCAGTCGTTGCATGGTGGCCCGGAGCAGTGATGGGTCGGCTGGGCGGCGACGACACTGGAGGGGAAGAGGAGTGTTGGAGGCGGCGCGGCTGGTGAAGGCACGGTTGCGATCGATGAGGGTCAGCGGCAACAAAGGAACTCTGTTTCTGCAACTGTTGCAACGAGGGGCTACGGCAACAGGCGGCTGCGGCTGTGACCTAAGGGGGGGGGGCATGGCTAGGGTGGCGGTGGAGAGGCAGCAGTGGTGGCGCGGCTGGGAGCAGCATCACCAACGATCGCCGAGGAGAGTTGAGCGGCTGCACTACAACGCAAGGTGAGGCGGGCGGTGGCAGTTGGGCTGGGATGGACACTGGCAGCGTCGTCTCTTGGCCGGGGAATAGCGGCGGTGGTGGTCGCCGGCCGGGAAGTGGGGCGATGGTGGGCGCTGGCCGGCGAGCAGCAGCGGTGGGTGGGCTGGCCGGAAGTAGGGGACGCAGGGGTGGCTGCGGCTTCTTCTTCCTCTCGTGTTTCTTCATTTTTTTTTATTTTTTTTTTTGAATGAGATGAGTCAGTGAGGAGGTCGAGCAGTGGTCGAAAGTTGCTGGCCGGGGAAACAACGACAACAGTGAAGAAAGAGTTGCCTTGTAGTGGTGGTAGGGAAGAAGGGAAGCAAGGTTACGGCGGGTTACGCCAAGGATCGTTGCTTTGATACCAAATGGTAATACCCTAAAGTCTTATCTTAGGCTCTGTTACTAAATGATAAGACCCTAAAGTCTTATCGTCGCTCTGATACCAAATGGTAAGACCTTAAAGTCTTAACGTAAAAAGAATAGAAAGGGGATGATCACTGCGAGGGGATCGACCTCCTTGATCGCTTCGAGGGGATTGACCCTCCTTGATCGCTTCGAGGGGATCGGCCCTCCTTGATCGCTTCGAGGGGATCGGCCTCCTAGGGTTTGTCAAAAGACAGAATAGTATTTTTCATAGATTACTGAAAAGAAGCAGTTACATCCCTATTTATAGAGTTCCACCTAGAGTCCATCATGACTTGAACTCTAATAATAAATAAATATTAAATAAACCTCTACTTGACTCTAACTGAACCAAACCGACTCAATAAACAACTAGACTAAGCAAACTCAATAAACATTATTCAAAAGCTCAAAAAAATGGTCCTAAAACCTAGTTATGGCATGAAAATTACCGCACTTATGCTTAAAATTTGCTTATATCGTTCTCCTTTTTGTTGATGATAAAGGAGGAGAAATATATGAATTGATACTATGAGTGCCATATTTGAAGGAGAAATATATGAATTGACACTATGAGTGCCATATTTGAATGAGAAATATATGAATTGATGCTATGAGTGCCATATTTGCACTATGTTATTGCCATATCATGATAAAATATCAAGAACTTGCATAGCAACTTTACTTGTTGATATCTTGCCATGTGATGCTACGATTGCTAAACACTTGAAATGTTTTCTTTACGTTAAGATATCAAAAGCTTAAATTATAAATTTACATGTTGATATCTTATGTTGAACTGCTACCATCATTCATATTTGAAATGTAAAACTTGAGAATGGATGTCAAGTCTTGACATCATTTTCAGTAAGATACATCGTGATAGAAATCATGATGGGAGTAATTGATAAGGTTAAGAGTTAACTTATCAATAAGTCTATTGAATTCAAAAGTCTTGAATTCAAGAATGACTTATCTCAAGTATGGCATATAAATAAGGGGAGTAAAGGTTAACTCCGTTATCAATTGATTATCATCATAAAAATGGGAGAGATTGTTGAATCTCAGATTTTGATGATGAAGTCAATTGTCATTTGTTATCTAATCCATATGTTGAGATAAGTATGCAGGATTAACTATGATGAAAGCAAGACATGCAGTAGGAGTTACGCCGGAGACAAGACTATGATCACGTTGGGAGTTCGAGAGTTTGACGGAAGTCCGGACGGTCGTTGAAGGTTCTACGGGAACAAATCCGAGAAGTCTAGGAGCTTGCCAAAAGAAGCTCGTCAGAACTCGCCAAGTGGATCGTCGCAAGTCCAGGAGTTTGCCAGAAGTCCATAGGAGCATCACCGAGGGTTCATCGGATGATCGATGGAAGTTCACCGGAAGCTCGCCGAAAGAAGCGATTGACACACCGGAGCAAGTTGTAGTAAATATCTTAAGAAATATCATAGTTAGCATGATGATTACGTTAGAAATGGGAGGTAATCCCATTAACTTAATCTTGGGGCAATTGGGCCGAATGGATTAACCCATTCGGACCCAGATTTCTTGGCCAGCGGTGGCACCGCTTGGGTCGGCAATGGCATCGTCCAGGGCTCAGTCTCCGAGCTAGGTTAGGCGGTGCAACTGCCCTTGACAAGCGGTGGAACCGCTTGAGCTCGGTCTCCGAGCTCTGCCAAGCGGTGCAACCACCCCAGTCAGGTGGTGGCACCACCTGGGCTCAGTCTCCGAGTGAGACTAGGCGGTGCAACCGCCCTTGTCAGGTGGTGGCACCACCCAGAGGCTCAGTCTCCGAGCTGCCAGGCGTTTGTACCACCCCAGTCAGGAGGTAGTACCGTTAGGACCCTAAAAATCCGGGAAATGATGTTTTTGAGCTCTAAATTCAAACCAGTTTATGACCTATATATACCACACCCTTTCCTGCATGAAAGGGCACCGAAAATCCAATCTTACTATATGATTTTTAGAGCTTAAAAGTGTTGTTTGAGTTAAAAGTTCTCCTTCCTCTTTTCTTCCAAGTTTTGATATGTCAAGAGAGGAAAGAAAATTCTGTAAGAGTTGTCTCCTAAGCTCGTCAAAAGGAGCGAAACTGTAAAAGGGTGGTTGGCCTTCGCCTATTGAAGGAAGGCCTCTAGTGGACATCGGTGTCCTCGTCGGTGGAGGAAGCCAAAAGTGGATGTAGGTCAAGATTGATCGAACCACTCTAAATCTTAGTTTGCATTTACTTTGAGCATCTTATCTTTACTACAAACCTCCTCAGTAGCTTACTGCCTTCTACTCATTTTTTAACGTATTCATAGTTAAGTATTTTCTGAATCGGCATTAAGACGGAAATCAGTTTTATCGTACGAACATCATATTTCCGTTTGCGCTTACATTCTGATTTCCATCTTAATTGCAAACTACCTCTATATATTTGCTTTAATTGCATCTCGCTTGATCATAAGTTAAAGTGATTTATGAATCAACTTTCTTACTAAAATCACTTTTATCGTACGAATGCAGTTTTAATCGTCGAAATCAACTTTTACCAAAATCGCTTTTATCATACCAAAATCAACTTTCTTTCCGCTGCACTAATTCACCCTCCCCCTCTTAGTGCTCTTGATCCTAACACTAATAAGCCCTTGAATTATTGGATCCCATGGACAAGATCCAATAAGAGCCCATGAGAGATTATTATACAGAGATCCACTAATCTAAAAGGCTTGTGTTGTAGGATGCAATCCAATACCCACTAGGCGAGGATCCATTAGGGTTTGACTGGGGACATCTATAAATAGGAGGGATTCCGAGCCTCATAGGTTAGAGCCTTTGCTTGCCTCTCCTATTCTCTTTCCCCTCTCCACCTCAAAGCAAGCCTAGAGTTTTGAGCGTCATCGCAGCCCTACTGTGTGGATCACCACTATAGAGGAGGACGCTTGACCTCCTTCACCCTCTCCTAAGGATTTATAAGGAAACAGGGATATATGATCTCCCTAGGTAACACAATCTACTTTATACATAGTTTTTTAGTTTCGCAGATTTTGCACACCAATCTTCGCACAACGACGAACATCTCTTTGGGAATCGGGGATTTTATTTTTTTGTTCTTCCACTACGCATGTGATGTCGCCCCAAAGATTTTTTCAACAAATGTGTGTGATGCTTGTCAATTAGGAAAACAAATTAAGAGTAGTTTCAAATCTAAGAATCAAATAAGCACCTCTAGGCCCTTACAATTGATCCATATTGACTTGTTCGGACCAATCTCTATATTAAGCCTAGGAGGTAGCAAAAACGCCTTCGTCATTGTAGATGACTATAGTAGATACACATGGACTTATTTCTTAAAACACAAAAAATGAATGCTTTAGATATTTCACCAAGTTTTGTAAACTTGTTCAAACTGAAAAGGGTTTTATGATTTCATCAATTCGAAGTGATCATAGTGGTGCATTTCAAAACCATGATTTTCAAGAATTTTGTGAATCTAATGGATACAACCACAACTTCTCTACTCCAAGAAATCCTCAACAAAATGGAGTAGTAGAAAGAAAGAATAGAAATTTACAAGAAATGGCAAGAACCATATTGAATGAACATAGCCTACCCAAATACCTTTGGGCCGAAGCCAAAAACATTGCATGCTATATTTTGAATAGAGTTCTAGTAAGACCCTTACTCACCAAAACTCCCTATGAGTTGTGGAACAATAAAAAATCCAATGTTTCAAATTTTAAAGTTTTTGGGTGTAAGTGTTTTATCTTGAATGAAAAAGATGCCTTAGGAAAATTTGATGTTAAATCCGATGAAGGAATTTTTCTTGGTTATTCTTTGGTTTCTAAAGCTTTTTATATCTTCAATAAAATAACTTTAATTATAGAAGAATCCATTCATGTTGTTTTCAATGAGATTTCCGAAATCAAGAAAAATGATTTTGATGATGATGTTAATTTTGATTCTTTGAATTTAAATAAAACCCCTTCTCTAACTAGCAACTTGGATGCATCTGTTGAATCTTGTATTTTGATGATGAAACTACTTGATATATGTTTATGATTTAATCTGCGTTTTGAGTGACGCAGGATGCTTTGATCAGGATGAGACAATTAAAGCAGGAAAATCATGTTGTGCCGAAGGAACATGTCAGAAGATTGGACGTCGGGCCGGTGGATCGGTCGACGTATCGACAGAAGGCTTCGGGCCGTGGACTCGGGCATCGGGCCAAGAAGAGCGGGTATTGTGCCAAGGATATCGGAGTTGTGGAGTCAACCGGCCGATTGGGCAATAGGCTGTAGGAGAGGACGATGCGCCGAAGAATCGGACGAAGCGTCGAGGGACCAATGACATGTCGGACAACTTGGTTAATTGCTTAGGATTAATTGTCTCGATCGAAGTTTTGTTTTGTTGTGCAGGATTAACTATGATAACGATGAAGAAATAAAGCGAAACAAAGTGTCAGAGTCAAGCGCGAAGGATTTGCTGTGAGTTCGAGAGTTCGACGGAAGTCCGAAGGTTCGTCGGGAATGCTACCGGAACTAGCCGAGAATGAGTTGGGAGCTTGCCGAAGGGTTTCTCGGAAGCTCGCCGGAAGGTTCGTTGGAAGTTCGCGGAGCTCGCCGAGAAAGATCGGAGCTTGCCGAACAAGCTCGTTGGAACTCGCTAAGATCAAATCGTGAAGTCTAGGGGCTTGCCGGGAGTCCGCAGAATGGTTTCCGAGAGTTCATCGGAAGACCGCCGGAAGTTTGCCGGAAGCTCGCTAGAAGGAGTCTTGACTTGCGGACTTTGTAATAGCTTAGAAAATGTCTTTAAATTCATAGTTAGCATGTTAATTAGGGTTAGGATTAGGTGTTAATCCTATAACCCAAGTAGGACCTAATTAGGCCCAAGTTCGGACTGGTTTGGACCAAGTTTGAAGCCAAACCAAGTGAGCTGGAATAGTGAAAGAGGTGGCACCGCCAGGGTTGGAGGTAGCACCGCCCAGGCTATGTCTTCCAGCGAGACTGGGTGGTGCAACCGCCCAGGGCTCAGTCTTCGAGCGAGACTGGGCAGTGCAACCTCCTCTGTCAAGAGGTAGCACCGCTAGAGCTCAAGTTTCGAGCCCTGCTAGGTAGTGCAACCTCTCCAGTCAGGAGGTGCAACCGCCTGATCCCGGAATTCCAGGATTTGATCGTTTTGAGCTCCAAATTTGAACTGGGTTGGGGCCTATAAATACCCCACCCATTCAGCACTGAAAAGATACAGATCCACACCGAATTCTTGAACTTTTCTGTGATTCTAAGAGCTCAAATTTGTGTAAAGTCCAAAAGTTCTCCTCTTTCTATTCTTCAAGTCTTGAGTTGTAAAGAGAGGAAGGATCTGTAAGGGTTGTCTCCTGAGCCTGTCAAAAGGAGTGAAACTGTAAATGGGCAGTTGGCCTTCGCCCATTGAAGGAAGGCAGCTAGTTTACGTCGGTGACCTCGTCGGAGGAGGAAGCCAAAAGTGGAGTAGGTCAAGACTCACCGAACCACTCTAAATCTCTGGTTTGCTTTTATTTCGAGTACCTTATCATTACTGCAAACCTCCTACATAACTACTGCTCTCTGCGCCTTTACGAACAAGTTCTAAGTGTTGATCTTTTCGAATCTGCTTTCAGACGTAAATCTATGTTTGTCGTACGATCAGCTTACGTTTGTGTTTTGATTCTGCAAAATTGTCTTCTGCGCTTTTATGAACAAGCTTCTAAGTTTAGATCCCTTTGAAACTATTTTAGACGCAAACTACGTTTAGATGTAAAACTGCGTTTAGACGTAAAACTGCGTTTAGACGCAAACTGCGTTTAGACGTAAAACTGCGTTTAAACGTAAACTGCGCAAACTGTGTTTAAACATAAAACTGTGTTTTAGACGTAAACTTCTTTTAAACGTAAAACTACGTTTAGACGTAAGACTGCGTTTAGACGCAAACTGCGTTTAGACGTAAAACTGTGTTTAGACGTAAACTGAGTTTAGACGCAAAACTGTGTTTAGGCGCAAACTGTGTTTAGACATAAAACTGTGTTTTAGATGTAAACTACTTTTAGACACAAACTGCGTTTAGACGTAAAACTGCGTTTAGACGTAAACTGAGTTTAGACGCAAAACTCCGTTTAGACGTAAAACTGTGTTTAGACGCAAAACTGCGTTTAGACGCAAACTGTATTTAGACGCAAACTGAGTTTAGACGTAAACTGTGCTTAGACGTAAACTGCGCTTAATCTTAAGTAATCTTAGAATCGGCTTTTACATCGAAATCGTTTTTATCGGACGAACGCAGCTTTCGTTTTTAAATCGCTGAAAGATTTCCGCTACACTAATTCACCCCCCCCTCTTAGTGCTCTCGATCCTAACAATTGGTATCAGAGCGGGGTATTTCTCATTTCGGATTTACACCCGAGAGAAATGGCTCTTCAAGAGGGCTTTTCGGTCTTTCGTCCACCGTTGTTTAACGGATTGGACTACACTTGTTGGAAAACTCGAATGAGAGTTTTCTTGATTTCTACGAATTTCGACTTATGGAGTATCATTGAAAATGGTTTTCAACTTCCCTCCAAACCGATAAACGAATGGTCGGATTTGGAGAAGAAGTATTTTTCTTTAAACGCAAAGGCTATGAATGCCTTATTTTGCGCATTGGACAAAAATGAGTTCAATCGGATTTCTACGTGTGAAACGGCTTTTGACATTTGGCGAATTCTTGAAATCATGCACGAGGGAACTAGTAGAGTCAAAAACTCGAAAGTTAACTTTTTATTGCATGATTTTGAGTTTTTTCAAATGCAACCAAGCGAGACTATAGGCGACATGTACACCCGTTTCACGGATGTTGTCAATAGTTTAAGAGCTCTTGGAAAATATTTTTCGAATTTTGAACTC
Source organism: Musa acuminata AAA Group (assembly GCF_036884655.1). Lineage (NCBI taxonomy): Eukaryota > Viridiplantae > Streptophyta > Magnoliopsida > Zingiberales > Musaceae > Musa > Musa acuminata. The sequence continues at coordinate 15,288,956 of NC_088345.1, forward strand.
GTAAACAAGATTTTGCGTTCTCTTTCTAAGAAGTGGGATTCAAAAGTAACTGCAATACAAGAAGCTAAAAACCTAAACAACTTACCACTTGAAGAACTAATTGGTTCATTGACGACATATGAAATGGTGCACAATGCACATGATGAACATGTTGAACACAATCACCTTCCAAATAACAGGAAGGATTTGGAACTCTGGACAAATGAATGCCACTTGAGCGATGACTCAAGTGATGAGGACAATGATGAACAAACCAACCTTCCAAAGAACAAGAAGGATTTGGGACATAGAACATTTGAAAACCACTCGAGCATAAGCTCAAGTGATGGTGAACTTAAACTACAAATGAAACAAAAATTAAAAAGCAAAAAGAATGGAACTACTTGCTTTAAACGCAAGAAGAAGAACAAAAATTGGGATGAATCGAGCTCCTCTGAAGACGAGAAAGTCAACAAAAGCAAGGCGGCAAACTACGCCTTACCAGCCTACGACATTGAGGTAATTAAAATGCCTTTGGTTTATTTTGAAATTACTTGATGCTTTCATGATATGTCTTCTTTTTTAGTTTAGAATTAATTTTCTTGAAAATTACATGTTTAAAAATAAAAATACAAAAATTATGATCATGCTGATAATTTCGAAAATGATGATATTGCATATTTTATGATAAACAAACAAAATGATTTTGATCATGGTTAAGAAGTAATAATGTGTATCATGTTTGATTAACATTGTTGAATGAAATCACATTTGATTTAAAGTAATGCATAAAGATGTAATATTAAATGGTTATTAACAATTTTATGCATGAGACTTTAAGTTATCCATGATCATGAGCTTGTTTGATCTTCTTGATTTAATTTCAAGATCTATAACAAAAATCATGTCTGAATATATGAAAGTGTTAATTTCATTTTCGGATTCACTTAACAATTGGTATCCTAACAATCGGATTTTCTCATACACTTATGAAAAATATTTTTCTAAAATGAATTTGATGAAATGATTCCTGCTTATAAATTCCATCTTGAAATATGAATGATAGTGTTTTTGCTTGCAAAGATTTGTTTCACATTCATATCTCCTATGATTCATGTGTAGAAAAAGAATTTATAAATCATAATACAATGAGATTTCTTATGCAAAAATAAAGTGCTTTTGTGATTCTTTGCTAAAGAGAATAATTATTAAAATCATGATCTTGGTAATTATAACATGAAGCTCTTTATAAATCAAGATCGTTCATTATGCTCCCTATATTTATCAAAAAGGAGTTCTTCAAATGAAATGCAATTCAATGAAGTGTCATATTGATATCTTGAAACTTGGAATATTTTAAAATGTGATCTTGATAAGAATGTTTCAAGCTGCTCTTTGTACTATATCTTTTCGAATGAATCATGAGCCTTGATATCATATATTTCATAATAGAAGATTTATTTGCCTTATGTCTTGAACTTTCATGCTTATCTTAATTTGGCATATAAAGACTAAGGCATGCTTAGATGAAAAAGAATCTCTTAAAAAATGCTTTTCCCATCTGATCGAGATTAATGATTTCATGATATTTTGTGAATCTCGAAATTAATTTTAATGACTTGATTATGAATTTCAAGTTAATGATTTGATTTGATTAAGTTTTATCTAAATCGTAATCTTGATCTTGCAAAATTGAAGTCACAAATAATATCTTGTGGTATTCATGGATTGAAACATTGTATGCTTAAATTAATCATTCTCCTATGTTTCAAAAATTCCTTAAAAGCCTTATGTGATGATTGAAAACTAACTTGCTTTATGATGAATCACTTGATCTATGATGTAAATGCCTTGAAATGATTGAAATATTTAACACTTTTATGCTCTTCCCCCTACTTTCTTCTTGTTTTCAATGATAAAATGGGGAGAAGTTTTGATCATGCATGGTAGGATATAATTTGACAAAATTGATACCATCATGATATGAAACATTTATGATGTGCAATTATGCATGCAATACTTGTGCTTTATAATTATGATGTGATGTATTGCATATGATGTAAATCATGATTTAAAATGCTATGAGTGCCAAGTTACACATTTTGAGAAGAAATTGTTATATTGAAACATTAATGTAATTATGAAAGGTGATATGATATCATGCATGTAATACTTCAATTTATGATAATGATGCATGCAATGATAAAATATTCATGATGAAAAATTGTCTTGACATTCATAACTTGATTATTCATCATTTGTCATCATTTTGAAATCGTTGTAAAAGGAAAAGAGAACTACAAAACTGTATTCTCTCTTTCTTTTTTACAATGACAAAGGGTGAGATAGCTAGCTTGTACAAGTCAAGAAGATGCAAAAACTTGATTGCTAGCTTGCCTATTTTAAGTAGCAAAGATTGCTAACTTGCTTATTTCAAGAAGAAAAATTGTCTTCTTGAACATCACTATCTTGAATATCTCAAGAAGCAAAACTTGCAATTTGCACATTGCAATAGGAAGCAAGAATCATGAGCTTACACAAGAAAGCTATCTTGCATTTGCTTTCGAAATTTTTGCTAGCTTATATATTGTTAAACTTGTATATCGTAAAAATTGCTAGCTTGTTGGTCTAAAGAGAAGCAAAAAGTTGCTATCTCAAAAGAAGCAAATGTGCTATCTTGCCTATCTCAAGAGGCAAAAAATGCTAACTTGCGCATCTAGCAAAGTGAGCAAAATTTTCAAGAAGCAAGAGTTGCCTTCTTGAACATCTCTAATTTGCTAGCTTGCATGATGTAGAACTTGCTATCTTGAACATTACCAAAAGTGCTATCTTATATGCTATAAAACTTGCATATCTAAAACTCGATAGCATGAATGTTCTAAGCATGATGTAACACTTGCTAAATCTTCTAGCTCCAAGATTGCATGATGATAAAACTTGATATTATGATTTTCATGCAATGAGTTGAACCAATATCACACACAAACGATTAATTGTGATACTTCTCCTTTTTGTTGATGACAAAGGGGGAGAAGTATGTTGATGACATGACATGTGATGCATAAGTTTATGCATATGTTCATGTTGACGTGTTGCAAGTATTCATGATGAATATTGCAATGACTTGAATTCAGTTTGAATTCAAGGTTCTATCAATATGGCATATTGATAGGGGGAGTTTATTTAAACTCTGGGAGTTAAGTTTAACTCCGTCATCAAGTGGTTGTCATCATCAAAAAGGGGGAGATTGTTGAATCTCGTATTTTGATGATGAAACTACTTGATATATGTTTATGATTAAATCTGCGTTTTGAGTGACGTAGGATGCTTCGATCAGGATGAGACAATTAAAGCAGGAAAATCATGTTGTGCCGAAGGAACATGTCAGAAGATTGGATGTCGGGCCGGTGGATCGGTCGACGTATCGACAGAAGGCTTCGGGCCGTGGACTCGGGCATCGGGCCAAGAAGAGCGGGTATTGTGCCAAGGATATTGGAGTTGCGGAGTCAACTGGCCGATTGGGCAATAGGCTGCAGGAGAGGACGATGCGCCGAAGAATCGGACGAAGCGTCAAGGGACCAATGACATGTCGGACAACTTGGTTAATTGCTTAGGATTAATTGTCTCGATCGAAGTTTTGTTTTGTTGTGCACGATTAACTATGATAACGATGAAGAAATAAAGCGAAACAAAGTGTCGGAGTCAAGCGCGATGGATTTGTTGCGAGTTCGAGAGTTCGATGGAAGTCCGAAGGTTCGTCGGGAATGCTACCGGAACTAGCCGAGAATGAGTTGGGAGCTTGCCGAAGGGTTTTTCGGAAGCTCGCCGGAAGGTTCGTTGGAAGTTCGCAGAGCTCGCCGAGAAAGATCAGAGCTTGCCGAAGAAGCTCGTTGGAACTCGCTAAGATCAAATCGTGAAGTCTAGGGGCTTGCTGGGAGTCCGCAGAATGGTTTCCGAGAGTTCATCGGAAGACCGCCGGAAGTTTGCCGAAAGCTCGCCAGAAGGAGTCTTGACATGTGGACTTTGTAATAGCTTAGAAAATGTCTTTAAATTCATAGTTAGCACGTTAATTAGGGTTAGGATCAGGTGTTAATCCTATAACCCAAGTAGGGGCCAATTAGGCCCAACTTCGGACTGGTTTGGACCAAGTTTGGAGACAAACCAAGTGAGCTGGAATAGTGAAAGAGGTGGCACCGCCAGGGTTGGAGGTAGCACCGCCCAGGCTATGTCTTCCAGCGAGATTGGGCGGTGCAACCGCCCCAGCCAAGAGGTGCAACCGCCCAGGGCTCAGTCTTCGAGCGAGACTAGGCGGTGCAACCTCCTCTGTCAAGAGGTAGCACCGCCAGAGCTCAAGTTTCGAGCCCTACCAGGCGGTGCAACCTCTCCAGTCAGGAGGTGCAACCGCCTGATCCCAGAATTCCGGGATTTGATCGTTTTGAGCTCCAAATTTGAACTGGGTTGGAGCCTATAAATACCCCACCCATTCAGCACTGAAAAGATACAGATCCACACCGAATTTTTGATCTTTTCTGTGATTCTAAGAGCTCAAATTTGTGTAAAGTCCAAAAGTTCTCTTTCTGTTCTTCAAGTCTTGAGTTGTAAAGAGAGGAGAGAAAGGATCTGTAAGGGTTGTCTCCTGAGCCTATCAAAAGGAGTGAAACTGTAAAAGGGCAGTTGGCCTTCGCCCATTGAAGGATGGCAGCTAGTTGACGTCGGTGACCTCGTCGGAGGAGGAAGCCAAAAGTGGAGTAGGTTAAGACTGACCGAACCACTCTAAATCTCTAGTTTGCTTTTATTTCGAGTACCTTATCATTACTGCAAACCTCCTACATAACTACTGCTTTCTGTGCTAGTCATAAGTGCCCAGCAAGCCAATCACGTGAGTGATGGCACGTGTGACTTGATACAAAATCTTTTTGCTTATTATATTTTGGCGTATATCACTTTATAACTATTGCATAAATGCATATATATTGTGATATCCTTGGATTTGTGCAATGGGAATCGGATCGTGATGAGATCACGATAATGAGATCGATTCACCTTTAAACACATATCCTAAATAATCCCGGTCATAGGTTACTCGAGAGGGACATCGTGATAACCGGATAGACTGGTGTGCTGTATACCCGTCCATATGATGGATGCAGCTGGTCTCATAGCTGCTCGTGTAGGGACACTAGGGATACAGTACAGGTGCTCATTGGAGAATGAGTTCACTGATTGATCCGCTTACGGAATGCTGGATGGTTGATGATGCCTTATTGTCAGACAACGATTCCGTAGTCCTAGTGGTGTATCTGGTTCTTAGACTTGAGACACCAAGGATGTCCTGTATGAGTGCTCCACTCTTTGATACCAGACTTATAGGTTTGGCTGTTCCCAGATCTAGTACAGCTGGTCATTGGGAGTGGTAGTCGACCTTACGAGGGCTATTGAGTGTCGATAGAGGATCATCCACTCTCGGTATCATGAGAGGAATATCCCATGTGTTCTTGCTCAGACAAATCCCTGGCCAGGGTCATTCGGGTTGAGAGAGAAAGAGTTCTCCGGGAGAATCTGATTAGAGCGAGACTCGAGTAGAAACCGTATGGGTCTGACAGCACCATGCTCGATATACGGTCTCTGGGATATTAGATGGATGAGGGACTATAGGTACATGGTAACTGAGGACAGACAGGTCCAATGGATTGGATTCCCCTGTATCGTCTGGGGACTACGGCGTAGTGGCCTAGTACTTCCGTAGTCGATGAGTCGAGTGAATTATTACAGAGATAATAATTCACTGAGTTAGAAGGAGTTCTGACAGGTATGACTCACGGCCAGCTCGATATTGGGCCTAGAGGGTCACACACATATGGTAGGCATTGCGATGAGTAGAGGTTCGGATATGAGATATCCGACGGAGCCCTTGTCTTATTGGATGCAGATCCAATACCCACTAGGGAAAGGACCCATTAGGGTTTTGACACGGGATCTCTATAAATAGGAGGGATTCACAGCCTCATAGGCTAGAGTCTTTGCTTGCCCTTCCTATTCTCCTCTCCCTCTCCCCTCAGAGTAGGCCTGGAGTTTTGAGGAGCGTCGTCGCAACCCTGCTGTGTGGATCACCGCTAGAGAGGAGGACGCTTGACCTCCTTCACCCTCTCCTAAGGATCTGCAAGGAAACAGGGATATACGATCTCCCTAGGTAACACAATCTCTATACGCAGTTTTGTGTTTTTTACGGATTTTGCGCACCAATCTTCGCACGACGATGAACATCTTTTTGGGAATCGGGGATTTTTGTTTTTCTTGTTCTTCCGCTGCGCATATGATGTCGCCCCCTATGATTTCCCAACAGTGGTATCAGAGCCAGGTTGTTCGTGCGAATGATTGGTTTTTGAACTGCGTGTGTTGTGTTTAGGAAGAATATTGACGTCAAAATCGTTGACGCAAAAGCAAGGAAGGGCAGCAACAGTTGCTGCCCTCGATCTGCATGCCTGCAGCCAGCCGCAGCCGCAGCCAGGCAGCACAGCGCCGGCGCATGCGCAAGCGCTGTGCCTGCAGCAGCCGGCCGGCGGTCTGCTTGCAGCAGCCTTGCGGCCGGCGGGGCTGGCAGCCCGCTCGGTAGAAGCGCCTGCGGCCACTGAGCCCGCGGGCAGAGGCGCCGCGGGGCAGCAGCGCGGGCTGAGGCACCGCAGGGCAGCGGCGCCTGTGGCCGCTGCTCCCACGGGCAAAAACCCCGCAGGGGCGGCCGCCAGCGAGACAGCACCACCTGCGGGCGCTGACTCGCGGGCAGAACCGCCCGCGGAGGCGGCGGCGCCCACCTGCAGCGGCAGCGACCCCAGCGGGCGTGCCACCTGCAGGCGAGGGCAGTGCCCTCGCCCTCGCCGCACAGGCCGCCGCCAGCAGGGTGGCGGCGGCGGCGCAGCAGCAGCAAGGGGGAGAAGGGCATTAGGGTTTTCTGGGCAAAAAGACAGTTTTGCCCCCTCGGAATTTGAGAAATTCCAATTCCTGTCTTTTGTCCAAATTACGAAAATACCCTTAGGAATTGAAAAATTCCCTATATATCCCTGATTTCAGAAAATATTAATTAATTAAAAGGTTTAGTTGATTATTATTTTTATTATTATCTAGTAGTCCTACATGATGATGATTATTTATACATGTGATGTATGATGAGTGGACGGATGATCATGGACCGTGTGATGTGTGTACTTGTGATTATTATTATTGAGGTCTGCGAACCTCCATTATATTTCTCGTTTATTGTCGGGCCTGCGTGCCTATGATTAAGTTGTAATCACATGAGGAGGCGCAGCGGGAGCGTGGATGCCATAGCGGGACCCACGAGACGGACGATCGTGATGCATGGAGATGCATCAAGATGTCGACGGAACCGACGAGGACGAGATGGACGATCACAAGGCATGGAGATGCACCGTTGCACACATAGATCTTGATGTGAGTGATTAGGCCTATTGGCTCGGGCCTAATCATATTAGGTTGTGGTCCATGATCATCTGGTGTGATTGCTTATACACATACTAGATATGTATATATATTTGCATGCGATGTAGATATATATTAAATATGTATATGTGTGACATGTCATATTAGGAGACCAAATCATAGAAACATCTCTCGATAAAATTAAGTCGGTAAACGTGAGGCAATTAGATTGACCCACGTGGCCTTCCATCGTTGTGAGTAGGAACCGAATCCCGGTGTAGGTTGAGTTGGTCGAGTCCCTCGAGACTCACCTATATCGCGATTCGCTATCTTGCTTACGACATAGAGATGTCACCGGTGACCTGAGGGCATGATATGCTTGGTCGAGTCCCTCGAGGGTATATCATCAAATCAGACTCATCTTGTAACGAAGGTGTTGACTTAACCGAGCATCATGGTTGGTCGAGTCCCTCGAGGCCATGGTGATTCGGAGGCCGAACAGGACGGGAATCACAAGGAGTTGTGATCGGCAAGAGTTGTCTACCTTTTAGGCTTAGTGTGATTGGTCGAGTCCCTCGAGGTTACACTAAGACGCTGATTGGATCCTGATCCCCACTAGAAGTCTGCCGGAGACTTCCGTTTCACGTGCTGAGGGTGTCGCGTGACTCGTTAATAAAATAGTGGGAGCATATTAAGATAGAAGTCCATATCTTGATAGTTTATTTCTTGCAAAATCTGCATGTTATTCATTTTTGCTACATCTTTATTTTCAGAAAATGTCACTTTCAAATCCCTTACGTGGCATACTTGATGTCAACCGCCTCACTGGTCCAAATTATACGGATTGGCTCCGTAACTTGAGAATTGTTCTCACAGCGGAGAAAATCGTGTACGTCCTTGATACAGTGATGCCTACGCCCGAAGAAGGGGCAAGCGAGGATGAGATCGCTCGCTACGTGAAGTACATTGATGACTCCACTCTTGCTCAGTGCTATATGTTGGGCTCTATGACTCCAGAGTTACAGAGACAACATGAAAAGATGGATGCCAGATCCATTCTCCTACATGTCCGTAAATTGTTTGAGGAACAGGGAAGGACTCAACGATATGAGATATCCAAGAGCCTTTTCCGCGCTAGGATGACTGAGGGGACACCGGTTCAGAACCATGTCCTAAAGATGATTGAGTGGATAGAGAAACTCACAGGTCTAGGAATGGTCCTAGAGGATAACTTGTGTGTGGACATTGTGCTTCAGTCCCTACCAGATTCCTTTTCACAGTTCATAATGAACTTTAATATGAACAAGCTTGAGGTGACTCTCCCAAAGCTCCTCAATATGTTGAGGGAGGCAGAGAGTACTATTAAGAAAGAGAAGCCAGTTCTCTACACTGGTGAGACCAGAAAGAAAAGGAAAGCAGAAAGGTCCCTTAAGAAGGGAAAGGGCAAGGGCAAACAAGGTAAAGCAAAGGTTGCTAAGAAAGACCCAGCAAAGGACAAAGGCCAGTGCTTCCACTATGGTAAAGATGAGAAATAGAAGAGGAACTACAAAGAGTACCTTGTAGAAAGGGCGAAATAGAAGCTTGGTGAAGCTTCAGGTACATTCATGATCAATCTCCAATTGGCAGATTTTTGTGATAGTGTATTGGTATTGGATACCAGTATTGCTTATTACATCTACAATTTATTATAAATTCTAGCAAAGCCGAGGGGAGATTGACGAGAGGAATATTGCATAAAGGTTTGTTTATGCAAGACACTACTCCACATATCATGAATGTAAGTGTCTAAGAGGAAACGAGATGAGGTGAACAATGCATACCTATGGCATTGTAGGCTAGGTCACATCCATGAAAGAATGATTCAAAAGTTACTAAATAATGGATATCTAGATCCATTCGACTATGTGTCATATGTAACTTGTGAGCCTTGTATTCGTGGAAAACTGATCAACTCTCCATTTAGTGGAATTGGAGAGAGAGCCACTGAGTTGTTGGAACTCATACATAGTGATGTATGTGGACCCATGTCAACTCATGCCATTGGAGGTTACTCCTACTTCATTACATTTACTGATGATTTCTCAAGGTATGGATATGTGTACTTAATGAAGTACAAGTCCGAGGCCTTTGAGAAATTCAGAGAGTATAAGAATGAGGTGGAGAACCAGACTGGAAAGAGTATCAAAACTCTTCGATCAGATCGAGGAGGTGAGTACTTAAGTACAGAGTTTACTCAGTTCCTTAAGGACCATGGGATATTATCCCAATGGACACCTCCTTATACACCTCAGCTCAATGGTGTCTCTGAAAGGAGAAATCGTACATTATTAGATATGGTACGGTCCATGATGAGTTTCGCTGACCTACTCATCTCATTCTGGGGATATGCCCTAGAAACCGCAGCTTACCTTCTGAATAGAGTTCCAACTAAGTCGGTAGTGTCTACACCATATGAGATATGGAAAGGGAACAAGCCTGATCTTAAGGTTGTTAAGATTTGGGGCTGCCCTGCCCACGTTAAAAGACACAACCCCGATAAGTTAGAATCAAGGACAGAGCGATGCAAATTTGTGGGATACCCCAAGGAAACTTGTGGGTATTATTTCTATCATCTCGAGGACCAAAAGGTCTTTGTAGCTAAGAGAGCAGTGTTCCTTGAGAAGGAACACATTCTTGGCGGAGACAGTGGGAGAATGATAGAGTTGAGCGAAGTTAGGGAACCAAGCTCAAGCACCATTCTACAGCCCGAGTCTGTTCAGGTATCTAATACACAAGTTTCAACTTTACGCAGGTCTGATAGAGTATCCCATCATCCTGAGAGATATGTGGGACATATTAGAGCAGAGGATGCAGAGGATATTGATCCTCAGACCTACGAGGAGGCTATTATGAGTATAGACTCCGGGAAGTGGAAAGAAGCCATGAATTCTGAGATGGATTCTATGTACTCCAATAAGGTTTGGAACCTAGTTGATGCACCCGAAGGTATTGTACCCATCGGTTGCAAGTGGATCTTTAAGAAAAAGATCGGAGTAGATGGAAAGGTAGAGACCTATAAAGCAAGGCTAGTGGCTAAGGGGTATCGTCAAAGGCAAGGTGTTGACTACGACGAAACTTTCTCACCCGTAGCAATGCTAAAATCCATCAGAATTCTATTGGCTATTACAGCACACTATGATTATGAGATCTGGCAGATGGATGTGAAAACCGCATTCCTCAACGGGAACCTGGAGGAGGAGGTGTATATGATGCAACCTGAGGGATTCGTGTCCAAGAACTGCCCAGATAAGGTGTGTAGGTTGCTTAGATCCATTTATGGACTAAAGCAAGCTTCCCGAAGTTGGAACATAAGATTTGATGAGGCAATCAGATCTTATGACTTCGTTAAGAACGAAGATGAGCCTTGTGTATAAAGAAAGGTAAGTGGGAGCGCTATTACCTTTTTGGTGATATATGTGGATGATATCCTCATCATTGGGAATGACGTAGGAATGCTATCCACTGTAAAGACTTGGTTATCTAGACACTTCTCCATTAAGGACTTAGGGGAAGCATCCTATATCTTGGGGATTAGAATCTATAGAGATAGATCCAAGAGGATGCTTGGCTTGTCCCAGTCCAGGTACATAAAAACCATTGTCAAAAGGTTTGGCATGGAAAATTCCAAAGGGCAAACATGAATATGATACCTTATGCCTCAGCAATAGGGTCTATCATGTATGTCATGCTATGTACTAGGCCTGATATAGCGCATGCTCTGAGTGTCACGAGCAGGTATCAGGCGAATCCAGGCTTGGAGCACTGGAAAGCAGTAAAGTTTATCCTTATGTACTTAAGAAGGACTAAGGATCTTTTACTAGTATATGGAGGTAATAGCCTTAAGGTTGAAGGCTACACTGACTCAAGTTTTCAGTCTGATGTCGATGATAGCAAGTCGAATTCAAGGTATGTGTACATCTTGAATGGAGGAGCAGTGTGCAGGAAGAGTTCCAAAGAAGATACCACTGCTGACTCGACCACAGAGGCGGAGTACATTGCCGCATTAGATGCAGCAAAGGAGGGAGTTTGGGAGTCGATACAGATAGCGACAAGTCGACTTCCTTATATTGCGACCACTATGGGGTGATTACTCAAATAAGGGAACCCGGGTCTTATCAGAAGTGTTCTGAGGAGGTTCCAGCTTATAAGAGAGATCGTAACCCGAGGAGATGTAGCAGTGGAAAGAGTTCCATCCGAAGATAACATTGCAGATCCACTGACAAAGCCGTTGTCTCAGATTGTCTTTGAGCGTCACAGGAGTCTGATGGGGATCAGACACATAAGTGATTGGCTTTAGGTCAAGTGGGAGATTGCTAGTCATAAGTGCCCAGCAAGCCAATCACGTGAGTAGGGCTCGAAACTTGAGCTCTGGCGGTGCTACCTCTTGACAGAGGAGGTTGCACCGCCTAGTCTCGCTCGAAGACTGAGCCCTGGGCGGTTGCACCTCTTCGGACTGGTTTGGACCAAGTTTGGAGACAAACCAAGTGAGCTGGAATAGTGAAAGAGGTGGCACCGCCAGGGTTGGAGGTAGCACCGCCCAGGCTATGTCTTCCAGCGAGACTGGGCGGTGCAACCGCCCCAGCCAAGAGGTGCAACCGCCCAGGGCTCAGTCTTCGAGCGAGACTAGGCGGTGCAACCTCCTCTGTCAAGAGGTAGCACCGCCAGAGCTCAAGTTTCGAGCCCTACCAGGCGGTGCAACCTCTCCAGTCAGGAGGTGCAACCGCCTGATCCCGGAATTCCGGGATTTGATCGTTTTGAGCTCCAAATTTGAACTGGGTTGGAGCCTATAAATACCCCACCCATTCAGCACTGAAAAGATACAGATCCACACCGAATTTTTGATCTTTTCTGTGATTCTAAGAGCTCAAATTTGTGTAAAGTCCAAAAGTTCTCTTTCTGTTCTTCAAGTCTTGAGTTGTAAAGAGAGGAGAGAAAGGATCTGTAAGGGTTGTCTCCTGAGCCTGTCAAAAGGAGTGAAACTGTAAAAGGGCAGTTGGCCTTCGCCCATTGAAGGATGGCAGCTAGTTGACGTCGGTGACCTCGTCGGAGGAGGAAGCCAAAAGTGGAGTAGGTTAAGACTGACCGAACCACTCTAAATCTCTGGTTTGCTTTTATTTCGAGTACCTTATCATTACTGCAAACCTCCTACATAACTACTGCTTTCTGTGCTAGTCATAAGTGCCCAGCAAGCCAATCACGTGAGTGATGGCACGTGTGACTTGATACAGAATCTTTTTGCTTATTATATTTTGGCGTATATCACTTTATAACTATTGCATAAATGCATATATATTGTGATGTCCTTGGATTTGTGCAATGGGAATCGGATCGTGATGAGATCACGATAATGAGATCGATTCACCTTTAAACACATATCCTAAATAATCCCGGTCATAGGTTACTCGAGAGGGACATCGTGATAACCGGATAGACTGGTGTGCTGTATACCCGTCCATATGATGGATGCAGCTGGTCTCATAGCTGCTCGTGTAGGGACACTAGGGATACAGTATAGGTGCTCATTGGAGAATGAGTTCACTGATTGATCCGCTTATGGAATGCTGGATGGTTGATGATGCCTTATTGTCAGACAACGATTCCGTAGTCCTAGTGGTGTATCTGGTTCTTAGACTTGAGACACCAAGGATGTCCTGTATGAGTGCTCCACTCTTTGATACCAGACTTATAGGTTTGGCTGTTCCCAGATCTAGTACAGCTGGTCATTGGGAGTGGTAGTCGACCTTACGAGGGCTATTGAGTGTCGATAGAGGATCATCCACTCTCGGTATCATGAGAGGAATATCCCATGTGTTCTTGCTCAGACAAATCCCTGGCCAGGGTTATTCGGGTTGAGAGAGAAAGAGTTCTCCGGGAGAATCCGATTAGAGCGAGACTCGAGTAGAAACCGTATGGGTCTGACAGCACCATGCTCGATATACGGTCTCTGGGATATTAGATGGATGAGGGACTATAGGTACATGGTAACTGAGGACAGACAGGTCCAATGGATTGGATTCCCCTGTATCGTCTGGGGACTACGGCGTAGTGGCCTAGTACTTCCGTAGTCGATGAGTCGAGTGAATTATTACAGAGATAATAATTCACTGAGTTAGAAGGAGTGCTGACAGGTATGACTCACGGCCAGCTCGATATTGGGCCTAGAGGGTCACACACATATGGTAGGCATTGCGATGAGTAGAGGTTCGGATATGAGATATCCGACGGAGCCATTGTCTTATTGGATGCAGATCCAATACCCACTAAGGAAAGGACCCATTAGGGTTTTGACACGGGATCTCTATAAATAGGAGGGATTCACAGCCTCATAGGCTAGAGTCTTTGCTTGCCCTTCCTATTCTCCTCTCCCTCTCCCCTCAGAGTAGGCCTGGAGTTTTGAGGAGCGTCGTCGCAACCCTACTGTGTGGATCACCGCTAGAGAGGAGGACGCTTGACCTCCTTCACCCTCTCCTAAGGATCTGCAAGGAAACAGGGATATACGATCTCCCTAGGTAACACAATCTCTATACGCAGTTTTGTGTTTTTTGCGGATTTTGCGCACCAATCTTCGCACGACGATGAACATCTTTTTGGGAATCGGGGATTTTTGTTTTTCTTGTTCTTCCGCTGCGCATATGATGTCGCCCCCTATGATTTCCCAACATTCTGCTCCTTTACGAACAAGTTCTAAGTGCTGATCTTTTCGAATCTGCGTTCAGACGTAAATCTGTGTTTTTCGTACGATCAGCTTACGTTTGTGTTTTGATTCTGCAAAACTGTCTTCTGCGCTTTTATGAACTAGCTTCTAAGTTTAGATCCCTTTGAAATTGTTTTAGACGCAAACTACGTTTAGACGTAAAACTGCGTTTAGACGTAAAACTGCGTTTAGACGTAAAATTGCGTTTAAACATAAACTACGCAAACTGTGTTTAAACATAAAATTGTGTTTTAGACGTAAACTTCTTTTAAACGTAAAACTACGTTTAGATGTAAGATTGCGTTTAGACGCAAACTGCGTTTCGACGTAAAACTGCGTTTAGACATAAACTGAGTTTAGACGCAAAACTGTGTTTAGATGCAAACTGTACAAACTGTGTTTAGACATAAAACTGTGTTTTAGACGTAAACTACTTTTAGACGCAAACTGCGTTTAGACGTAAAACTGCGTTTAGACGTAAACTGAGTTTAGACGCAAAACTGCGTTTAGACGTAAAATTGTGTTTAGACGCAAAACTGCGTTTAGACACAAACTGTATTTAGACGCAAACTGAGTTTAGACATAAACTGTGCTTAGACATAAACTGTGCTTAATCTTAAGTAATCTTAGAATCGGCTTTTACATCGAAATCGTTTTTATTGGACAAACGCAGCTTTCGTTTTTAAATCGCTGAAAGATTTCCGCTGCACTAATTCACCCCCCCCCCCTCTTAGTGCTCTCGATCCTAACAGCATCCGCTTTCGAAACATCCTTATCTAAGGATTGGAAGTATGTAGATGCTCATCCTAAGGAGCTAATCCTAGGAGAAACTTCTAAGGGGGTTCAAACACGTTCTTCTCTTAAAAATTTTTGTGCCAACGCCGCTTTTCTCTCCCAAATTGAACCTAAATGTATTGACGAAGCCATGAAAGATGATTCATGGATTATCGCAATGCAAGATGAGTTAAATCAATTTGAGAGAAATGAGGTGTCGAAGCTTGTTCCTAGGCCAAATGATCATTTAGTTATTGGTACTAAATGAGTCTTTAGAAACAAGCAAGATGAATATGGTATCGTGGTTAGAAATAAGGCTAGATTAGTAGCCAAAGGTTTCAACCAAGAAGAAGGTATCGATTACGAAGAAACCTTCACTCTTGTGGCTGATTAGAAGCCATAAGGATGCTCCTTGCCTATGCTAGTAATAATAATTTTAAGTTGTTTCAAATGGATGTTAAAAGCACTTTTCTTAATGGCTTTATTTCTGAAGAAGTTTATGTTGAACAACCTCTCGGATTTAAAAATAATAGCCTCCCTAATCATATATTTAAATTAACCAAAGCTTTCTATGGTTTAAAACAAGCCCCAAGGGCTTGGTATGATAGACTAAGTACTTTTCTTATTGAAAATAATTTCACAAAAGGCAAGGTCGATACTACATTGTTTATCAAGAATTTTGAAAATAATTTTTTTTTGTTCAGATTTATGTTGATGATATTATTTTCGGTTCTACGAATGAATCTCTTTGTGAATCTTTTGCTAAAACCATGAGTCTCGAATTTGAAATGAGTTTGATGGGAGAATTAATCTTTTTCTTGGGCTTACAAATTAAGCAACTAAGTAATGACATCATTATTAGTCAAACTAATTATGCTTTAGATCTGCTAAAAATATTTAATATGGATAGCTCAAAAGCTATTAACACTCCTATGAGCACCTCCACTAAGTTAGAAGTTGATGAAAGTGGAGAAAGCTTCGATCAAAAAACTTATAGGGGTATGATAGGAAGTTTACTTTACCTCACTATAATTAGACTAGACATCATGTTCAGTGTATGACTTTGTGCTAGGTTTTAATTGAACCCTAAGATATCTCATCTCAAAGTATTTAAAAGAATACTTAGATATCTTAAAGATACCACAAATCTAGGATTATAGTATCCAAAATCTGAGAATTTTTGAGTTAATTGCTTATGCTGATGTAGATTTTACTGGGTGTAGACTAGATAGAAAAATCACATCAGGAACATGTCAATTTTTGGGACATTCCCTTGTTTCCTGGTCATCTAAGAAATAAAACTCGGTTGCACTATCAACAACCGAAGCTGAGTATATTGCAGCTAGTGCATACTGTGCACAAGTTGTGTGGATGAAAAACACCTTAGAAGATTATAAAGTCCATCTTAAAAACATTCCCATTAAAAGTGATAATACAAGTGCAATATGTTTAACAAAGAATCACATTCAACACTCAAGAACAAAACATATTGATATTAAATATCACTTTATATGAGATCATGTCACTAATCATGATATAATCATAGAGTTCATAGATACTAAGCATAAACTAGCTAATATTTTTACAAAATCATTAAGTGAAGAATAATTTGATTTCATTAGAAGAGAATTAGGAATGTTAATATGTCCGAATGCATGAACTTGTTAAGATTATTTTTCAGATTTTTTTTTATTTAATGATCAAATCACTTAATTGCCATGATGATTTTACATAATTATATGCCTTAATTACATGTTGGAAATTATGTGTTTTGGATATAAAAATTTCCATGATAATAAGCATGTTTTGTCTTCATTTTTGAAAGTGTTAAACTTCATTTTCGGATCTTCTTGATCCTAACAATCAGATTTTTTTGATACATTAATTCTCTTCTGGACTTAATAAACATATGTCATATCGAGTTTTGGATTCACATCATTGATTTTTGACATATGGAATCAATTAGCAAATGCATCTTTCATAGACTTATGATGTGAAAAATATCTTTCGAGAAATGGATTTGACGATTCCTTCTTATATCTTTTGAGAAATAATTTCACGTTCAAGGATTTGATTCACACACATATCTTGATTTTTGTAAAAATAAAGCGTGCTTTAATATCTTATCAATTTTAACTTCATTCGAGTAAGCTCACAAATGGCTTTCCTCCTTCATGCAAAAATATCATAACAAATAAAGAGGAAGAAGCAATGAAAATCATCTCCATGTCATGTTTTCCTTAAGATATTTGTATAATTGGTATCTTATCACTCATTATTAAAAAATGACATAAACATAGTTAAAATTTGTTAATATCGTTCTCCTTTTCGTTGATGACAAAGGGGGATAAATATATGAATTGATGCTATGAGTGACATATTTGAATTTAATGCTATATAAATTGATGCTATGAATGCCATATTTGAATTTGAATTATCTTAATGTATCAAAATCTTGCATCGAAATATATGATAAATTGGTCATAGAATTGCTATGATTGCCATAGTTGCACTATGCCAAATTTGCACTATGTTATTGTCATATTTGCACTATGTTAAGATATCTAGAGCATACATCGCAATTCTACAAATTGATATGTGATGAAATGCTATGATTGCTAAACAATTAAAACATTTGTATTATGTTAAGATATCAAGAACTTACATCGCAGTCTTATATGTTGATATCTTACCATATGATGAATTGCTACGATTGCTATCTTTCACATTTGAAATGTAAAACCTGAAAATGGATGTCAAGCCTTAACATCATTTTCAGATAAATACAACATGATAGGAATCATGATGGGAGCATCGATAAGGTTAAACAATCTTAACTTATCAATATGTCTCTTGAATTCAAAAGCTTTGAATTCAAGAATAACTTATCTCAAGTATGGCATATAGAAAGGGGGGGTTAAGGTTAACTCTGTTATCAATCGATTGTCATCATCAAAAAGGGGGAGATTGTTAAATCTCGGATTTTGATGCTGAAGTCAATTGTCATTTGTTATCTAATCCATATGTTGAGATAAGTGTATAGGATTAACTACGATGGAAGAAAGATATGTAGTAGGAGTTACGCCGGAGTCAAGACCATGATTACGTTGGGGGGTCGAGAGTTCGATGGAAGTCCGGACGGTCATTGGAGGTTCTACGGGAACAAATCCGAGAAGTCCAGGAGCTTGACAAAGAAGCTCATTAGAACTTGCCAAGTGGATCGTTGCAAGTCCAGGAGTTTGCCGGAAGTCCGCCAAAGCATCGTCGAAGGTTCGTCGGATGTTCGCCGGTAGCTTGCCGGAAGAAGTGATTGAGGCACCGGAGCAAATTACAGTAAATATCTTTAAGAAATATCATAGATTAAGTTAGGAATGGGAGGTGATCTCATTAACTTAATATGGAGGCAATTGGGCCATTGATAGACCCAAATTGGGTCGAATGGATCAACCTATTCGGACCAGAATTCCTGCCAAGCGATGGCACCGCCCAGGAGATGGTCTCCCAGGAAAGCTGGGCGGTGCAACCGCCCTAGTCAAGCAGTGGCACCGCCTGGGCTCAGTCTTCGAGCGAGATTGGGTGGTGCAACCGCCCTTGTTAGGCGGTGGCACCGCCCAGAGTCTTAGTCTCCGAGCTGCTAGGCGGTTGTACTGCCCCAATCAGGAGGTAGTATCGCCAGGACCTTGGAAATTCGGGAAATAACATTTTTTAGCTCCAAATTCAAACCAGTTTGGGGCCTATATATACCTCACCCTTTCCTGCATGAAAGGGCACCGAAAATCCAATCTTATTATGTGATTTTTAGAGCTCAAAAGTGTTGTAAAGGCTAGAAGTTCTCCTCCCTATTTTCTTCCAAGTTTTGAGCTTTCAAGAGAGGAGAGAAATTTCGTAAGGGTTGTCTCTTAAGCCCGTCAAAAGGAGTGAAACTGTAAAAGGGTGGTTGGCCTTCGCCTATTGAAGGAAGGCCTCTAGTGGACGTCGGTGACCTTGTCGGAGGAGGAAGCCGAAAGTGGATGTTGGTCATATTTGACCGAACCACTCTAAAATCTGGTTTGCATTTCCTTTGTGCTATTGGTTGTCATCAATATGAAATATTGATAGGGGGAGTTAAGGTTAACTCCATCATCAATTGGTTGTCATCATAAAAAAGGGGGAGATTGTTAAATCTCAGATTTTCATGATGAAACCAATTAATAGTGTTTATGATTTGATCTGCATTTGGAGTGACGTAGGAAGATTCGATCAGGGAGAGACAATTAAAGTAGGAAGAATCATGTTGGGTTGGAGAAAAACATGTCAAAAGATTGGATGTCGAGCCGAAGGATCGGTCGAAGGATCGATAGAAGGCTTTGGGCCATGGGTTCGGACATTGGGCCAAGAAGAGTAAAAATTATGTTAAGGAAATCAGAGTTGTGGAGGTCAATTGGCCGATTGGGGAATAGGCCGCAAGAGAGGATGATGCACCGAAGAATCGAACGAAGTGTCGATGAACCAACGACAGGCCAGACAACATGATTTAAGCTTTGTAATAATTATCTATATCGAAGTAGGTTTTAATTGTGTAGGATTAACTATGATAGCAATCAAGGCATAAAGCAAATGAAGTCCCAAAGTCAAGAACGAGATTTCGTTGGGAGTTCTAGAGTTCGTCGGAAGTTCGGACGTTCCTTAGAAGTTCTACTAGAATTTAATGAGAAGTCTAGGAGCTTGCCAAAGAAGCTCATTGGAACTCACCAAGAAGATCGTCTTGAAGTCTTGGAGCTTATCGGGATTCCATTGAAACATTGTCGAGAGATAATCGAAAGTTTATCAGAAGCTCGCCGGAAGAAACCTAGACTAACCGGGTCGGCTTTACTTAGTGTGTGCTTTAGAATTCATAGTTCGCATATAATTGGGATTGGAATTGGGCCAACCCAATTAGGGGCCAGTTGGGCCCACGTATGGACTATGTTGGGCCTAATGAAAGGCCCAAACAATGACCCAACATGTGGCACCGTTGGTGGCATAGTCTTTGAGACTGTATCAAGCGGTGGTACTACCCAGACATAGTCTCTGAGAGACTATCAGGAGGTGGTACCGCCTAGTGTCAGTGCTGTAGGCGATGATACCATCCCGCACAAGCGGTGGTACCGCTAGGACTCGGGAAATCCGGGATGAGATATTTTTAGGCTCTAAGTTTGAATCCACTTGAAGCCTATAAATACCCCTCGTATCCCTGATTAACATACATAGGAATAGGGAATTTAAAAGTGAGAAAACACTATAGTAATTACTTGAGAGATTCCCTCCTCTAAAGTTCTAAGTTTAGAATTCTGTATAGGGAGGAGTGAGTGCTTGTAAAAGGTTATCGCCCAAACCTATGAAAATGAGAAGAGGGGTGTAAGAAGGTGGTTGGTCTTCGCCTATCGAAGGAAGACTGTTAGTGGATACCGATGGCCTCAACGGAAGAGGAATCGGGAGTGGATGTCGGTCATGACGACCGAACCACTATAAAATCAGTTTATTGCCTTCTACTTTGTTGTTTACCATTGCTGCAAATCAACTTACTCACTACTCTATTTCCTCATTACACACTTATGAAAGTATTTTTAAGTTAACATCTTTCCGATCGGTTTTCAATGAACGAATATTTTTCGAAATCGATGTTTTTACCGCTACCTAATTCACCCCCCCCCCCAACCCCCCTTCTTAGTACCAACTCATTTCTAACAACCAGTCTCCTAGGACTTGACAAAACCTATAATGAATTACAAATATGATAAGCACTACCAGTATCCAATACCCATGTATTATCATAAGAGTCTAACAAATAGAAACTGATCATGAATGTACTTGAATCTTCTCCAAGCTTCTATTTCACCCTCTCTGCAAGGTACTCTTTGCAGTTCCTCTTCTAGTGCCCATTTTTGTTGTAGTGGAAGCACTGACCTTTGTCCTTTGCCGGATCTATGTTAGCAACCTTTATTTTACCTAGTCTGCCCTTTCCCTTGCCCTTCTTAAGGGACTTTTCTACTTTCCTTTTCTTTCTGATCTCACTAGTGTAGAGAATTCATATCTCTTTCTTGATAGTGCTCTTTGCCTCCCTCAATATATTGAGAAGCTTAGGGAGAGTCACCTCAAGCTTATTCATATTAAAATTCATTATGAACTGTGAAAAAAATTTTAGTTGAGACTAAAGCACAAGATCTACACATAGGTTATCTTCTAGGACCATTCCTGGACCTGTGAGTTTCTCTATCCACTTAATCATCTTTAGGACATGGTTCTGAACAGGTGTCCCCTTAGTCATCCTAGCACGGAAGAGGCTTTTAGATATCTTATATCGTTAAGTCCTTTCCTATTCCTCAAATAGTTTACGAACATGTAGGAAAATGGATTTGACATTCATCTTTTCATGCTGTCTCTATAACTCAAGAGTCATGGAGCCTAACATGTAACGCTAAGGAAGAGTGGAGTCATCTATGTGTTGAGAAATCTGGGGGCAACATCACATGCGTAGCGGAAGAACAAGAAAACAAAACCCCCTATTCCCAAAGAGATGTTCGTTGTCGTGCGAAGATTGGTGCATAAAATCCGTGAAATAGAAAATTACGTATAGTAAAGATTGTGTTACCTAGGTAGATTGTATAACCCTGAATCCTTACATATCTCTAGGAGAGGGTGGAGGAGGTCAAGCACCATCCTCTCTAGTGGTGATCCACACACTAGGGCTGCGACGATGCTCCTCAAAACTCCAAGCCTGCTCTAGGTGGAGAGGGAGAGGAGAATAGGAGAGGCAAATAAAAGCTCTAACCTATGAACCACTGAATCCCTCCTATTTATAGAGGTCCCTTGTCAACTTAACCCCAAATGGATCCTCTCCTATGGGGTATTGGATCTTTATCCAACTACCCAAGCCTCCTAAATTAATGGATCACTATCAAATAATCTCTCATAGGCTTTTATTGGATATCATCCATGGGATCCAATAATTCATGGGCTTATTGGATATCCAATAAGATAGGGGGTCCGATGGATATCTCATATCCGAACCTCTACTCATCGCAATGCCTACCATATGTGTATGACCCTCTAGGCCCAATATCAAGCTAGCCGTAAGTCACATCTGTCAGAACTCCTTCTGGCTCAGTGAATTATTATCTCCATAATAATTTACTCGACTCATCGACTGCGGACCTACTAGGCCACTACGTCATAATCCCCAAGCGATACAGGGGAATCCAATTCATTGGACCTGTCTATCCTCAATTACCATGTACCTATAGTTTCTCATCCATCTAATATCCTAGAGACCATATATCGAGCATGGGGCTGTCTAACCCATATGGTTTCTACTCGAGTCTTGCTCTAATTGGATTCTCCTGGAGAACTCTTTCTCTCTCAATCCAAATGACCCTAGCTAGGGATTTGTCTGAGTAAGAATATATGGGATATTCCTCTCATGACACTGAGAGTGGATGATCCTCTATTGACACTCAATAGCCATCATAAGATCGACTACCACTCCCGATGACCGGCTGTACTAAATCTGGGACATCCAAACTTATAAGTCTGGTATCAAAGAGTGGAGCACTCATACAGGATATCCTTGGTGTCTCAAGCCTAAGGACCAAATACACTACTAGGACTACGGAATTGTTGTCTAACAATAAGGCATCATCAACCTTCCAGCATTTTGTAACCGGATTAATCAGTGAACTCATTCTCCAATGAGCACCTATACTATATCCCTAGTAACATGAGTAGCTATGAGATGAGCTGCATCCATCATATGGACGGGTATATAGCACACCAATCTGTCCGGTTATCTCGATGTCCCTCTTGAGTAACCTATGAATGAGATTATTTATGATTTATGTTTAAAGGCGAATCAATCTCATTATTGTGATCTCATCACGATCTGATTCCCATTGCACAGATCTAAGTGTTAGGAACGAGTCGACACTAAGAGGAGGGGGGGTGAATTAGTGCAGCGGTAAAAATCACATCGGTTCTTAAAATCTCTTCGTTTCGTACAATAAAAACCAATCTCGGAAAGATAGCTTGAAAGCATATGCGAGCGTAGGCGTAATAAAAGCATAGTAAAGAGGAGAGGCAGTTAGCTATAAAAGTAAAGTGCTCAAAGGAAACGCAAACCAGATTTTTATAGTGGTTCAGTCGTTGTGACCTACATCCACTCTGTCGATTCCTCTTTCGTCGAGATCACCGGCATCCACTATCGATCTTCCTTCAATAGGCGAATACCAACCACCTTTTACAACTTGATTCTCCTTTTACCGAGTTTAGGAGATAACCCTTACACCCCCACTTACTCCTCTCTCAAACTATTCTAACACTTAGAACTTTTGAGAGGAGTTCACACAAGATTGTAGCAGTGTTTCTTTCTATTTTTACTCTCAAGTCTTGTATATGTTAACCAGGAATGAGAGGGGTATTTATAGGCTTCAAGTTGATTCAAACTTAGAGCATAAAAACATCTCATCCCGGGTTTCCTGGGTATGGGTGGTACCACCACCTGTGTTGGACGGTACCACCGCTTGTGCTAGGCGGTACCACCGCTAGTGTCAGTCTGACACTAGGTGGTACCATCGCCTTACAAAGCTCCAAGACCGAACTCTAGTGGTACCACCGCCTGATAGGGGTGGTACCATCGCTATCCGCATTTGCTGCCGGCAGTACCACCACCCAAACCACTTGGGAGACTGAGTCTCCCAAGCGGTGCCATCGCCGGCCAGGCTTTTCAGCATCCTGGTTGGGCCTTGAATCCGACCCAAACCAACCTAACTTCGGGCCCAATTGGCCCCTAATAGAGTTGATGGGATTACCTCCCAATCCCAACTCTAATTATGTGCTAAATATGATTCCTAAGACATATTCTAAGCAAAATAAGTCTGGTTTCTTCCAACGAGCTTCCGACGATCTTCCGGCGAACTTCCGATGATTTCTCGGCAATGTTCCGGTGGACTCCCGGCAAGCTCCTGGACTTCACGACGATCTTCTTAGTGAGTTCCAATGAGCTTTTTTGGAAAGCTCTTGGACTTCTCGGTTGGTTCCGACAAAACTTTCGATGAACGTCCGGACTTCCGACGAACTCTCGAACTCGCAACAAAATCACGTTCTTGACTCCGGGACTGCATTTTGTTTTATGCCTTGCTATCGTAGTTAATCCTGCTCATATAAAAACATACTTTGATCTAGATAATTATTACTAAGCATGAATCATATTGTTCGGCATGTCATTGGTCCATCGACGCTTCGTCCGATTTTTTGGCGCATCGTCCTCTTTTGCGGCCTATTGCCCAATTGGCCAGTTGACCTCCAAAACTCCAATATCCTTGGTGCAATATCTGCTCTTATTGGCCCGATGCCCGAAACCATGACCCAAAGCCTTTTGTCGATATGTCGATCGATCCTTTAGTGCGACGTCCAATCTTCTGACATGTTTCTCCAACCCAACATGATTCTTCTTGCTTTAAATGTCTCTCCGTAATTGAAGAATCCTACATCACTCAAAATACATATCTAATTATAAACACTTATCAATTGGTTTCAACATCAAAATATGAGATTTAATAATCTCCCCCTTTTTGATGATGACAACTAATTGATGACGAAGTTAACCTTAACTCCTCCTATCAATATGCTATATTTATATAACCTTGAAATCAAGCTGAAATCAAGTCATTGCAAATTTCATCATGAATATTTGCAACACGTCATCATGCATAACATGATCATACTTCTCCCCCTTTGTCATCAACAAAAAGGAGAAGTGTAACTTTCAAGTGTTTGAGATATAAGTTCAAATTATTGCATAAAAAATATAATATCAAGTTTTATCATCATGCAATTTGTAAGCTAGAAAATTTAGCAAGTGTTACATCATGTAAGCTAGCAATAATTTTACAACATTTTAAAACATGGAAGCTAGCAATTTTTAGATGTTCAAGAAAGCAACTCTTGCTTCTTCAAATATACAAGTTTGTAAATTTTGCTAGATGTGCAAGTTAGCATGTTTTGCTTCTTGAGATAAATAAGATAGCACTTCTTTCTCCATGCAATTTGCAAGCTACCAAAATTTTGCTTCCTTTGTAATGTTTAAGCAAGCACTATTTCTCCACCTTTGTCATTGTCAAAAAGAAGGGAAGAATACAATGTTGTAATTCTTTTCCCTTTACAACAATTTTCAAAGCATGACTAGGTTTGTTGAATCTCGGATTTTGATGATGAAACCAATCAATATGTGTTTATGTTTTAATTTATGTTTTGAGTGACGCAGGATGCTTCGATCAGGATGAGACAATTAAAGCAGGAAAAATCATGTTGTGCCGGAGGAACATGTCAGAAGATTGGACGTCGGGCCGGTGGATCGATCGACATATCGACAGAAGGCTTCGGGCCGTGGATTCGGGCATCGGGCTAAGAAGAGCGGAGATTACGCCAAGGATATCGGAGTTGCAGACTCAACTGGCCGATTGGGTAATAGGCCGCAAGAGAGGACGATGCGCCGAAGAATCGGACGAAGCGTTGAGGGCCAATGACATGCCGGACAACTTGATTAGATGCTTAGGATTAATTCTCTAGATCGAAGTATGTTTTACATGTGCAGGATTAACTATGATAGCAAGACATGAAGCAAAATGAAGTCCCGAAGTCAAGATCGAGATCACGTTGGGAGTTCGAGAGTTCGTCGAAAGTCCGGACGTTCGTCGGAAGTTCTACGGGAACCAGCCAAGAAGTTGCGGAGTTTGCCAGAGAAGCTCATCGGAACTCGCCAAGAAGATCATCGTGAAGTCCAGAAGCTTGCCGGGAGTCCGTCAGAACTTTGCCGAGAGTTCGTCGAAGGTTTGCCGGAAGATCGCTGGAAGCTCGCTGGAAGAATTGACATATGGATTCATTTAGCTTAGAATATGTCTTAGGAATCATAGTTAGCACGTAATTGGGATTGGATTTGGGCCAACCCAATTAAGGTCCAGCTAGGCCTATGTAATCACTGTGTTGGGCCCAATAAGAAGCCTAAATAGTGCCCCCAAGAAGACTCACCGTCATGACACAGTCTTCGAGGCTATGTCAAGCGGTGGTACCACCAGTCTGGTTGGTTGTACCGCCCCTAGTAGGGTGCCAAGTGGTGGTACCACCTAGCACTCTACCCCAAGTGGTGGTACCGTTAGTCTGGGCGATGGTGCCACCCAGCACTTTGCCCCAAGCGGTGGTACCACCAGACTTGTGCGGTGGTACCACCGAGGACAGTGTCAGTCAAACTGACATTGGGCGGTGGTACCGCCCGTGCCCGGGGAACCCGGGATGAGATGTTTTTAGGCTCTAAGTTTGAATCAACTTGAAGCCTATAAATACCTCTCTCATCCCTGGTTAATACACACAAGCACAGAGATATTAAAAGAGAGAAAACGTTGCTGTAATCTCTAGAATTTCCCTCCTCTAAATTCTAAGTGTTAGAATTCTATTTAGAGAGAAGAGTGAGTGCTTGTAAGGGTTATCTCCTAAACCCGGTAAAAGGAGAAGAGGGGTGGGTGTAAGAAGGAGTTTGATCTTCGCCTAGTAAAGGAAGATCGTTAGTAGATGCCGATGGCCTTGACAGAAGAGGAATCAGAGGAGTGGATGTAGGTCACGATTGACCGAACCACTATAAACTCTCATCTTCTCTGGTTTGCATTTTATTTCCTGCTATTACCTTACTGCAAACCCCTTCAATAGCTTACTGCCTTCAATACATTTATGTATGCTTTCAAGCTAAGTTTCCTAAATCAATTTTGCGTCGGAAACAATTTTTGTTGTACGAGAGATTTGACGAAGTTGACATTTTTATCCGTTGCATTAATTCACCCCCCCCCCCCCCTCTTAGTGCTCTTGATCCTAATAATTGGTATCAGAGCCATGGTTTTCTATTTTGGTTTAACACCCATATAGAAATTGCTCTTTTCGGCATCGAAAAGGGTCACTCTCTCATTCGTCCTCCCTTCTTCAATGGGACAGACTACACTTATTGGAAAACTTGAATGAGAGTTTTCTTGCTTTTGTTGGATTTGAATTTATGGCACATTGTCGAATCCGGTTTTAAAAGGTCTTCTCTTCCAATGAAAGATTGGAATGATTTGGAGAAGATGACTTTTTCTTTAAATGCTAGAGCTATGAATGTTTTATTTTGCGCCTTAGATAAAACGGAGTTTAATTGAGTTTCTATGTACGAAACAGCTTTTGATATTTGGCACACTCTTGAAATTACACACGAAGGCACAAGTAGTGTAAAAGATTCTAAAGTAAATTTTTTGATGCACTATTTCGAGCTTTTTCGAATGAAGCCGAGCGAATCCATTGTTGACATGTACACCCGTTTTACGGATGTCGTCAATGTTTTAAAATCTCTTGGCAAATGTTTCTTAAATTTTGAACTTGTTAGTAAAGTTTTACGATCACTTTCTAATGCTTGGGAATCAAAATTAATGGCAATACAAGAAACAAAAGATTTAAATATTTTTCCACTTGAAGAACCTATCAGTTCATTGATGACATATGAAATGATGTGCAATCCACATGATGAATAAGATGAACAAAATCACCTTCTAAAGAACAGGAATGATTTGGGACATAGAACATTTGAAGACCACTCGAGCATAAGCTGAATTGATGGTGAACAAGAACTACTCACTAAGAAATTTAAAAAATTAAAGAAACAGAAATTTAAGAATAAAAAGAATGGAACTACTTGCTTTGAACGTAAGAAGAAAAACACAAAGTGGGATGAATCAAGCTCCTCTGAAGATAAGGAGAAAATCAAGAAAGGCGAGGTGGCAAACTATGCCTTAATGGCATTCAACGATGAGGTAATCGAAACCCCCTTAATTTATTTTGAAATTACTTGATATTTTTCATGATGCATTTTTTTTTTAGAATTAATTTTCTTGAAAATGACATGTTTTATAATGAAAATGCAAAAATTAGGAATCATGCTTATCATTCTAGTAATTTTGAAAATGATCATGAAAATTGTATAAAAATATAATAAAATATTAATCTAATGCTTGCACAACAAATGTGATTAATTCTTTGTATGTGCTTGAGAAGTAATAATGTATATCTTAATGATTTTCATATTGCCTTCCGATTTTTAAAATGATGCATGGCTTTTTGTAAGGAAACTAAGCATGAAAAGTTTGATTCGTCTATAAAGAAAAATGCATGACTACAATGAACTTGATTAAAAATGCCTTATATGTGGTTAAGAAGTAATATTGTGTATCATGTTGATTTCCATTGTTGTCTCTCGATTTTGATTAAATGAAATCATGTTTGATTTGAAGTAATGCATAATGATGTAATGAAAATATTAAATGTTTTGATACCATGATTGACTATTTTATGTATGAGATTTTAAAAGTTAAACATGATGATTTGGTCTTGATGGTTTTTATGACGAAATTCATTTTTCGATCTTAAACGTTGATGTATATTTTTTTGGCATAAAAGAAAAGAACTTGCATGCATGAAATAAATCAAATGAATTAAAACAACTAAAAAGTGGAAAGGTTTCTTCTTGAAAAAATTATTTTTCCAACTTTATCGATTTTTCAAAAAAGGAAATTAATGAATATATTTGTATTGCTTTTGTGAATCTCTTGAAAATGATCTTGATTTGATGATTTAAATTAGCTTTATCTTGACTTTTCGAAATTTGTAAATTGAGTTATGCTTAAGTCAAGATTTTATATGCATGAATTAATATCTTATTCTCTTGCAAGATTGAATGAATTCTATCTTTTTCATGATCTCCTAAGAATTTTTATGTTATTTATTTAAGAGGAGATTGTTTATGTGTTCTCTCATGATATATTTTAAGGTTTATGACTTGAATTTTGTTATGTAAAATTCTTTGAATGTATGAAATACATCTCATCATCAAGTTCTTTTTTATATTCTTCATGTGATGATATGAATGCATGAAACATTCATGATATTATTTTGATGCTTGTAATGATAAAATATTCATGATTAAAAATTGTTTTGATATTCACATCTTGATTTTTTTCATCTTTGTTACCTTACCTTTGTCATAATTTGAATGTATGAAATAAAGGGTCTTCTCTTCTTTTTGACAATGACAAAGGGGGAGCAAAACGTACTAGAAAGCAAATTTGCTAGCTTGCACAATCCGAGAAGAGGTAAACTTGCTAGCTTGCTAATCTCAAAAAGGAAGCAAGAAGTGCTATCTTGCAAATCTCAAGAGAAGCAATGTTTGCCAAGTTACACATTTCAAAAAGTGGCAAAGTAGTCCATCTTGCATATATCAAAAGATGTAAAATTTTGTTAAATTTTTTACTTGTAAAAGTGGATAGCTTGCATACTATAAATTTGCATACGAAAAGTGCTATCTTGCCTATCTCAAGATGCAAAATATGGTAACTTGCACTTTGCACCGGAAGCAAAATTGCTAGCTCAAACATTGCATAGGAAGCAAAAATTGCTAGCTTGCAACTTGCATATTTCAAGAAGCAATTGTTGCTTTCTTGAACATCTTTAAATTTGCTAGCTTATATGAAGTAGAACATGCTATCTTACTACCTTGCATATCTATAACTTGATAGCTTGAATGTTCTAAGCATGATGTTATACTCGCTAAATTTTGCTAGCTTCAACTTGCATGATGATAAAACTTGATGTTTATTATGCAACAATTTGAACTACTTCTAAATACATGAGAATTGTACTTCTCCTTTTTGTTGATGACAAAGGGGGAGAAGTATGTTGTTGGTATGTCATGATTTGATCATGACATGTTACTTGGATTTTTGAATCCAAGAGCATCTATCAATATGATATATTGATGGGGGGAGTTTGTTTAAACTCCGAGAGTTAAGGTTAACTCCGTCTTCGATTGATTGTCATCATCAAAAAGGGGGAGATTGTTGAATCTCGAATTTTGATGATGAAACCAATCAATATATGTTTATTTTTTAATTTATGTTTTGAGTGACGTAGGATGCTTCAATTAGGATAAGACAATTAAAGCAGGAAAAATCATGTTGTGCCAGAGGAACATGTCAGAAGATTGGACGTCGGGCCGGTGGATCGGGCGACGTATCGACAGAAGGCTTCGGGCCATGGATTCAGGCATCGGGCCAAGATGAGCGGAGATTGCGCTAAGGATATCGGAGTTGCAGACTCAACTGGCCGATTGGGCAATAGGCCACAAGAGAGGACGATGCGCCAAAGAATCAAACGAAGTGTCGAGGGACCAATGACATGCCGGACAACTTGATTAGATGCTTAGGATTAATTATCTAGATCGAAGTATGCTTTACATATGCAGGATTAACTACGATAGAAAGACAAGAAGCAAAATGAAGTCCTGAATTCAAGATCGAGATCACGTTGGGAGTTCGAGAGTTCGTCGAAAGTCCGGACATTCGTCGGAAGTTCTGTGGGAACCAACCGAGAAGTCGCGGAGTTTGCTAGAGAAGCTCATCGGAACTCACCAAGAAGATCATCATGAAGTCCAAGAGCTTGCCGAGAGTCCGGTGGAATATTGCCAACAGTTCATCGGAGGTTCGCCGGAAGATCACCAGAAGCTTGCCGGAAGAATTGACATAGGGATTCGTTTAGCTTAGAATATGTCTTAGGAATCATAGTTAGCACGTAATTGGGATTGGATTTGGGCCAACCCAATTAGGGTCCAGTTAGGCCCATGTAATCATTGTGTTGGGCCCAATAAGAAGCCCAAACAATGCCACAAGAAGACTCACCGTCGTGGCACAGTCTTCGAGGCTGTGTCAAGCGGTGGTACCGCCAGTCTGGGCGATTGTACCTCCCCTAGCAGGGTGCTAGTTTGGGTGATAGTACTGCCCAGCACTCTGCCCCAAGCTGTGGTATCGCTAAACCTGGGTGGTGGTACCAAGATAGTGTCAGTCAAACTTACACTGGGCGGTGGTACCACCCAATGCAGGCGATGGTACTGCCCATGCCCGGGGAACCCAGGATGAGATGTTTTTAGGCTCCAAGTTTGAATCAACTTGAAGCCTGTAAATACCCCTCTTATCCCTGGTTAATACACACAAGCACAGAGAGATTAATAGAGAGAAAACGTTACTATAATCTCTAGAATTTGCCTCCTCTAAATTCTAAGTGTTAGAATTATGTTTAGAGAGGAGAGTGAGTGCTTGTAAGGGTTGTCTCCTAAACCCGCTAAAATGAGAAGAGGGGTGTAAGAAGGAGGTTGATCTTTGCCTAGTAAAGGAAGATCGTTATTGGATGCCGGTTGTAATATCCCTCACTTTTGAAAATTTATTAATAAGGATTTATATTTAAATTTGAGGACCTATATGTAAATATAAAAAATTCAACGACTAAACTGTTAAGTTATAAAAAAAAAATTAATAAAAAAAACCGAAAATTTCGGTTTTATCCCACCGCCTCCCACGCTCTCTGTTTCTGAAACAGAGAGAGGAGCGGTGGGGCATGGGGAGAAGAAGAAGAGAAGTAGAGGGTGTAAGCATAAAGATCTGTAATTATGCTATGTCAATAATGCGGAAATAACCTAAATGCCAGGATTGAAATCAATGCATAGATCTAATTATACGATGTATACCTTTTGATGCCATCCGTTCAGAGATCTTGTTTGATCTGCTAAGCACCATGATCCAAGATTGCTCCGTCTTTAATCCGATCGTGCTGCGGAATCTACAGGGAGTACGGAGAGTAGACCCTTTCTCCTCTCTTCCTATCCTTTCACAGGACCCACATAGATTGATGGATTTGAGGAGAGGGTTTTGGGGAGAGAGTCGAGGAGAATAACAGAATCGCTCAACGGAGAGGTGCGTCTATACGTGTCAACGTTATGATGCTCTAACACACACCCTCAACCCCTAGAGATCCTGTCCTTTTATAGGCGAGAGCAAAGGGTCTAATCAAGGATATCTTCGAGGAATCGTTCCGTAATGGACTTAGTCTATTGGCTAAAATATCTGAATGGAATCCAATTAGTTATTCTATTATATATCTTATTCAATTATAAAAGGGCCACATATTCTAACATTCTCCCACTTGGCCCATTAATTGATAAGATATAAAAGAGATACAAAATCAAAACAAACAAAACAAAATTTGTTTAAAAAATAATTTTACCTAATTAGATTTCAAGAAATTTTGAAAAAGCATTTTATACATGGCCATGTTTTTTTTTTTTTTTTTTGTAATAAGCCAATAAGTTCAATAAACACAATAATCCTATATTAAGTCCAACTATCAATGCGAGTCATAGCGGTTGTATTTCATCAATGTCATACTCCCTTCTATGTACCACAACATTGTTAGTCTTGTTAGGATCAGAGCGGCACTAAGAGGGGGGGGGGGTGAATTAGTGCAGCGGTAAAGTATGATAAACTTTCCACGATTTAAACACTTACGGAAACTTCGTATGATAAAAGCAATGTTTCATTTAAAACCGTTTTGATTGCGTTTTTACCTTTTAGGCATATGTAAGAAGGAGACAAAGAAGTAGAGCATCAAAGTGAAGATGGTTTGCAGTAATATAAATGATAATAAGATAAATGCAAACCAGAGAAGACGGTAGTTTATAGTGGTTCAGTCAATCGTGACCTACATCCACTCCTCCGATTCCTCTTCCGTCGAGGCCACCGGCATCCACTAATGATCTTCCTTTACTAGGCGAAGATCAACCTCCTTCTTACACCCCTCTTACAACCTCTTACAAGTGGTTCACCCTTTTACAAAGATTTCAATGAAGAGAAAGGAGGTGAACACTCAAGCTATTGAACACAAGACTTTTCCTAAAGCTTTTCTCAACTTCTAGCTTCTCAAAAGGTTGTTCTCTCTGCTGAGAAATGAATGGTATTTATAGGCCTCAAGAGGATTCAAATTTGGGCTCCAAAATTTGAATTCTCTTGGAGTTCCCGATGCTGGCGGTGCCACCGCTTGTTAGTGGCGGTGCCACCGCCTATTAGTTTTTGACCCTGACAGTGCTGGGCGGTGCCACCGCCTAGCCCAGGCGGTGCTACCGCCCAGCTCTCGGGCACTGGGCGGTGCCACCGCCCAGCCCAGGCGGTGCCACCACCTACAGTGTTTTCAACCCACTAGTTGGGCTTCAATCTTGCCCCAAACTAGTCCGAACTCGGGCCCAATTGGCCCCTACTTGGGTTATAGAATTAATACCTAATCCTAACCCTAATTAACATGCTAACTATGAATTTAAAGACATTTTATAAGCTATTACAAAGTCCATAAGTCAAGACTTCTTCCAGCGAGCTTCCGGTGAACTTTCGGCGGTCTTCCGATAAACTATCGGAAACCATTCTGCGGACTCCCGGCAAGCTCTTAAACTTCACGATTTGATCTTGGCGAGTTCCAACGAGCTTCTTCGGCAAGCTCCGATCTCTCTTGGCGAGCTCCGCGAACTTCCCACGAACCTTTCGGTGAGCTTCCAAAAAACCCTTCGGCAAGCTCCCTACTCATTCTCGGCTAGTTCCGACAGCATTCCTGACGAACCTTCGAACTTCCGTCGAACTCTCGAACTCCCAATGAATCCTTCGCGCTTGACTCCGTACTTTTTTTTGCTTTATCTCTTTCTCATTATCATAGTTATTCCTGCACACACAAACTAAAACTCTACTCCGATCTAGACAATTATTACAATGCGAATCGACATTCCGTTGCCCGGCACTTCATTGGTTGGCGCTTCGTACGATTCTTCAGCACATCATCCTCTCTTGCGGATTGTTGCCCAATCGGCGGTTGACCTCCACAACCCCGATATCCTTGGCACAATTCCGCTCTCCTTGGTCCGATACCCGACGTC
Source organism: Musa acuminata AAA Group (assembly GCF_036884655.1). Lineage (NCBI taxonomy): Eukaryota > Viridiplantae > Streptophyta > Magnoliopsida > Zingiberales > Musaceae > Musa > Musa acuminata. The sequence continues at coordinate 15,322,699 of NC_088345.1, forward strand.
CGAAGCCTTCTGCCATCCAATATCCTGACGTGATCTCCTCCAGCGCAACATCAATTCCTCCTGCGTCAACTATCTAATCCTGATCGAGTAGACCTGCATTGCTCAAAATGCAGTTTAAATCATAAACATATATCAAGTGGTTTCATCATCAAAATACGAGATTCAACAATCTCCCCCTTTTTGATGATGACAACCACTTGATGACGTAGTTAACCTTAACTCCCGAAGTTTAAACAAAATCCCCCTATCAATATGCCATATTGATAGAACCTTGAATTCAAACAGAATTCAAGTCATTGCAATATTCATCATGAATACTTGCAACACATCATCATGAACATATGCATAAAACTTATGCATCACATGTCATGTCATCAACATACTTCTCCCCCTTTGTCATCAACAAAAAGGAGAAGTACCACAATCAAGTGTTTGTTATATGGGTTCAACTCATTGCATGAAAAACATAATATCAAGTTTTATCATCATGCAATCTAACAGTTTTACAACATTTTAGAACTTGCAAGCTAGCAATTTAGAGATGTTCAAGAAAGCAACTCTTGCTTCTTGAAATATGCAAGTTTTATAAGCTAGCAAATTCAAATATATGCAAGTTGGCTTATTTGCTTTTCTTGAGATAGGCACGATAGCACATTTTTGCATTTTCTTGTTGTTTCAAGCTAGCAATTCTCAGTGATGTTCAAGATAGCAATTTCTTCTCTTTTGAGAAGTACAAGCTTGCAATTTTTACTTCTTTTGCAATATACAAGTTTCCAAATTTTGCATCTTGAGCTAGCAATATTTCTCAAAATGTGTAACTTAGCACTCATTGCTTCTCTTGATATTTGCAAGCTAGCTAGCAAAATTTGCTCCCCCTATGTCATTGTCAAATAGAGGGGAATAACAATACAATTAATGTAATTCATTTCCCTTTACTATAATATTCAAATCATAAGAAGGGTTAAGTGTCAATCTTATTTGTGCATCATTATATTTTCAAATTAAAATATGCATATTTTCAAAAACCTTATATTTTATTCATGCACAACATTGAATAAATCGATTGACATTATGAGGATATCATACATGATACTGAAAATTTTTAACTATTTATCAACATTTTGATCATGATACCAAACAATCATCATTTAGAGCATACACGATACAAAACATTAAGTCAACATTTATCATTTTAGCAACAACTCATAGCATTTTAAATCATGATTTACATCATATGCAATACATCACATCATAATTAGAAAGCACAAGTATTGCATGCATCATTGCCAATCATAAATGTTTCATAATGGTATCAATTTTATCAAATTATATCCTACCATGCATGATCAAATCTTCTCCCTATTTTATCATTGAAAATAAGAAAGAAGTAGGGAAGAGCATAAAAGTGTAAAATATTTCAATCATTTCAAGGCATTTGTATCATAAATATAAAGAAATCTTATCATCAAAGATAAGACCATTTGAATACCAAAAGATATGATTCATTTTATCAAATCTCTTCCTTTTATAAATAACAAAAATTGTAGGTATACAAAGAAGAGATTGTGATTAAAAAAGAATCTCAAGTAGTAAATCCAAGAAATCAAGATCATAATTTGAATACAAACTCATTCAAATTTAAATTATCAAATTCATCAAAATATCAACATTACTTTCAAGAGATTCAAAATGGTATACATAGATTTATCATAATAATCATGGGAAAATCTAAGGAGATCATGATATAGATAAAATTCATTAAATCTCATAAGAGAACAAGATATTAATTCAAGCATATAAAATTTCTCAATTTATTATGAATCATAAAAAGAATTATGGTTCCGAAAAATCATGATTCATTTAGGAAACTTTTCTCTTTAGTGCACGATAAGAAGAAATATAGCAATGATACCAATCATAATTCATTTGGATAGTAGATGCTAAAAAGGAATATTGAGGATACAAGATCTTGATTTTTATAGAGTAAATCTCAAGTTATAAATCTGAAAAAAAACTAGATAAAGCTCATTTAAATTCAAATCATCAAATAAAAATTATTTTCTAGATATTCATAAAAAGATGATAAAATAGATTCATCAAACCAAGAATTTTCAAGAAAAAATACTTTTATCTATTTAGTTGTTTCATATAAGCATGCCTTTGTCCTATTTGTGCCAATATATATATATATATATATATATATATATATATATATATATATATATATATATATATCATCAATCATTTAGGATCGAAAAATAAATTTCTTCATAAAAACCATCAAGATCATTATGTATAACTTTTAAAATCTCATTCATAAAATGGTATCAAAACATTTAATATTTTCATTCCATCATTTTGAATTGGTTTTATTGAACATAATTTTGAGTGATTCTTATAGATAACTAAAACTTTTTGTTTTAATTTATACGATTGACTTTGTCTTAGCATGCTCAAATTTTGTTCATATGTCAAAACCATATATCATGTTTGAAAACCAAAGATAAGGTTAAAAAAAAATCATCAAGCCTTCCATTCAAAAGCCATGCATCGTCATTGAAAATCAATATGGAAATCGTCAAAATATACATTCTTACTTCTGAAGCACATACATAAGATTAATCTTACTAGGTGTATAAGCATTAGATTTATATCTAACATTTTATTGCATTAACATAACACATGCAATTTTCAAGAAAATTAATCCTAAACTAAATTAAAAATGACTCATGAAAGTATTATGTAATTTCGAAATAACTTAGGGGGATTTCGATTATCTCGTTGTTGAGAGTAGTTGAGGCATAGTTTGCCACCTCGCCTTTCTTGATTTTCTCCTCGTCTTCGGAAGAGCTCAATTCATCCCAATTTTTGTTCTTCTTGCGTTCAAAGCAAGTAGTTCGATTCTTTTTTCTTTTTAATTTTTGTTTCATTTGTAGTTTAAGTTCACCATCACTTGAGCTTATGCTCGAGTGGTCTTCATGTGTTTTATGTCCCAAATCGTTCCTGTCCTTTGGAAGGTTGTTCTCGAGTTTTCTTTTTGTCCCATTGTTCATTTCGTAGGTCATTAGAGACCCAACAAGTTCTTCAAGAGGAAATGTTTTAAGGTCCTTGGCCTCTTGAATAGCCGTAACTTTTGGTTCCCAACTTTTTGGAAGGGATCTTAAGATTTTAGTGATTAGTTCAAAGTTAGAAAAACTTTTACCAAGAGCTTTGAGTCCATTGATGACATCCGTGAAACGGGTGTACATGTCTTCGATGGACTCACTTGGTTTCATCCGAAAAAATTCGTAAGAATGCACAAGAATATTGATTTTGGACTCTTTCACTCGGCTAGTGCCTTCATGAGTGACCTCTAGAGTTCTCCAAATATCAAAAGCCGAGTCAAACATCGAAACGCGATTAAATTCATTTTTGTCAAGTGCACAATATAAGGCATTCATAGCCTTTGCATTTAGAGAAAACATCTTCTTCTCCAAATCATTCCAATGGTTCATTGGGAGAGAAGACATTTCAAATCCATTTTCGACTATGTGCCATAAATTCAAATCCAAAGAAAGTAAGAAAACTCTCATTCGAGTTTTCCAACAAGTGTAGTCCGTCCCATTGAAAAAGGGAGGATGAATGAGAGAGTGACCCTCTTGAAAGCCGTAAAGAGCCATTTCTATTTGGGTGTTAAACCAAAGTAGAAAACCGTGGCTCTGATACCAATTGTTAGGATCGGAGAGGCACTAAGAGGGGGGGGGTGAATTAGTGCAGCGGTAAAGTATGATAAACTTTCCACGATTTAAACACTTATAGAAACTTCGTATGATAAAAGCAATATTTCGTTTAAAACCGTTTTGATTGCGTTTTTAACTTTTAGGCATATGTAAAAAGGAGACAAAGAAGTAGAGCATCAAAGTGAAGATGGTTTGCAGTAATATAAATGACAATAAGATAAATGCAAACCAGAGAAGACGGTAGTTTATAGTGGTTCGGTCAATCGTGACCTACATCCACTCCTCCGATTCCTCTTCCGTCGAGGCCACCGGCATCCACTAATGATCTTCTTTTACTAGGCGAAGATCAACCTCCTTCTTACACCCCTCTTACAACCTCTTACAAGTGGTTCACCCTTTTACAAAGATTTCAATGAAAAGAAAGGAGGTGAACACTCAAGCTATTGAACACAAGACTTTTCCTAAAGCTTTTCTCAACTTCTAGCTTCTCAAAAGGTTGTTCTCTCTGCTGAGAAATGAGGGGTATTTATAGGCCTCAAGAGGATTCAAATTTGGGCTCCAAAATTTGAATTCTCTTGGAGTTCCCGATGTTGGCGGTGCCACCGCCTGTCAGTTTTTGACCCTGACAGTGCTGGGCGGTGCCACCGCCTAGCCCAGGCGGTGCTACCGCCCAGCTCTCGGGCACTGGGCGGTGCCACCGCCTACAGTGTTTTCAACCCACTAGTTGGGCTTCAATCTTGCCCCAAACTAGTCCGAACTCGGGCCCAATTGGCCCCTACTTGGGTTATAGGATTAATACCTAATCCTAACCCTAATTAATATGCTAACTATGAATTTAAAGACATTTTATAAGCTATTACAAAGTCCATAAGTCAAGACTTCTTCCGACGAGCTTCCGGCGAACTTTTGGCGGTCTTCCGATAAACTCTCGGAAACCATTCTGTGGACTCCCGGCAAGCTCTTAAACTTCACGATTTGATCTTGGCGAGTACCAACGAGCTTCTTTGGCAAGCTCCGATCTCTCTCGGCGAGCTCCGCGAACTTCCCACGAACCTTTCGGTGAGCTTCCAAAAAACCCTTCGGCAAACTCCCTACTCATTCTCGGCTAGTTCCGGCAGCATTCCCGACGAACCTTCGGACTTCCGTCGAACTCTCGAACTCCCAATGAATCCTTCGCGCTTAACTCCGTACTATGTTTCGCTTTATGTCTTTCTCATTATCATAGTTATTCCTGCACACACAAACTAAAACTCTACTCCGATCTAGACAATTATTATAACGCGAATCGACATTCCGTTGCCCGACACGTCATTGGTTGGCGCTTCGTACGATTCTTCATCGCATCATCCTCTCTTGCGGATTGTTGCCCAATCGGCGGTTGACCTCCGCAACCCCGATATCCTTGGCGCAATTCCGCTCTCCTTGGTCCGATGCCCGACGTCCGAAGCCTTCTGCCATCCAATATCCTAACGTGATCTCCTCCGATGCAACGTCAATTCCTCCTGCGCCAACTATCTAATCCTGATCGAGTAGACCTACATTGCTCAAAATGCAGTTTAAATCATAAACATATATCAAGTGGTTTCATCATCAAAATATGAGATTCAACAAGTCTTTCCTAACATAGTCCATAATGACCCTTGTAATTTGTCTTGTCAAGACAATCCTGTTATTACATTCAACCATAATATGCATAAACATAAATGTAAACAGGATAGCAGAAACAGATAACTTTAATTAAGTAAAATGTCAATAATTGCATCCACATAAACATGCATCACCATATCCTTTATGACTTGCTCACAAGCCCTATTCTAAGAACATGTTCTTTGAATATTTTGCACTGTAAGGCTTTTGTCAATGGATCAGCAATCATCATAGTGGTGCTCAAGTTCTCAATTGACACTTGTTGTTTCTGGACTCTTTCTCTAACCACCAAGTACTTTATCTCAATGTGCTTGGAACTACTAGAGTACTTGCCATTCTTATAGAAGAAAACTGCTGCGGTGTTATCACAAAATATCTTCAGCAGCTTGGCAATTGAGTCGACCACACCAAATCCTGAGATAAAATTTCATAGCCATAAAGCTTGATTTGTGGCCTCAAAGCATGCCACAAATTCAGCTTCCATTGTTGATGATGCAATAAGCGATTGCTTTGCACTTTTCCAAGAAATTGCCCCACCAGCTAACATAAATACAAATCTTGAAGTGGACTTCTTGCTGTCGAGGCAATTTGCAAAATCAGCATCTGAATATCCAGTTACTTCAAGCTGATCAGATCTCCTGTATGTGAGCATATAATCTTTTGTCCCTTGTAGATATCTCATTACTTTCTTTGCAGCTTTTCAATGTTCCATTCTTGGGTTGCTTTGATATCTTCCCAGCATTGCAACTGCAAAACTGATATCTGGTCTTATACAGGTTTGAGCATATAATAGACTTCCAACTGCGCATCCATAAGGAATATTCTTTATTTGATTATTTTCTAAGTCATTTCTTAGGCACTGGTTTTGACTGAATTTTTCACCTTGAGCAAAGCTGCATATTAAATCTCTCCAAGATACGATCAATATATCATTTCTGAGACAATCCTAATAATCCTTAAGATCTATCTCTGAATATCTTAATGCCAATAACATAGAATGCCTCATTCATATCAACCATCTTAAAGTTCTTGTTGAGAAATATCGTGGTTTCGTGCAATAAACCAAAATTACTACTAGCAAGTAAAATATCATCCACATATAATATCAATATAATAAACTTGCTCCCACTTACCTTCAGGTATATACACTGATCAATAGTATTTTCCTTAAATCCGAAAGAAGTAATGGTATTATGAAACTTTATATACCATTGTCTGGAAGCTTGTTTAAGGCCATAAATGGATTTCTTAAGTTTACAAGCCCAACTTTCTTTTCCCTTTTCTATGAATCCTTCAGGTTGTTCCATATAGATTTCCTCATCTAGATCCCCGTTTAGAAATGTTGTTTTCACATACATCTGATGTAACTCAAGATCATAATGAGTTACTAATGTCATAACAATTCTCAAAGAGTCCTTTTTAGAAACTGGAGAAAAAGTCTCATTATAGTCGATGCCTTCCTTCTGAGAAAAACCTTTGGCCACAAGTTTGGCTTTATATCGTTCGATATTACCCTTTGAGTCGCATTTTGTCTTAAAGACCCATTTACAACCGACTCTTTTACAATCATTGGGCAATTCAACGAGATCCCAAACATCATTCTATACCATCGATTTTAACTCTTCTTTCATTGCATCATACCATTTTTCAGAATCGTTACTTTCTATGGCTTGTGAAAACGATAAGGGGTCTTCTTTTATTCCTATATCATAATCTGATTTTTGTAGATATACAACATAATCATCAGAAATGGCATGTTTCCTTTTCCTTTGAGATCTTCTTAAATCTGCCAATTGTGATTGTTCTACAAGATAATCAGCGGCGACATCAACATCATGTGAGAGTTCTTGGATGTTATTTTGTTGTTCACCCTCATCAATACTCTCATTGATTTGAGGAACAACAATCTCTCGGAGAGGAGATGATATGGGAGAATTAACTTGAATCTCCTCAATATCAAAATTAACCCTTCGAGATTTTTCACTCCCACTGATTTCGTCATTTTCTAGGAATTTTGCATTACCAGATTCTACTATTCTCATATTATGTTTAGGACAATAAAATCTGTATCCCTTGGATTTTTCTATATAACCAATAAAATATCCTGAAATAGTTCTTGGCTCCACTTTCTTTTCATGTGGATTGAATACTCTTATCTCTGCAGGACATCCCCAAATATGTAAATGTCTCAGACTGGGCTTCCTACCAGTCCATAACTCAAATGGAGTCGATGAAACTGACTTACTAGGAACCCTATTCAAGATATACATAGTTGACCTAAGAGCTTCACCCCACATCGACTCAGGTATAGAGGAATAACTCATCATGCTCCTAACCATATCCATCATAGTACGATTTCGTCTTTCAACAACACCGTTCTGCTGTGGCACACCTAGTAATGCATATTGAGCACAAATACCCCGTTGTTCTAGGAATCTAGCAAAATGACCAATATTCTGACTAGATCCATCATATTTGCCATAAAATTCACCACCTATATCAGATCTGACAATTTTAACTTTTCTATCTAATTGTCTCTCAACCTCATTTATGTATACTTCAAAAGTATCAACGGCTTGTGACTTTTCATGTATTAGATAAACTTTGCCATATCTGGACAGATCATCTATAAATGTGATGAAATATTTTTCTTCATTAAAACAAAGAATATGGAGTGGTCCGTAGATATCAGTATGAATAATCTCAAGGAGTTCTTTATTTCTTGTGGCATTTTTCTTTATTTGTTTAGTTTGCTTTCCCTTTATGCAATCTATACAAATATCAAAATCAGTGAAGTCTAAATGTTCCAAAATATTATCCTTCACTAATCTTTCAATTCTTTCCTTGGAAATATGCCCCAATCGTCTATGTCATAATATAGAAGATTTTTCATTATTGAAACTACGTTTCAATCCAACACTTGATTGCAGGGTCATTAGTGTCTTTGCAAACTCAAGATCCAAATTAATTCTGTACAAACCATCACACAGAATTCCAGAACCAACTTTTATTGAATCGTAAAATATGTTGAGTTTGCTACTACCAAAAGAAATACAATATCCTAACTCATCAATTCTAGAAAGAGAAATCAAATTTCTAGAAATTGTAGGGACATAACATGTGTCAACAAGATCCATCAAGTGACCCGTTTCTAAGCATCGACGATAAGTTCCCATTGATATCACTTTCGCTTTAAGACGATTTCCTATAATGATGAATCTTTCATGTTCTTTTGGTTTCCGAATTGAAAGAAATCCCTGCATGTTATTTGTAACATGAGTTGAAGCACCGGAATCTATCCACCAAGTGTTAGAAGGAACTTCTGTAATGTTTGATTCAAAACATACAAAGGTCAAGTTAATACCTTTCTTTTCGAACCAAGTCTTGCATTTAATGCAATCCTTCTTCACATGTCCTTTCTTGCCACAAAAGAAGCACTTTATAGTAAAGGCTTTCTTTTCATTATTCTGTTTAACATTTCCAGACTTAGCAAATCTCTTTGATGGATGATGCTTCAACTTTCTTTTCTTATTACCACCTCCTTGAGTAGTCGTCATGACATTATATGAATTTTTCTGCCTTAATCTCAATTCTTTCTGAACACACATGCTAGTCAACTCATTCAAGTCCCACTTATCTTTATTTGTATTGTAGTGAATCTTGAATAGGCCAAACTGAGAAGGAAGACAATTGAGAATAAATTGCACGAGGAAAGATTCATCAACATTCATGCCTAATGTTTTAAGTTTTGCAGCTTTGTCAGCCATATTGAGAATATGATCTTGAATTCCTCGAGTACCATCATACTGAGCCGTAGTCAGTTCTTTCATCAATGTGCCAACCAATGACTTATCAATAGATTTAAATCTGTCTTCAATAACCTTTAAATATTCCTTTGCGCTAGTTGCAATCGGTAATGAAGTCTTTATGTTATTTGTAATTGTCATTCTTATGAACATTATACTAAGCCTATTAGATCTTTCCCAAGCCTTCATTTCATTAACTTGTTCTGCAGTACTTTCATTAGTCAAGTCTGCAGGTTTTTCAACAAGTAATGCTAGATCAAGATCTAATACACCCAGTGTGAATTGCACATGCTCTAACCATTCTAAATAATTTGATCCAGAAAGTATAGGGACACTAGAAGCATATGAATGTATATGTGGAAGTACCACTGCAAAAGAAATATATAACAATATTAATGCTTTGAGTTTGTCAAAAAATTGTTGAACTATTGATATCATCTATATTACACTTTTGGGTGAAATATTGACATATCTAGTGTTCACTCAAGAATATTTATGGAGGACTGATACCATCCTTGAGAAATAGGTATTGTTACCTTTGGGTATACAACCCTAAACTGCAAGGATATCTAAAATAGTATCATCCTATCCCATCACATAATTATTTGAATTAGATTCTCCTTTGGGATTATCTAAATCTCCTAATTATATGTGTCATTATGAATATTATTTCCTTAATGTTATTTAGGACTAATTCCTTAATATTATTTTATAAGTCATTAGTCTAGGTCACTTTGGTGGCTTCAAGACTAATGCAATAATATAAAATAAAAATATCCTATAAAATGATAAAACTTTTATTTTAATTTATATCACAAAAGTTTATCATCCCATGCCACTTTGGCAGCTACTAGTCAGATAAAACTTAGGGAAATAAATTACAAATAATATTCATCAATATTTCTTTAATTTTGCTAAGCAGTTCAATAATAAATAACCATAATAATTATTGAACATTTATGTAAAGCAGTTCAATAATAAATAACTATAACAATTATTGAACATTAATGCAAAGCATTTCAATAATAAAGAACAATAATAATTATTAAATATTAATACAAAATAGTTCAATAATAAATAATCATAATAATTATTGAACATTAATGTAAAACAATTCAATAATAAAATAACCATAATAATTATTGAACTTTAAGAAAACTCATATGATAATTTCAAGCATATACATGTGAATAAATAAATGAAAATTCCAAAAACAATAATTAGATTTTAATTTTATTTACCACATATATAATGAATAATTCATATGAGAACCCCGTCCGCCGCCTGTGCATGGCCTACTCACGCACGGCCGCTGCCGTGTTGTCTGCCTGCGTGCGGCCGAATGTCGCACGGACGAGGTTCTATGATGCCGTGTGGGGTTCTGTGATGCCATCGCACGGACGGGGTTCTATGATGCCATCACATGGATGGGGTTCTATGATGCCGTCACACGGACGGGGTTCTTTGATGCCGTCGCACTGACGGGTTTCTATGATGACCGCATATGGGACGGGTTCTATGATGCGCACGCTACTCGGCATAACCGCAGATTTGTAGCGAGGTCGACGGTGACCATTACTGCTTAGCAGTTCTTGGAAGATAAAGGTAATTATGCATCGTAAATTAATTTACAGATCTAATGCATGATTTAAAAAAATCGGGCTCTGATACCAATTGTAAGCATAAAGATCTATAATTATGCTATGTCAATAATGTGGAAATAACCTAAATGCTAGGATTGAAATCAATGCATAGATCTAATTATACGATGCGTACCTTTTGATGCCATCCGTTCAGAGATCTTATTTGATCTGCTAAGCACCATGATCCAAGATTACTGCAGGCTCCGTCTTTAATCCGATCGCGCTGCGGAATCTACAGGGAGTGCGGAGAGTAGACCCTTTCTCCTCTCTTCCTATCCTTTCACAGGACCCACACAAATTTATGGATTTGGGGAGAGGGCTTTGGGGAGAGAGTCGAGGAGAATAACAGAATCCCTCAACGGAGAGGTGCGTCTATACGTGTCAACGTTATGATGCTCTAACACACACCCTCGACCCCTAGAGATGAGGAGGAAGAAGAGGGAGAAAAGAAGAATAGAAGAGGAAGAAAAAGAGAGGAAAGTGGGAGAGGAGCGAGAGGTGGAAGCAGCTAGGGCTGCAGCACCTCTGTTTCTTGCAGGCGGAAACAGAGGAGGCGAGGTCTGGGGCGTTAGGGAGGAGAAGAAGAAGAAGAGGACAAAGAAGAAGAGAAAAAGAAAAAAGAGAAGAATGGTTGCGGCTGTGGCAGCTGCAGCTGTGGCAGGGAAAGAGGGAGAGGAAGGAAGAAGGGAAGGAGAGGAAGAAGAGAAGGGGAAGAAGGAGCTGTGGCTGCGGCGATGGTAGCTGCAATTGGAAGAGAAGAAGGAGCGAAAGATGAGCAGGGGAGGAAGAAGAGGCTGCGGCCGTGGCTGAGGCTGCGACTGTAGCAGTGCAGCTGGGAAAGAAGAGAAGGAAAGGAAGAAGAAGAGAAAGGAAAAGGGAAGAAGAGAGGAAGAGGAGAAGGGGAGGCAGCTGCGGCAGTGGCAGCTGCGGCAGTGGCAGCTGCAGCTGGAAGAGAAGGAGAGGAAACAGAGCAAGGGGGGAAGAAGAGGCTCCGGTTGTGGTGGCTATGGCTGTAGCTGCGACTGCGGCTACGGCTGCGACGTTGGCTGCGGTAGTTGCGGCAGCAGTGGTGGCTGCAGCAGCTGCTTTTGGGAAATAGAAAGAAAGGAAAAGTTAAAAAAACAAAGAGGGGGGCTGGGCGTGATTGCGGCTACGGTGGTGACGGCTGCGGCTTGGACAGTTGTGTTTGGGAAAGAAAAAGTAGAATCGAGAGAAGGGAGGAAGGCAGTGCGGTGGAAGGGGCTGCGACTATGGCAGCGGCAGTGGCGATGGCTGTGGCAGCTGCGTTTGGGAAAGAAAAAGAATGAATGAGAGTAAGAGAGAGCAGGTGACTGTGCCTCGATGTTCGATACGTGTTGAAGTTGCGAAGAAAGAAAGAAAATGAGTGCACAAAGCGAAACAGGGAGGGGACGGAGGAAAAGTAGAAAAAGGATTCGAACGTACACCTTCTTCGAATCTTTGGAACAAAACCTTCAAAAGGCAAGTTTCTCGATCATTTCTTCTATAATTGTTCAAATTTTTCTTATGACAAGTATTATGATCTTCCTCGTGCAAGTGTTCTAATCTTTCCTATTGCAAATGTCCTGATCTTTCCTTACCGTAATTTTATCTCTATATTTTCTTTAAATATAAGGAACTTTGAATTATTATAGCCTTGCATTTGATATATATGCTATTTAGACGAAACGATTCGAATCTGTGCAACTTCTGAGATTCTGACCTTTCTACTTTGTTATAGTTATAACTTCATGTATTGACATCTAATTTGGACAAAGCTTATTTGATCAGAATATATACTCATAAACCTTTCTCTTGATAGCTTATTTTAAGAATTCAGAGTAAGTTTATCTATCCAAACTTCTGTTTCAAATTAGCCTATAAATTATGTAAAACAGGGATCGTAATTTATGACCTTTTGATACCGAGCTGCCTATAAGTCTTTGTTGAAACTCCGATTTGTTCAAAACTGATTTCATTGGAAACTAGACTCATAGATCCTTCTTTTGATATATGGATTGAAAGATTTGGAGTCTAAACACCTGCCTAGTTATCTATTGAACCTGACCTTATGAATTTTGCCAAACAGAGATTTTGTTCTGCGACCCTTGTTTACCAAATTATTTGTTACTCTCTCTGTTGGACAGTTCAATTCATATGAAACTTGTTTTATCTGAAAGTAGATTGAAATATCTTTCCAATAATACATTTCTGAGTAAATTGGAGCACGATTGAGAATTTGAATCATTTGTTCAATGTGCCTCTTGAATTCTGCCAGAAATCGAGCTTTGGTCGATTTCGCATATTCTGGTTTCATTCCTTTGAAAATTGATATCCTTTAGCTTTCTTATTCAATTGAGCTTTATATTACTACTTTGAATTCTTGTATGCTCTTATCCTTCAAATTATTTGCATTTTTTAAATCTATTGTGTAATGTTTATGCTATATCATTTTAACTCATATAGGCACATGTATATCCTATTGTTCCGCATATGCTTCTGATATGTGCCTATTCCAGTTTCATTCCTTTGGACATTGAATTCATCTAATCTTCTTATTTGAATTGAGTTATATATGATTGCTTGGAATCCTTGCATGCCCTTGCTTTCATTTCCCTTCAAATCTGAATACAATTGTGAAAAATTATTGCTTACTTCGTATTGACTCGTAAAGGCACATGTACGTTTTGTTGTTCCGCGTGTGCTTCTGATATGTGTTATTTATTATTCATATAGCCTTTTATACTCTGGTGTTTGTGGGATATATGTACCTTTGCCAAAAATGGTAAAGGGAGTTATGCATAGAACCTACGATGCTCTGCCAGCCCCCTCTGACTTCACCTAGACGTGGGTCGATGGAACTCCCAGACGTGAGAGACTTCTGTCTAGTGGTCATTCAGAAATGGATGAATCACATTCTGTCTGTGGTCCCACTGCACCTTCTGTATGTTTGATATGATATCCAGAGCTTTGGTTATGTGTTTATGTACATGCTTTGGATAAGAATTATATGAATGCAACGTCAAATACGACGTTTGAGCTTCTGTTTGGTATTTATTATTGATATGCTCCGAAATGTTCTATACGCCGTTGATATGCTCCGGAACATTTCATACGCCATTGATAAGCTCTGAAACGTTTCATTCGTTGTTGATATGCTCCGAAAAGTTTCATCTGTTACTGGCATGCTCTGAAATGTTCCATACGCCGTTGATATACTCCGGAACATTTTCCTATGCTATTGATATGCTCCAATTACTCTATGCTCCATCTGTTATGAACCAAATAGGTTTTTGAATGACATGGCACATGATTTTGTATCTAATGATATTGGTATCTTGAAAATTCTTGTATTCTGCCTCGCATTATGATACCTTACTTGTTGAAATCATTCCTTTTGTTCTAAATATGCTTTGTCACTTGTTGATCTATTTTTAGCTCATTCCGTTATTATATAAAATCTTTCAGGTCAGCTTGTCACTCTTTGAGATGTTTTGAATTGGGCTGAGGTAGTGGAGAGCTATTTAGAATTATGGGCAAGTCTTGTTGGTTATTATGTTATTATTGTATAAGCACATTTTGTATGTAATTAAATGTTGTCGATGAATCGAAATGGATATACTATGTAAAAGTGTTAGAAGATCTCTCTTATTTGGAATTTCATAATGTTAAATCTAGTTTATGATGATATGAACTTGTGGTGAATAATTGGAGTTCTGATTGTATAATTTATTTAGCTTGTGGATTTATAAATGTTGTTAATGTTTGTTAAGTTGGCTTGGATTGCCATAAATGTGAATTATCGAGTGATGTGATATATGATTATAAACTGCATAGGTTTTATAGATGTGAATTTGATAGAATGTTTTTCAGTGTCCTAAAATGTGTGTTTGGATCCTGAATGGATTTGTGATGAAATTTTTTAATATCATGGATATTTGAGTGGGTGTGACACTAGTGGCCTCAACGGAAGAGGAATCAAAGGAGTAGATGTAGGTCACGATTGACCGAACCACTATAAACTCCTGTCTTCTTTGGTTTGCATTTTATTTCCTGCTATTACCTTACTGCAAACCCCTTCAATAGCTTATTGCCTTCAATACATTTACGTATGCTTTCAAGCTAAGTTTTCGAAATCAGTTTGACGTCGGAAATGGTTTTTATCGTACGAGAGATTTGAGGAAGTGGACGTTCTTAGTGCTCTTGATCCTAACAAGGTTGAATGAAAAATCAAGTTATGAATGTCAAAATAATTTTTTATCATGAATATTTTATCATTGCATACATCATTATCATAAGTTAAAGTATTGCATGTATAATATCAAATCATCATTCATAATTACATTAATGTTTCAATCATTATTTCAATATACTTGTGAATCATTAAAAATGAAAATTCAAGAAATCAAGAGAAATCATGATCCATTTTAACAAATCTTCTCTTAAATAATTAACGAAAAGAATTCTTAGGAGATCATGATATAGATAAAATTTATTTAATCTTGTAGGAGAACAAGATCTCAATTCATGCATATAAAACTTATGATTCACATCATATGTAATACATCACATGCATAATCATAATAAAAAGCATAAGTATTATATGCAACATTCCAAATCATAAATATTTCTCATCATGATGGTATCAATTTGTCAAATTACATCCTACCATGATCATAACTTATTCCCCTTTTGTCATTATAAACAAGAAAAGAGTAGAGTGGAAGAATACAATTTTTACATCAATACTCTACTTATAACATGAGGTTTACAACTACAAATACAAAGGAATTTACACATCATATCACAAAAGATAATAATATCAAATCATGAATGCCACAAGATATGATTTATTCCATCAAATCTCTTCTTTTTATAAATAGCAAAAAGAAACATAGGAGATCAAATGATACAATATCTTAATTCATACATAAGAAATCTCAAGTTATAAATCTTGAAAAATCAAGATAAAGCTCATTCAAATTCAAATCGTCAAATCAAAATCATTTTCAATAGATTCTAAGAATAAAGATAGGTTCATTAGTCTCTCCTTTTTGAAAAGTCGATAAACTAGAGAAATTTTTTCAAGGAGAAAGCTTTCTTCTTTTTCGTGATTAAATTCATAAGATTGATTTCTTAGAAGCATGCCTTTTTCATTTATGCCAAATAAAAACATGCATTATTCATTAACATAAAAAAAGAACTTTCAAAATATCATAAATATTATCATGCATAAGTTCGAAATATAAACTCGTTAAGTATATTTTCAAATCATCATTATATTTTCATTTAGACTTCAAGCATGGTTTCATTGAATATAATGTTGAATGATTCTTAAAGATATCTAAACCTCTTTAGTTTCAATTTGTGTGATTGACTTTATATTAGCATGCCCAAATATTTGTTCTTATGTCAAAACCATGCATCAACCTTTAAAATAGAAAGATAAAAAATCATCAAGATTAAAAAGTGTAACACATAATTCCAAAACATATGATTTCATATCATTACTTCAAGTCCTCATGCATAAAAATCATCAAGTATGATACAAACATTTAATTTCAAAACATTCATCATGATAAGGCATACAAGCCAAAGAAATCAATAAACATAAAGCATATTCATTAATCATTATTTTATTGAGCATAAAGTATTTCCAAACAAAATAAAAAATCAATACGAAAATCATCCAGATATACCTTATTGCTTCTTAAAACATTAATAGAATTATCATTAGATTTAAGTCTAACATTTTTATTCATTTATCATAAAACATGTAATTTTCATGATCATTTTCAAAATTACTAGAAAGATAAGCATGATCCCAATTTTTTTTACATTTTCATTATATTATTAAACATATAATTTTCAAGAAAAATAATTTTTTGAACTAAAATAACTCATGGAAAGCATTATGTAATTTCTGTTAGGATCAAGAGCATTAAGAGGGGAGGGGAGGGGGGGGGGGGGGGGGGGATGTATTAGTGCAGTGAAAAAAACTTTCGACGATTAAAACTACGTTCGTATGATGAAATCGTTTCCGACATAAAATCGTTTTTGGAAACTTAACTTGAAAGCGAGTTCGTAAAGGAGTGCAGCAAAAGTAATAAGGAAGTAAAGCACATATGAAGGTTTACAATAAGGTAAGAAGCAAGAAGAAATGCAAACCAGAGAGCACCGTAATTTTAGAGTGGTTTGGTCAATCTTGACCTACATCCACTTTTGGCTTCCTCCTCCGACGAGGTCGTCAACGTCCACTAAAGGCCTTCTTTCAATAGATAAAGGCCAACTACCCTTTTACTATTTCACTACTTTTGACGGGCTTAGGAGACAACCCTTACATAATTTTCACTCCTCTCTTGAATGATCGAAACTTGGAAGAAAAGAGGGAGGAGAACTTTTAGCTTATACAACACTTTTGAGCTTTAAAAATCACAGAGTAAGATTGGATTTTCGGTGCCCTTTCATGCAGGAAAGGGTGGGGTTTATATAGGCCCCAAACTGGTTTGAATTTGGAGCTTAAAAATATCATCTCCCGGATTTCCAGGGTCCCGGCGATACTACTGCCATAACTGGGCGGTACTACCTCAAGCGGTACCACCGCCTGACAGGGCCGATACCACCGCCCAGTCTCGCTCAGAGACTGAGACTAGGCAGTACCACTATCTAGTCTCACTCGAAGATTGAGCCCAAGCAGTACCACCTCTTGTCAGAGGCTGTACCACGGCCTAGTCTCACTCAGAGACTAAGCCCAAGCGGTACCACCGCTTGACCTGGGCAGTTGCACCGCCGGCCAAGAAATCTAGGTCCAAATGGGCTGATCCATTTGACCTAATTTGGGTCTATCAAGGGCCCAATTGCCCTCAGATTAAGTTAATGGGATCACCTCCCATTCCTAGCTTAATCTACATACTAACTATGATATTTCTGAAGACATTTACTGTAACTTGCTCTGGTGCGTCAATCGCTTCTACCGATGAGCTTCCGGTGAACTTTCGGCGAACATCCGAAAAACCCTCGGTGATGCTCCAGCGGACTTCCGGCAAACTCCTGGGCTTATGATGATCCACTTGGCAAGTTCCGATGAGCTTCTTTGGCAAGCTCTTGGACTTCTTTGATTTGTTCCCGTAGAACCTCCGACGACCGTCCGGACTTCCGTCGAACTCTCGAACCCCCAATGTGATCATGGTCTTGACTCTGGTGCAACTCCTATTGCATGTCTTACTTCCATCGTAGTTAATCCTGCATATGTAAAACAAACTTCGATCTAGACAATTAATACTAAGCATTAATCAAGTTGTTCGGCATGTCATTGGTCCCTCAACGCTTCGTCCGATTCTTCGGCGCATCGTCTCTCCTATGGCCTATTGCCCAATCGGCTAGTTTACTCCACAACTCCAATATCCTTGGCACAATGCCCACTCTTCTTGGCCCGATGCCCAAGTTCATGGCCCGAAGCCTTCTGTCGATACGTCGACCGATCCACCGGCCCAATGTCCAATCTTCGGACATATTCCTTAGGCCCAACATGATTTTTCCTGCTTTAATTATCTCATCCTGATCGAAGCATCCTACATCACTCAAAACATAAATTTAAACATAAGCACAATTATCAATTGGTTTCATCATCAAAATACGAGATTCAACAATCTCTCTCTTTTTGATGATGACAACCAATTGATGACGGAGTTAAACTTAACTCCCGGAGTTTAAATAATCTCCCCCTATCAATATGCCATATTGATAGAACCTTGAATTCAAACTGAATTCAAGTCATTACAATATTCATCATAAATACTTGCAAATGTCATCATGAACTTATGCATAAACTTATGCATAACGTCATACTTCTCCCCCTTTGTCATCAACAAAAATGAGAAGTTCTAACTCTAATGTGTTTGTAATATAAGTTCAACTTATTGCATGAAAAACATAATATCAAGTTTTATAATCATACAATTTTGAAGCTAGAAAATTTAGCAAGTGTTACATCATGCTTAGAACATTCAAGCTATCAAGTTTTAGATATGCAAGTTTTACAACATACAAGATACTTTTGCTTCTTTTGAGATATCAACTTCTACATGCAAGCTAGCAAATTAGAGATGTTCAAGAAGACAACTCTTGCTTCTTGAAATATGCAAGTTTGCTAGATGTGCACGTTAGCATGTTTTGCTTCTTCTTGAGATTTCAAGTTAGCAACTCTTGGTGATGTTTCAAGATAGCAATTTCTTCTCAAAATGTGTAACTTAGCATACATTGCTTCTCTTGAGATTTGCAAGCTAGCTAACAAGCTAGGAAAATTTGCTCCCCCTATGTCATTGTCAAATAGAAGGGAATAACAATACATTAGTGTAATTCATTTCCCTTTACTATAATCTTCAAATCATGACAAGGGTTAAGTATCAATCTTATTTGTGTATCCTTATATTTTCAAATTACAACATGCACATTTTCAAAACCTTATATTTCTTTTGTTTTATGCATGATATTAAAAATAAATCAATCATCACTGCAACTCATCATGCATATTATTAAAATATAAAATTATCAAACATGATACAAATATTTATTTTCATTTTTGCAAGGATCAAATCCATTTTTGCAAGGATCAAGCTTCATTTTTGCAAGGATCAAGATATGTAAGATATGTATGTGAATCAAATCCTTGCAAATGTTAAAAAAGATCTTCCTTTTTCAAGAAGGAATTCATAACAAGGAATCATTTCATCAAAATTATTTCTCGAAAAAAATATTTTTCACATGATAAGTCTATGAGAGATGCATTTGTTAATTGATTCCATATGTCAAAAAACAATGATATGAAACAAAATCGATATGGCATATGCTTACGAAAACTACATTAAGTCCGGAAGAGAAATACTAAATCATGTTAGGATCAAGAAAATCCAAAAATAAAATTTAATACTTTCATGCATTCGGACATGGTTTTGCTATAGATTTTCAAACACAATCATGAAGATAAAATATGTTCATCATCATGAAAATTTTTGTATCCAAAACACATAATTTTCAACATGTTATTAAGGCATCTAAGATAACACTTCAATATGTTAATACCAAGTTTTATCATCATGTAGTTTTGAAGCTAGAAAATTTAGTAAGTATTACATCATGCTTAGAATATTCAATCTATCAAGTTTTAGATATGCAAGTGTTACAACATACAAGATAACACTTTTGCTTCTTTTGAGATAGCAACTTCTATATCATGCAAGCTAGCAAATTAGAGATGTTCAAGAAGGCAACTCTTGCTTCTTGAAATATGTAAATTTTGTCAACTTTGCTAGATGGGCAAGTTAGCATGCTTTGCTTCTTGAGATAGGCAAGATAGCACTTTTGTAATTTTTGTTTCTTAAGATGTTCAAGATAGCAAGCTCTACATCTTGCAAGCTAGCAATGTTACAACATTTTAGAACATGCAAGCTAAAAATTTAGAGATGTTCAAGAAAGCAACTCTTGCCTCTTGAAATATACAAGTTTGTCAAGTTTTGCTAGATGTGCATGTTAGCATTTTTGCCTCTTGAGATAGGCAAGATAGCACATTTGCTTCTTTTGTTTGAGCTAGCAATTTTGCTTCCTTTGCAAAGTGCATGTTTCTAAATTTTGCAAGATGAGCTAGCAATATTTCTCCCTCTTTGTCATTGTCAAAAAGAAGGGAAGACCCTTTGCGTCAATTTCTAAATCATGACAAAGGTAAGTATCAATCTTATTTGTGCATCATTATATTTTCAAATTAAAACATGCATATTTTCAAAACCATACATATCATTTTTCATGCATGATATAAATAAATCAATCATCATTATGAGCATATCATACATGATATTCAAGCATTAAAATTTTTAAGCATTTATCAACATGTTGATCATGATATCAAACATTCATCATTTAAAGCATTCATGATACACATCATATGCAATACACCATGTACATCATTATCATAAGTATTGCATGATTCATTACAAATTTATGAATATTTCATGCATTCATATCATCACATAAGGAATATCAAGAAGAATTAGTTGGGTGATGAGATAAACATTTCATGAATACAAGGAATTGCATAAAGATCATATCATGAAAGATTTCAACATGTGAATACCAAAAGACATGATTTCATTTTGATAAACCTCATCATAAATAATCGAAAGAAAATCTTAGGAGATTGATTAAACAAAAAATCTTGATTCATAATAAAATTTCATGTATTGAATATCGAGAAATGAAGATGATGATTCATAAAAAAAACATATCACAAGTTATATTCAAGAGAAAAATCATCATTCATTTTGTCAAATCAAAATTTCTTGGGTATGCATGATATAAAAACATGGTTTCAAATCTTCAACATATAACATGCATAAATTCAAAAATTGGAAGGAGAAGGGAAGAATTCAAATGTACAAAAATTTCAACCATCTCATAAACAAATGAAGGATCAAGTCATGAATAAAAAATTACATGAATCATTTTGACAAATCTCCTTTTAAATAATCGAGATGATCATCAAGGGAAATCTCATGTTATTCCAAGAAATCAAGATCATGATTTTGATAAAACTCATCTCAAATTCAAATCACCAAAATCATTTTTATGGTTCACAAAATTCATAACATAAGTAGATTCATGATTTCATTGATAATATATTTTTCCTTTTTTAAGTATTTCATTTAAGTGATTGATTTAGCATGTTTTTTCATTTCTGTTAAATAAAAAAAAACATGCATCAACATTTAGGATTGAAAAATGAATTTCATCATACAACCATCAAGATAATAAATCACAAAAATCAAGAGAATCCGAAAATGAAATCAAACACTTTCATGCATTCGGACATGGTTTTGCCATATGTTTTTCAAATACACTCATGAAAATAACACATGCTTATTATCATGTATAACTTAAAATCTCATGCATAAAGTTGTCGATCATGGTATCAAAATGTTTAATATTACATCATTATGCATTTCTTCAAACATGATTTTATTTAATCAAAATCGAGAAATAACAATGGAAATCAACATGATACATATTATTACTTCTTAACCATATACAACATGATTTCATATTTTCAATCAAAATCATTTTGCTTGTTTATCATAAAATATGTAATATTTTCGTTTTTAAAATTACTAGCATGATCATAATTTTTGTATTTTTATTTTTAAAATATAATTTTCAAGAAAATTAATTCTAAACTAAAAAGAAAATACATCATGAAAGCATCAACTAATTTCAAAATAAATTAGGAGGATTTTGATTACCTCATCATTGAAAGCGGTTAAGGCGTAGTTTGCCACCTCACCTTTCTTGATTTTCTCATCGTCTTTAGAGGAGCTCGATTCATTCTACTTTATGTTCTTCTTCTTTGGCCTCTTCCTCCATTCAAGTTCATTGTTTATTTTAGATTTTTGTTTAATAAACTTATTAAGATTTAGTGTTCGAAGTTCAAGTTCATCATTGTCCTCATCACTTGAGTCATCGCTCAAGTGGTATTCATTTGTCCGGAGTTCCAAATCCTTCCTGTTCTTTGGAAGGTGGTTCAAGTGCTCATCGTGTTCATCATCTGCATTGCGCACCATTTCATATGTCATCAATGAGCCGATAAGTTCTTCAAGTGGAAAAATATTTAAATCTTTTGTTTCTTGTATTGCCGTTACTTTTGATTCCCAAGCTTTAGAAAGTGATCGTAAAACTTTACTAACAAGTTCAAAATTCGAGAAACATTTGCCAAGAGCTTTTAAACCATTGACGACATCCGTAAAACGGGTGTACATATCAACAATGGTTTCGCTCGGCTTCCTTCGAAAAAGCTCGAAATCATGCATTAAAAAGTTAATTTTCGAATCTTTAATTCTAGAAGTGCCTTCGTGTGTGATTTCAAGAGTGTGCCATATGTCGAAAGCCGTTTCGTACAAAGAAACCCGATTGAACTCATTTTTGTCCAAAGCTCAAAATAAGGCATTCATAGCCTTTGCGTTTAATGATAAATATTTATTCTTCAAATCTGACCATTCGTTCATCGGTTTAGAGGGAAGTTAAAAATCATTTTCAATAATATTCCATAAATCCAAATTCATAGAAATCAAGAAAACTCTCATTCGAGTTTTCCAATAAGTGTAGTCCAATCCATTAAACAACGGTGGACGAACAACCGATAAGCCCTCTTGAAAGCCATGAAGAGCCATTTCTCTCGGGTATAAATCCGAAATGAGAAATACCGGGCTCTGATACCAATTGTTATGATCAAGAGCACTAAGAGGGGGCGGTGAATTAGTACAGCGGATAAAAACGTCAACTTCGTTAAACCTCTTGTACGATAAAAATTATTTTCGACGTAAAACCAATTTCGGAAACTTAACTTGAAAGCATATGTAAATGTATTGAAGGCAGTAAGGTATTGAAGGGATTTACAGGAAGGTAATAGCAGGAAATAAAATGCAAACCAGAGTAGATGGGAGTTTATAGTGGTTTGGTCAATCGTGACCTACATCCACACCTCCGATTCCTCTTCCGTCAAGGCCACCGGTATCCACTAACGATCTTCCTTTACTAGGCAAAGATCAACCTCCTTCTTACACCCCTCTTCTCCTTTTACCGGGTTTAGGAGATAACCCTTACAAGCACTCACTCTCCTCTCTAAATAGAATTCTAACACTTAGAAGTTAGAGGATGGAAATTCTAGAGATTGCAGTAATGTTTTCTCTCTTTTAATCTCCCTATGCTTGTGTAAATTAACCAGGGATGAGAGGGGTATTTATAGGCCTCAAACCAGTTTGAATTTGGAGCTCAAAACTATCATCTCTCGGAATTCCGGGGTCTAGCGGTTGCACCGCCTGATTGGGGCGGTTGCACCGCCTGGCAGAGCTCGGAGAATGAGCCTTTGGGCGGTGCCACCGCTTGACAGGGGTGGTTGCACCGCTTGGCAGAGCTCGGAGACTGAGCCTCTGGGCGGTGCCACCGCTTAACAAGGGCGGTTGCACCGCCTAGTCTCGCTCGGAGACTAAGCCTAGGCGGTGCTACCGCTTGATTGAGATGGTTGCACCGCTTGGCAAAGCTCAGAGACCGAACTCAGAAGGTTCCACCGCTTGTCAGGGGCGGTTGCACCGCCTAGTCTCACTCATAGACTGAGCCCAGGTGGTGCTGCTAGTCATAGGTGCCCAGCAAGCCAATCACGTGAGTGATGGCACGTGTGACTTAATATAGAATCTTTTTGCTTATTATATTTTGACATATATCACTTTATATAAATGCATACATATATTGTGATATCCTTGCATTTGTGCAATGGGAATCGGATCGTGATGAGATCATGATAGTTAGATCGATTCACCTTTTAACACATATCCTAAATAATCCCAGTCATAGGTTACTCGAGAGGGATATCGTGATAACCGGACAGACTGGTGTGCTGTATACCCGTTCATATGATGGATGCAGCTGGTCTCATAGCTGCTTGTGTAGGGACACTAGGGATACTATACAGGTGCTCATTGGAGAATGAGTTCACTGATTGATTCACTTACAGAATACTGGATGGTTGATGATGCCTTATTGTCAGACAGCGATTCCGTAGTCCTAGTGGTGTATCTGGTCGTTAGACTTGAGACACCAAGGATGTCCTGTATGAGTGCTCCACTCTTTGATACCAGACTTATAGGTTTGGCTGTCCCAAATCTAGTACAGTTGGTCATTGGTTGTGGTAGTTGACCTTACGAGGGCTATTGAGTGTCGATAGAGGATCATCCACTCTCGGCATCATGAGAGGAATATCCCATGTGTTCTTGCTCAGACAAATCCCTGGCCAGGGTCATTCGGGTTAAGAGATAAAGAGTTCTCCGGGAGAATCCGATTAGAGCGAGACTCGAGAAGAAACCGTGTGGGTCTGACAACACCATGCTCGATATACGGTCTCTGGTATATTAGATGGATGAGGGACTATAGGTACACGGTAACTGAGGACAGACAGGTCCAATGGATTGGATTCCCCTGTATCGTTTGGAGACTACGGCGTAGTGGCCTAGTATGTCCGTAGTCGATGAGTCGAGTGAATTATTACAGAGATAATAATTCACTGAGTTAGAAGGAGTTCTGATAGGTATGACTTACGGCCAGCTCGATATTGGGCCTAGAGGGTCACACACATATGGTAGGCATTGCGATGAATAGAGGTTCGGATATAAGATATCCGACGGAGCCCTTGTCTTATTGGATGTAGATCCAATACCCACTAGGGGAGGACCCATTAGGGTTTGACAGGGGACCTCTATAAATAGGAGGGATTTAGAGCCCCATGGGCTAGAGAGCTTTGGTTTGCCTTTTCCTATTCTCCTCTCCATCTCCACCTTAGAGTAGGTCTGGAGTTTAGAGGAGCGTCGTCGCAACCCTATTGTGTGGATCACTGCTAGAGAGGAGGACGCTTGACCTCCTTCACCCTCTCCTAAGGATCTGCAAGGAAAAAGGGATATACGATCTCCCTAGGTAACAAAATCTACTCTATACGTAGTTTCATGTTTCGTGGATTTTTGCGTACCAATCTTCGCACGACGACGAACATCTCTTTGGGAATCGGGGATTTTGTTTTTCTTGTTCTTCCGCCACGCATATGATGTCGCCCCCAAGGATTTCCCAACAGTGGTATCATAGCCAAGTTGCTCGTGCGAATGATTGGTTTTGAACTGTGTGTGTTGTCTTTAGGAAGAATTTTGACGTCAAAATTGTTGACGCAAAAATAAGGAAGGGTAGCAATAGTTGCTGCCCTCGATCTACGTGCATGCAACGCAACCGAAGGCGGGCAGCACAGGAGCTGCGTCTGCTGCAGCCCGCTGGGGGCCTGCTTGCAGTAGGCTTGCTGCCGGCGGGGCTGGCAGCCCATGGGCAGAGGCGCCGCCGATGCTCCCGCGGGCGAAACCCCCCCTAAGGGGCGGTCGCCTAGCGGGACAGGACCACCTGCGGAGGCGACGACGCCCGAAAGGGGCGCCCACCCGCAGCGGTAGCGCAGCCAGCGGGCGTGCCTCCTGCAGGCGAGGGCAGTGCCCTCGCCCCGCCGCATAGGCCGCCGCCGGCAGGGTGGCGGCGACAGCGAAAAGGGGAAAGGGCATTAGGGTTTTCTGGGCAAAAGATAGTTTTGCCCCTCAGAATTTAAGAAATTCCAGTTTCTGTCTTTTGTCCAAATTATGAAAATACCCCTATGAATTCAGAAATTCCCTATAATGTACCTGATTTCAAAAAATATTAATTAATTAAAAGGTTTAGTTGATTATTATTATTTTTATTTATTATTATCTAGTAGTCCTACATGATGATGATTATTTATACATGTGATGTATGATGTGTGGACGGATGACCATGGACCATGTGATGTGTGTACCTGTGATTATGTTAGGACTCTAGTTAAAAGAGTCCTAATTGAGAAGGACATTCATGTAAAACCTACCTAAGCCGACCCCTATTAACGAAGTGAAGAGGCCGGCTAGGGTTAGGAGATTGTTTCTTAGAGATAAATTAGGAGTTGTAAAGAAATAAGAGTCTTGATTAGAAGTCTATTAGGAGTTGGTTAGAAGAAGGAGTCTTGAGTAGGAGTCCTATTAGGAGTTAGAGTTTAGAAACCCTATAAATAGCCATGTATTCCTCCTCTTTTCATAAGCAATAGATGAATCTTTTATGCAGCCTTTGAGCAGCAACTTGGAGGGAGGAACCCCTATAGAGTTCCAAGGAGGCCGATCCCCTAAAGAGATCAACCCCAAGTTCAGAATCTGCAAGGGTTCTAACACCTGCAGAATTCCAAGGAGGCCGATCCCCTAAAGAGATCAACCCCCAGTTTAGAATCTGTAAGGGTTCTAACACCTGGTATTAGAGCAGCGTTCTTGGTGTCTCGCTGCCCTTCCACAGCCATCTATCAACCTCCACAACTATCCAAAACAATTCCCACAATTGCTTAAAAGATCATCGCCGAATTCCGCCATCATCTCCACCATCGCGGATCATCCTTTGATCTCCGCGTGAATTGCAACAGGTTCTGGTTTCCTACCTTACTGCTGCTACAATTTAGTTATCCCTATTCGAAAATCCAAATTCGTTCCTTTATTGCTGCAAATTTTCATCGTAAGTTGCTGGAAATTTTTGACGAGAATTCTGCTATCGCAACTTACACCAATTTTCTTGCTATTACTGCCGAAATTTTCTTGATTAAATTGGACATCCTTGTTATCATATAAACTGAGATATTGCTGCCAATTTTCTCCTCAAATCTCTCGAATTTTTGTTGAGATTTCGTCGATAAACCGTTGTTTCTACAACGATAATTTTGTTCTTACAAGACAACACAATTCTGCAGCAAACTTTCACGGATTTCTATCAAACCTATATATGCCTTTAACCCGTCAACAAAAGAGAGATCTTAATATGACAGATTTGGAGTCATATACTATGGCGTCTGAGGAGACAATCAATGCAAAATTTGAAGCCTTTGAGGCACGAATGGAGGATAAGATTCGGACTCTCCTTACCGAATTCAGTTTGGGCCGACCACCAAGCCCGAAGAAATCACATCAAGGAGAGAGCTCTATCCAATCACATCATGCCCAAAGAGATGACTTCCAAGAAAGGGGAGGCTCTGTGACCGACCCCAACTATTCGCGCATGAGAATGGACTTCCCTAGATGGGAAGAAGGAGACCCAATTGGTTGGATCTCGCGCGCGGAGCGATATTTTCGGTATCATAAAACTGTGGATGCATCCATGGTGGAAATTGCAGCTATACATCTTGAAGGGGATGCCATACAATGGTTTGACTGGTTTGAACACACTTATGGAGTCCTTTTATGGCAACAATTCAAAGAAGGACTACTAATCCGCTTCGGACCAATTCGGGAGCGATCTACGAAGGGGTTATGTTGGCATTGCGACGAGCCGTGGAGCCGCGAGCATCATTGTAAAAAAGGTAGACTTCTTATGATTGAACTAGTAGAAGAAGAGGCCATTGAACATCTAGAAGAGAGCCATGAACATGAAGAAGAAGATATGAAAGAAGAGCCACAGCCGACCGACATTACGGTACATGCACTAGCCGGCTACTCAAATCCACAAACGATGAAAGTTGGAGGCCTTCTCAAACAACAGCCGATCACTATTTTCATCGACACGGGTAGCACTAATAACTTCCTAAATAGTAAGGTTGCTGCTCGGATGATACTACATATTGAAGGTTGCAGCAAGTTCGATGTAAAGGTTGCCGACGGCCGAATCCTAAAGTGCGACCAAAGATGCCCGCGGGTGAAACTATTACTGCAAGACCAAGAAATTATCACCGATTTCTTCCTCCTACCAATCGATGACTATGAGGCAGTGCTTGGTATAGAATGGCTGACTACACTGGGTGATGTCTCCTGGAACTTTTCTAAATTAATTATGAAATTCTACTATAAGGGCAAACAGATCATCCTACGCGGGAAGCGCGGAAGCAACGTTACCACTGTTTCGACCCAATGAATGGAGAAAGTTTTACACAAGGTAAATAGTGGCTTTTTGATGCATCTCCAGCCACAACAAGAAGAGAAGAAATTAGAAATTGAAGATCAAAATCTTGCCCAATTGCTTACTGAATTTGCCGACATATTTGCTGAACTGCGCGGTCTTCCTCCTTCTCGGCAACATGACCACCGAATTCCAATCCTTCCGGGCAAGCCACCAGCGAACACTCGACCGTACCAATATCTTCACCTCCAGAAAGATGAAATTGAAAAGACCGAAAGGGAGATGCTTGAAACAGGGGTGATTCGGCCAAGTTGTAGCCCCTATTCCTCACCAGTGCTACTTGTACGCAAGAAGGACGGAACTTGGCGGATGTTCATCGACTACCGAGCTTTAAATGGCTTCACCGTCAAGGACAAGTACCCAATACCAGTAGTGGATGAACTTCTTGATGAATTAAAAGGAGCTCGAGTCTTCACGAAGTTGGACCTCCGATCCGGTTACCACCAAATTCGGGTATGTGACGATGACATTCCAAAAACTACATTTCGCACACATAATGGTCATTATGAATTCTTAGTAATGCCTTTTGGACTCACTAATGCTCCTTCAACCTTTCAAAGTCTCATGAACGATATTTTTTGGAGCTTTCTTCACAAATTTGTGCTGGTATTTTTCGATGATATTCTCATTTACAGCCCTTCTCTTGAGACTCACTTTCAGCATTTACGGATTGTTCTGATGATCCTTCAGGAGAATACTCTTTTTGTAAAGCAACCAAAGTGCAGCTTTCTCTAGCAAAAAGTAGAGTACCTTGGGCATATAATATCAGAAGGAGTGGCGGTAGACCCAGCAAAAATTGAGGCAATGCAAGGTTGGCCGAAACCTACAAACGTGAAATTACTACGGGGGTTCCTTGGACTAACAGGCTACTATCAAAAATTTGTTAAGGATTATGGGAAGATCAGTGCACCACTCACTTCCTTACTGAAAAAAGATGCTTTCCAATGGTCGGACAAAGCCTCTACTGCTTTCGACAAACTTAAGGCAGCCATGACAACGACGCCGGTGCTTGCGCTACCAGATTTTAATAGACCCTTCATCATTGAGGCCGACACATCTGGAGTTGGAATTGGAGCCATTCTCATGCAAAATGGTCGACCACTCGTATACACTAGTAAGGCATTATCTCCCTCCCATCAAAACATGTCAGTATATGATAAGGAGATGCTTGCCATTGTACACACAGTAATGAGGTGAAGACCCTACCTGATCGGCCGACAATTTCAAATTAAAACTGACCATAAAAGCCTCAAATACTTTTTGGAGCAAAAGATATCATCCCCTGAGCAGCAAAAATGGGTAACCAAACTTCTTGGGTTTGATTATGAAATTATTTACAAAAAGGGGAAAGAAAACGTTGTCGTAGATGCACTTTCATGGCTACCTGAACATGCTAAGGTTTCAGCCATCTCCCTTCCTACCACCGGTCTCCTCGAGGATGTTAGGGACGAATGGAAGAAGGATCCAGAGATCAGCAACATCATAAAAAAATTGGAAGAGGATCCAGATGCAATAGCCCACTACACCTGGGATTCAAGGGATCTATGCTACAAAGGTCGCATTGTACTTATACCTAACTCCCCTTGCATCACAATCATTTTGCATGAAATGCACTCCATACCTTCAACAGGGCACTCTGGATTCTTAAGAACCTACAAAAGAGTGAAGCAAAATTTTTATTAGAGAGGGATGAAAAAAATTATTGCTGAATATATGGCACAATGTGATGTATGTCAACAGCACAAAGGTGAAACCGTGGCCAATCCAGGGAAGCTACAACCACTACCCAAACTAAACTCAGTGTGGACTAACATCTCCATGGACTTCATTGAAGGGCTGCCATCTTCCAAAGGTAAAAGCACGATCCTCATGGTGGTTGATCGACTTCCGAAATATGCTCATTTTTGTGCTGTGAGAAATCCCTACACTGCTGCTAGTATTGCCTAGATTTTCATAGAAAATATTGTTAAACTACATGGGATGCCAAGGTCCATCGTAAGTGATCGTGATAGGATCTTCACTAGTAAATTTTGGACCGAGTTGTTTCAATTACAAGGCACCAAACTCAAGATGAGCACAGCGTATCATCCACAAACTGACGGCTAAACAGAGGTGGTAAATAGGTGCTTAGAGACGTACCTCCGGTGTTTTGCTAGCGACCGACCAAAAGAGTGGGCAAAATGGCTACCCTAGGCCGAATGGTGGTATAATACTACATATCATTCATCTACAAAATGTGCCCCTTATGAAGCATTATATGGTCGACCAGCCCCTGTGATTCCAAAGTATGTAATTGGCTCAGCCAAGGTAGATCAGGTTGACCAAGAATTGATTGATAGAGACAAACTCTTTCAACTGTTAAAAAATAATCTCTCTACCGCTCAAGCCAGAATGAAGCAGCAAGCCGACACACGACGAAGTGAAAGAGAATTTTCAATAGGAGATTGGGTTTATCTTCGCCTACAACCATACAAGCAGCTCTCTATCAACACTCGAGCCTCTATGAAGCTATCCCCACGTTTTTATGGGCCCTATCAGATCACAGAACGTATTGGAGCCGTGGCGTACAGACTTAAATTACCTAAGGATGTCAAAATTCACCTTGTCTTCCACGTATCATGCTTAAAGCCCAAGTTAGGAGAACACGAGTCATCCCAGATCCAACTGCCTAACACAACTGAGGATGGAGTTATTCAAGCCCAACCACAAGCCATCCTCGATCGTAGGATCATGATGCGTCGCCGACATCCCTCTACTGAAGTACTAGTGCATTGGAATAATCTACCACTTGAAGACGCCACATGGGAACCATATGAGGAGCAAAAGACCCGATTCCCTGAATTCATATCTCAGCCTTGAGGACAAGGCTGATTTAAAGAGGGCGGGTCTGTTAGGACTCTAGCTAGAAGAGTCCTAATCGAGAAGGACATTCATGTAAAACCTACCTAAGCCAACCCTTATTAACGAAGTGAAGAGGCCGGCTAGGGTTAGGAGATTGTTTCTTAGAGATAAATTATGAGTTGTAAAGAAATAGGAGTCTTGATTAGAAGTCTATTAGGAGTTGGTTAGAAGAAGGAGTCTTGAGTAGGAGTCCTATTAGGAGTTAGGGTTTAGAAACCCTATAAATAGCCATGTATTCCTCCTCTTTTCATAAGCAATAGATGAATCTTTTCTGCAGCCTTTGAGCAACAACTTGGAGGGAGGAACCCCTATAGAGTTCCAAGGAGGCCGATCCCCTAAAGAGATCAACCCCAAGTTCAGAATCTGCAAGGGTTCCAACACTTGCAGAATTCCAAGGAGGCCGATCCTCTAAAGAGATCAACCCCCAGTTTAGAATCTGCAAGGGTTCTAACATATTATTATTATTGAGGTCTGCGAACGTCTATTATATTTCTCGTTTATTGTCGAGCCTGCGTGCCTATGATTAAGTTGTAATCACATGAGGAGGCATAGCGGGAGTGTGGATGCGATAGCGGGACCCACGAGAGGGACGATCGTGATGCATCAAGATGCATCAAGATGTCGACAGAACCGACAAGGATGAAATGGACGATCACAGGGCATGGATATGCACCGTTAGACACATAGATCTTGATGTGAGTGATTAGGCCTACTAGCTCGGGCCTAATCATATTAGGTTGTGGTCCATGATCATCTAGTGTAATTGCTTATACACATACTAGATATGTATATATATTTGCATGCGATGTAGATATATATTAAATATGTATATGTGTGACATGTCATATTAGGAGACCAAATCATAGAAACATCTCTCGATAATATTAAGTTAGTAAACGTGAGGCAATTAGATTGACCCACGTGGCCTTCCATCGTTATAAGTAGGAACCGATTCCCGGTGTACGTTGAGTTGTTCGAGTCTCTCGAGACTCACCTATATCGCGATTCGCTATCTTGCTTACGACATAGAGATGTCACCGGTGACCTGAGGGCATGGTATACTTGGTCGAGTCCCTCGAGGGTATATCATCAAATCAGACTCATCTTGTAACGAAGGTGTTGACTTAACCGAGCATCATGGTTGGTCGAGTCCCTCGAGGCCATGGTGATTCGGAGTCCGAACAGGACGGGAATTACAAGGAGTTGTGATCGATAAGAGTTGCCTACCTTTTAGGCTTAGTGTGATTGGTCGAGTCCCTCGAGGTTACACTAAGATGCTGATTGGATCCTGATCCCCACTAGAAGTCTGCCGGAGACTTCCGTTTCACGTGCTGAGGGTGTCGCGTGACTCGTTAGTAAAATAGTGGGAGCATATTAAGATAGAAGTCCATATCTTGATAGTTTATTTCTTGCAAAATCTGCAAGTTATTCATTTCTGCTGCATCTTTATTTTCAGAAAAATGTCGCTTTCAAATCCCTTACGTGGCATACTTGATTTCAACCGCCTCATTGGTCCAAATTATACGGATTGGCTCCGTAACTTGAGAATTGTTCTCACAGCGAAGAAAATCGTGTACGTCCTTGATACAGTGATGCCTGCGTTCGAAGAAGGGGCAAACGAGGATTAGATCGCTCGCTACGTGAAGTACATTGATGACTCCACTCTTGCTCAGTGCTATATGTTGGGCTCTATAACTCCTGAGTTACAGAGACAACATGAAAAGATGGATGCCAGATCCATTCTCCTACATGTCCGCAAATTATTTGAGGAACAGGGAATGACTCAGCGATATAAGATATCTAAGAGCCTCTTCCGTGCTAGGATGATTGAGGGGACACCGGTTCAGAACCATGTCCTAAAGATGATTGAGTGGATAGAGAAACTCACAGGTCTAGGAATGGTCCTAGAGGATAGCTTGTGTGTGGACATTATGCTTCAGTCCCTACCAGATTTCTTTTCATAGTTCATAATGAATTTTAATATGAACAAGCTTGAAGTGACTCTCCCAGAGCTTCTCAATATGTTGAGGGAGGCAGAGAGTACTATCAAGAAAGAGAAGCTAGTTCTCTACACTGGTGAGACCAAAAGGAAAAGGAAAGCAGAAAGGTCTCTTAAGAAGGGAAAGGGCAAGGTCAAACCAGGTAAAGCAAAGGTTGCTAAGAAAGACCCAGCAAAGGACAAAGGCCAGTGCTTCCACTATGGTAAAGATGGGCATTGGAAGAGAAACTGCAAAGAGTACCTTGCAGAAAGGGCGAAACAAAAGCTTGATGAAGCTTCAGGTACATTCATGATCAGTCTTCATTTGTCAGACTCTTATGATAACATATGGGTATTGGATACTGGTAGTGCTTATCATATATGCAATTCGTTGCAGGTTCTAGTAAGGCCTAGGAGACTCGAGAGAGGCGAGATGGACCTCAAGATGGGTAATGGAGCAAAAGTTGCTATAGTAGCTGTTGGCGAGGTCGCCCTACATCTGCCTAGTGGAGCTTTTTTTGCATTAGATGAATGTTATTTTGTTCCTTCTATTATCAAAAACATTATCTCCATTTCATGTTTAACATTTAGTGGATATAAATTTATTTTTTAGAACAATGGTTGTTCCATATTATTAGATGATAAGATCATCATGAAAGGAACATTGCATAATGGTTTATTTATATTAGACACCACTCCACATATCATGAATGTAAATGTGTCCAAAAGGAAACGAGATGAGTTGAACAGTGCATACTTGTGGCATTGTAGGCTAGGTCACATCCATGAAAGAAGGATTCAAAAGTTGCTAAAAGATGGATATTTAGATCCATTCGACTATGTGTCATATGCAACTTGTGAGCCTTGCATTCGTGGAAAACTGACCAACTCTCCGTTTAGTGGAATTGGAGAGAGAGCCACTAAGTTGTTGGAACTCATACATAGTGATGTATGTGGACCCATGTCAACTCATGCCATTGGAGGTTATTCCTACTTCATTACATTTACTGATGATTTCTCAAGGTATGGATATGTGTACTTAATGAAGTACAAGTCCGAGGCCTTTGAGAAATTCAAAGAGTATAAGAATGAGGTGGAAAACTAGACTGGAAAGAGTATCAAAACTCTTCGATCAGATCGAGGAGGTGAGTACTTAAGTACAGAGTTCACTCAGTTCCTCAAGGACCATGGGATATTATCCCAATGGATACCTCCTTATACACCTCAGCTCAATGGTGTCTTTGAAAGGAGAAATCGTACATTATTAGATATGGTACGGTCCATGATGAGTTTCGCTGACCTACCTATCTCATTCTGGGGATATGCCCTAGAAACCGCAGCTTACCTTCTGAACAGAGTTCCAACTAAGTCAGAAGTGTCTACACCATATGAGATATGGAAAGGGAAGAAGCTTGATATTAAGGTTGTTAAGATTTGGGGCTGCCCTACACATGTTAAAAGACACAACCCCGATAAGTTAGAATCAAGGACAAAGCGATGCAAATTTTTGGGATACCCCAAGGAAACTTGTGGGTATTATTTCTATCATCTCGAGGACCAAAAGGTCTTTGTAGCTAAGAGAGCAGTGTTCCTTGAGAAGGAACACATTCTTGGCGGAGATAGTGGGAGAATGAAAGAATTGAGCGAGGTTGGAGAACTGAGCTCAAGCACCACTCTACAGCTCAAGTCTGTTCAGGTACCTAATACACATGTTTCAACTTTACGCAGGTCTAATAGAGTATCCCATCCTCCTGAGAGATATGTGGGACATATTAGAGGAGAGGATGTAGAGGATATTGATCCTCAGACCTATGAGGAGGCTATTATGAGTATAGACTCCGGGAAGTGGCAAGAAGCCATGAATTCTGAGATGGATTCTATGTACTCCAATAAGGTTTGGAACCTAGTTGATGCACCCGAAGGTATTGTACCCATCGGTTGCAAGTAGATCTTTAAGAAAATGATCGGAGTAGATGGAAAGGTAGAGACCTATAAAGCAAGGCTAGTGGCTAAGGGGTATCATCAAAGGCAAGGTGTTGACTATGACGAAACCTTCTCACCCGTAGCAATGCTAAAATCCATCATAATTCTATTGGCTATTGCAGCACACTATGATTATGAGATCTGGCAGATGGATGTGAAAATCACATTCCTCAATGGGAACCTCGAGGAGGAGGTGTATATGATGCAACCTGAGGGATACGTGTCCAAGAACTGTCCAGATAAGGTGTGTAGGTTGTTTAGATCCATTTATGGATTAAAGCAAGCTTCCCAAAGTTGGAACATAAGATTTGATGAGACAATTAGATCTTATGACTTCGTTAAGAACGAAGATGAGCCTTGTGTATACATAAAGGTAAGTGGGAGCACTATCACCTTTTTGGTGTTGTATGTGGATGACATCCTGATCATTAGGAATGACATAGGAATGCTATCCACAGTAAAGGCTTGGTTATCTAGACACTTCTCTATGAAGGACTTAGGGGAAGCATCCTATATTTTGGGGATTAGAATCTATAGAGATAGATCCAAGAGGATGCTTGGCTTGTCCCCATCCAGGTACATAGAAACCATTGTCAAAAGGTTTGGCATGGAAAATTCCAAGAGAGGTCTCATACCAATGAGACATGGGATATCGCTTTCTATGAGTATGTCCCCAAAGACTCCAGAAGAAAGGGCGAACATGGATATGATACCTTATGCCTCAGCAATAGGGTCTATCATGTATGCCATGCTATGTACTAGGCCTGATATAGCGCATGCTTTGAGTGTCACGAGCAGGTATCAGGCGGATCCAGGCTTGGAGCACTGGAAAGCAGTAAAGTGTATCCTTAAGTACTTGAGAAGGACTAAGGATCTTTTACTAGTATATGGAGGTAATAGCCTTAAGGTTGAAGGCTACATTGACTCAAATTTTTCAGTCTGATGTCGATGATAGCAAGTCGAATTCATGGTATGTGTACACCTTGAATGGAGGAGCAGTGTGTTGGAAGAGTTCCAAGCAAGATATCACTGCTGACTCGACCACAGTGGCGGAGTATATTGCTGCATCAGATGCAGCAAAGGAGGGAGTTTGGGTGAAGAAGTTCATCACAGATTTGGGAGTCGTGCCGGGTAGCGAAGAGCCGATCTCCCTATATTGGGACAAAAATGGGGCGATTGCTCAAGCAAAGGAACCTAGGTCTCATCAGAAATCTAAGCATGTTCTAAGGAGGTTCCACCTTATCAGAGAGATCGTGACCCGAGGAGATGTAGTAGTGGAAAGAGTTCCATACGAAGATAACATTGCAGATCCACTAACAAAGTCATTATCTCAGATTTGTTTTGAGCGTCACAGGGGTCTGATGGGGATCAGACACATAGGTGATTGACTTAAGGTCAAGTGGGAGATTGCTAGTCATACGTGCCCAGCAAGCCAATCACGTGAGTGATGGCACGTGTGACTTAATATAGAATCTTTTTGCTTATTATATTTTGGCATATATCACTTTATATAAATGCATACATATATTGTGATGTCCTTGGATTTGTGCAATGGGAATCAGATCGTGATGAAATCATGATAGTGAGATTGATTCACCTTTAAACACATATCCTAAATAATCCCGGTCATAGGTTACTCGAGAGGGATATCGTGATAACCGGACAGACTGGTGTGTTGTATACCCGTCCATATGATGGATCCAGCTGGTCTCATAGTTGCTTGTGTAGGGACACTAGGGATACTATACAGGTGCTCATTGGAGAATGAGTTCACTGATTGATCCGCTTACGAAATGCTGGATGGTTGATGATGCCTTATTGTCAGACAGCGATTCCGTAGTCCTAGTGGTGTATCTGGTCCTTAGACTTGAGACACCAAGGATGTCCTGTATGAGTGCTCCACTCTTTGATACTAGACTTATAGGTTTGGATGTCCCAGATCTAGTACAATTGGTCATTGGGAGTGATAGTCGACCTTACGAGGGCTATTGAGTGTCGATAGAGGATCATCCACTCTCGGCGTCATGAGAGGAATATCCCATGTGTTCTTGCTCAGACAAATCCCTGGCCAGGGTCATTCGGGTTAAGAGAGAAAGAGTTCTCCGGGAGAATCCGATTAGAGCGACACTCGAGAAGAAACCGTGTGGGTCTGACAACACCATGCTCGATATGCGGTCTCTGGCATATTAGATGGATGAGGGACTATAGATACACGGTAACTGAGGACAAACAGGTCCAATGGATTGGATTCCCCTGTATCGTCTGGGGACTACGGCGTAGTGGCCTAGTACGTCCGTAGTCGATGAGTCTAGTGAATTATTATAGAGATAATAATTCACTGAGTTAGAAGGAGTTCTGATAGGTATGACTTACGGCCAGCTCGATATTGGGCCTAGAGGGTCACACACATATGGTAGGCATTGTGATGAATAGAGGTTCGGATATGAGATATCCGACGGAGCCCTTGTCTTATTGGATGCAGATCCAATACCCACTTGGGGAGGACCCATTAGGGTTTGATAGGGGACCTCTATAAATAGGAGGGATTCAGAGCCCCATGGGCTAGAGAGTTTTGGTTTGCCTTTTCCTATTCTCCTCTCTATCTCCACCTCAGAGTAGGTCTGGAGTTTAGAGGAGCGTCGTCGCAACCCTACTGTATGGATCACCGCTAGAGAGGAGGACGCTTGACCTCCTTCACCCTCTCCTAAGGATCTACAAGGAAACAGGGATATACGATCTCCCTATGTAACACAATCTACTCTATACGTAGTTTCATGTGTCGTGGATTTTTACATACCAATCTTCGCACGACGACGAACATCTCTTTGGGAATCGGGGATTTTGTTTTTCTTGTTCTTTCGCTGCGCATATGATGTCGCCCCCAAGGATTTCCCAACAGGTGCCACCGCCTGACTGGGGCAGTTGTACCACCCAGCTTTCCTGGGAGACCATCTCCTGGGCGGTGCCATCGCTTGGCAGGAATTCTGGTCTGAATGGGTTGATCCATTCGACCCAATTTGGGTCTATCAAGGGCCCAATTGCCCCCATATTAAGTTAATGGGATCACCTCCCATTCCTAACTTAATCTACATGCTAACTTCGATATTTCGTAAGACATTTACTGCAACTTGCTCTGGTGTGTCAATCGCTTCTTCCGGCGAGCTTCCGGCGAACTTCCGTCGTTCATCCGATGAACCCTCGGTGATGCTCCGGCGGACTTCCGGCAAACTCCTGGACTTGCGATGATCCACTTGGCGAGTTCCGACGAGCTTCTTTTGCTAAGCTCCTGGACTTCTCGGATTTATTCCCGCAGAACCTTCAACGACCGTCCGGACTTCCGTCGAACTCTCGAACTCCCAACGTGATCATAGTCTTGACTCCGGAGTAACTCTTGCTACGTGTCTTACATCCATCGTAGTTAATC
Source organism: Musa acuminata AAA Group (assembly GCF_036884655.1). Classification (NCBI taxonomy): domain Eukaryota; kingdom Viridiplantae; phylum Streptophyta; class Magnoliopsida; order Zingiberales; family Musaceae; genus Musa; species Musa acuminata. The sequence goes on from NC_088345.1 coordinate 15,361,356, forward strand.
CTGCACATGTAAAACAAATCTTCGATCGAGACAATTAATTCTAAGCAATTAACCAAGTTGTCCGGCATGTCATTGGTCCCTCGATGCTTCATCTAATTCTTCGGTGCATCGTCTTCTCCTACGGCCTATTGCCCAATCAACCAGTTGACTCCACAACTCCGATATCCTTGGCGCAATACCCACTTTTCTTGGCCCGATACCCGAGTCCACGACCCGAAGCCTTCCGTCGATACATCGACCGATCTATCAGCTCGACGTCTAATCTTCTGACATGTTCCTCTAGCACAACATGATTTTTCCTGCTTTAATTGTCTCATCCTGATTGAAGTATCTTGCGTCACTCAAAACGTAAATTAAATCATAAACATATATCAAGTGGTTTCATCTTCAAAATACGAGATTCAACAATCGTTACTTTAGGATCCCAACTTTTTGGAAGAGATCTTAGTATTTTATTAATAAGTTTAAAATTAGAAAAACTTTTACCAAGTGCTTTTAAATCATTGACGACATCCGTAAAATGGGTGTACATGTCTGCAATGGTCTTGCTTGGTTTCATACAAAATAACTCATAGCTATGAACCAAAAGATTAATTTTTAACTCTTTAACCCTACTTGTGTCTTTATGTGTGACTTTGAGTGTATGTCAAATATCATGTATAGTTTCACATATAGAAACCCAATTAAATTCTTTTTATTAAGAGCGAAAAACAAAGCGTTCATCGCTTTAGCATTCAAAGAAAAAGTTTTCGTCTCCAAATCATTCCATTCATTCATTAGTTTAGAAGACTTTTCAAAATCGCTTTCAATAATGTTCCACAAATCAAAATCCATAGAAAGCAAGAAAATTCTCATTCTAGTTTTTCAATATATGTACTCTTTCTTAATAAACATAGGAGGACGAGTGATAGAAAGACTCTATTGATTGTTAGTAAAAGTTATTTCTCTTAGGTATTAAACCAAACAAGAATTTTTTTGGCTCTTATATCAACTGTTAGGACCAAAATCAGCACTGAAAGGGGGGGGGGGGGGTGAATGAGTGCTTTCATAAAATCACATAGATTTGAAAACTTCGTTCGATGAAATCGTATTGGAAAGATATTTAACTTAAAAATGTACAAAAGCATAGTGAGAGTAAGAAATTAGTTTGCAATGTAAATGAAAAGCATAAAGTAAATACAAACTAGATTTATAGTGGTTCGATCGTCATGACCTACGTCCACTCCCGATTCCTCTTCACTTGAGGCCATCGACTTCCACTACCAATCTTCTTTTAACGAGCGAAGATCAACTACACATACAACTATTTCTCATTTTCATAGGCTTATGAAAGAACCTTTACATCTCTCTTTTAGACCTCACTCCTCTCTTAGAAAACTTCTAACTCTAGGAGGAAGATACTCTAAATCTTAAGAGAGTTTTCAATTTTTTCTTAAGTATTCTTTCCCCCCTTTCTACTCAATTTCGTGCTATACTAAGCAAAATTAATAGGGGTATTTATAGACCCCAAATGGCTTAAAAAAGAAAGCCAAAAAAGGTCTCATCCCGGGTTTCCCGAGTCCTGACGGTACCACCACCTGTAGCATTGCCATTGGGCGATACCACTACCTAGTCTAGTGGTACCACCGCTTGATAGTCTGGGAGAATATGTCTGGGTAGTACCACCGCCTGATAGTTTGGAAAAGTGTGCTCTTGACTTTTCCAGCTTATAGGTGGTGCTATCTAACCTTAGGTCACTAAATGGACTTTCCACTTGGCCTAAAATAGTCCCATCTCAAGCCTAATGGGCCCCTAATTGAGTTAGCATGATTACACCTAAAATTATCTTAATTATGACCTAACTACAACCAACTAAGACAACCGATTACAGGACTAGAATTCTATATTGCTCGGCATGTTATTGGTTCATCCAACGCTTCGTCCGATCCTTCAGCGCATCATTCTCTCCTTCGATGTATTGCCCAATCGGCATGTTAGCCTTTCATAACTTCTGATTTCCTTGGTGCAATGTCAGTTCCTTCGGCCCGATGCCTGAACTCATGGCATGAAGTCCTTCCGACATGTCGACCAGTCCTCTAGCTTGACATCCAATCTTCTGACATGTTTAACTCTAGCCCAACATCTAATTCTCCTGCTTTAATCGATTTATCTTTCCATGATCGAAGATAGTCCTGCGTCACTCAAACACACATTAGATCATAACTTCATCAATTGATTCATCATCAAAATCCAAGATTTAATACTAACTTCAAACAGAAAAGGAAAAATGATTAAAGCAAGAAGAATCAGACGTTGGGCCGAAGTCAGAGATCGGGCATCGGGCCAGAAGAATCAGACATTGTGCCAAGATCAAATGTTGTGGGAGTCAACATGTCGTTGGATCGGGTGATACGCCGAAGGTTCGAATGACATGCCAAAAGTTTTCCAGGAGTTCGGATGAACCAATAACATGTCAAACAACTTAGATTCTTGTCTTGTAATTGTTTAGGTCTTAATTGTCGTAGTTAGGTCTTAAATTGAGTTAGGTTTAGGTGTAACCCAACTAACTTAATTAGGGGCCAATTAGGCCTGAATCAGGGCAGAATTGAGCTTGTTAGTTGGCCCATTCAATGACCTATAGTTGGGTTAGGTGGTGGTGTAAGGATCGAGTTAGCACTAAGAGGGGAGGTGAATTAGTGTAGTGGATAAAATCGACGTCGGTTCAAAAATCTTTCGTTCAATTAAAGCCAATGTCGTATCAGAAAGATAACTTCAAATATTATTCATATATGTAGTGAGAGTAGTAGGCAGGTAAAATAGTTTGTAGTAAAGGTAAATTGCTCAAATATAAATGCAAATTGAGTTTTATAGTGGTTCAATTATCGTAACTTGCATCCACTCCCGATTCCTCTTTCATCGAGGCCACCGGTATCCACAAATGATATTATTTCAATAGACAAAGATCAACTACCTTTTTACACCCCGCTTCTCCTTTTCATAGGTTTAAGAGACAACCTTTTACAACCCTCTTTTATAAGGTATCCCTCACACACCTTCCTTAGAACTCTCACAAAACTTTAGGAGGAGGGAACTCAACTTTTGAATAGGGTTTACAACTTTAGAATCACAGAGTTTTACTTAACTTTCTTGCTATTCCATACAAGAATAAGTGGGGTATTTATAGACCCCAATTGGCTTCAAAAATGAAGACAAAAAAGATCTCATCTTGGGTTTTCCGAGTCCTAGTGATACCACCGCTTATGCTGGGTGGTACCATATCTTGCAATACTAACACTATGCGATACCGCCGCTTGGGAGACTGTGTCTAGGTGGTACTACTGCCCAGACTGGTGGTACCACTACCTGACAGTCTATCAAAGATTAAGTCTGGGCGGTACCACCACCGAGACTAGCGGTACCACCGATGACACAATCTCGGAGACTATGCCACTGATGGTTCCATCTGTTTGGTTATTGTTTAGGCCTTTCACTTAGCCTAACACAGTCTAAACTTGGGCCCAATTGGCTCCTAATTGAGTTAGCCCAATTCCAACCCAATTATGTCTAAAACCTACTTCGATCTAGACAATTATTACAAAGCTAATCAAATGTTGTCCGGCATGTCATTGGTTCATCGACGCCTCGTCCGATTCTTTAGTGCATCATCCTCTCTTGCGGCCTATTGCCCAATCAGCCAAATGACCTCCGTAACTCTAATTTCTTTGGCATAATTTTTGCTCTTCTTGGTCCGATGCCTGATCCCATGGCCCGAGGCCTTCTGTCGATACATCGACCGATCCTCCAGCTCGATATCCAATCTTCTGATATGTTCCACTCTAGCTTAACATGATTCTTCATACTTTTAATTCTCTCCCTGATCAAAGCTTCCTGCATCACTCAAAACATAAATCAGATCATAAACACATCAATTGGTTTCATCATCAAAATCCAAGATTCAACAATCTTCCCCTTTTTTATGATGACAATCAATTGATGACTGAGTTAACCTTAACTCCCCCTATCAATATGTTATATTGATAGAATTCTTGAATTCAAATATCCAAGCAACATGTCATCATAAAATCATGCATAATCAAAATATCCAAGTACATCATCCCATGCATGATTATCATCATACCTTCTCCCCCTTTGTCATCAACAAAAAGGAGAAGTGCAACTTTGAAAGCTTAGAAATTTAGCAAAAGAATTTTATCACTTTAGAACATGCAAGCTAGTAAGTTCTTTCTTCTCTTTTGAGAAGTGTAAGTTAGCAATTTTTTATCCCTTTGCAATGTGCAAGCTAGCAAATTTAGCAACTTTTACACCATTTTAGAACATGCAAGCTAGAAATTCTACATCATTTTAGAACATGCAAGCTAGCAAATTTTTGAGATGTTCATGCATCGTGAGTATTGTCTTTCTTGAGACATACAAGATAGTACTTCTTACTTCTCTTTTGAGATAAGCAAGCTAGCAAGTTTTGCCTCTCTTTGCGATGTTCAAGTTAGCAATTTTTGCTTCCTTTAGAAATGTATAAGCTAGCAATTTTTCTCCCCCTTTGTCATTGTCAAAAAGAAGGAAAGAGTACAACGTTGTAATTCTTTTCCCTTTAATCAATTTCCAAATCATGACAAAGGTAAATAACAAAGATGAAAAATCAAGTCATGAATGTCAAAAGACCATATATCATTTTTGACAAGTTTCTTCTTTTGTAAATAGAAAGCATGATAGGAAACAATCTCGATTCAAAAAAAAGATTCAAGTTATAATTCCAAGAATTCACAAGAAAAATCATGATTCATTTGACAAAAAGATTGTCGATTCATACATCTGAATAAATATTTTTAAACCAACATCACTTCAACTCATCATGCATAGTTTCAAATTTTAAAATCATCAAACATGATACAAACATTTATTTTCGAAAGATTGATCATTATTTTCAATTCATTCAATTTGTCAAATCAACAAAGTCACTTTCAAGAGATTCAAAATGAAATGAAGAGATTTATTGATCTCTTCAAATGCTAGTGATTTCCTTTCTCCCCTTTGTCTTTGTAAATAAGAAAGAAGAAGAGTGGAATAATACATAACAAAACTCAAGTCATAAATTATCAAGATGTCAAATAGCATATCATGGTTTACTAGAATAAGTCTCCTTTTTAGTGAATATCAAAAGGAATCGTAGGAGAACAAAGTACGAAAAATCTTGATTCATCATAAATCTCAATTCATCAAATGAAAGAATCAAGATTCGTTTGATTATTAGAAAGGAAAAAATCTCTTCTTTAGGATAAATCATCATTTGTTTGGATGAATGTTCTCTTGAAAGAGTGAATCATATGATAATCAAGAAAAATATTTTATATAAAATGCATCTCATGTCCACTAAGGGCCTTCCTTCAATAGGTGAAGACCAGAATTTAGAGTGGTTCGGTTAATGTGACCTACATCCACTTTCGGATTCCTCCTCCGATGATGTTACCGGCGTCCACTAAGGGCCTTCCTTCAATAGGTGAAGATCGAACACCTCTTTACAACACTTTCTCCTTTTCCTAGGTTTAGGAGATAACCCTTACAAGTCTCACTCCTCTTTCGTGGATGGTTACAAGGCTAAGAGATGAAAGAGAAGAAATCTAACTGTTACAACACTCTTATGACTCAAGAATTCAAGAGTCAATACTTTCGTGCCCTTTCATGCAAAAAAGGATGGGATTTTTATGGGCCCTAATGGCTTCAAAATTGGAGCTAAAAAGTGTCATATCCCTAAAATCCGGGGTATTGACAATACCACCATCGTTACTGGGCGGTACTACTGCCACTGATCTGACACCGGGCGGTACCACCGTCGAACACAGGTGGTACCACTGCTAGTAGCATTGCTATCGGTGGTACAATCGCCCAGAAAATATGGGGCACTACTTTCCAAGCAGTGCCACCGTCGACCATATTTTTAGGGGCTAAATTAGTTGATTAATTCGACCCAATTAACATTGTTAAGGGCCCAATTGGCCCCTAATTAAGTTAATGGGATCACCTCTCAATCCTAACTTAATTTATGCTCTAACTACAATAATTAAGACATGATTACAGCGTTGTTTGTTCCGGTGTGTCAATTGCTCTTCTAGCGAGCTTCCGGCATACTTTCGGCGAACATCCGACGAACTCTCGGCAATGTTCTGGTGGACTCCTGGCAAGCTCCTGGACTTTACGATGATCTTCTTGGTAAGTTCTAACAAGCTTCTTTGGCAAGCTCCTGGACTTCTCGGTTGGTTCCGATAGAACATCCAATGAACGTCTAGACTTCCGTCGAACTCTCAAACTCCCAATGAGATCTCAATCTTGACTCTGGCACAACACCTGGTTTATGTCTTACTCCTATCATAGTTAATCATGCATACTTTTCTCAATATATAAATTAGATCAAACTGTTGGGAAATAATTCTTTTCCCTCTTTGTGTATCAAAATGGGTTCCTCATCAAAATACCAACTTGATATCAAAATGCAAATATCAACCAGCACAACATAAACAATAGAGAAATAAATCAATCACACAGTGAGACCAAATTTTTAACATGGAAAACCCAATGCAGGAAAAACCACGGGACAGTAGTCCACCTCAAACTTCCACTATCAATAATAGTGATAACAAGTTTATAGTAAATCTTCCCTAGAATAACCAAAGGATCACAATAACATCAAAAACATAGATCTTGGCTCAAGAATAGTATATCATCATCACATAGATGGATCTCATTAAAGGAGAATTCTAGGTCTCACAAAGTGGGTATAGTAGGAAAGTACCTTAGAGAGGGTAAACTATATATCAACACCATTAGGATTATAGAGTTTGCTGCAAGAATTCTCCACATAAAATTTGGGCCAAAACTGACAACATTTGGCCACTGATCGACAAGCAAAAAACTCAATATCCTAATCTTTCTTTTTCTTTTCTCTCTCTGCACGCTGCCACTGCTTGCTGCGTGCTTACCTAGTTCACTCGCTGCGCCATTAAAGTAAACCCTTTTCTTTTACTTTTAATTATCAATTTGGGCTCAAAAAGCCTAATTGTCCAAGCCCGCCCACATATGGGTTAGACCTAATAATTCTCCCCCTCCAACTCATATGGTGGGCTATACCAAGCTCGCTCTTCGCCTACATGCTTAAAGCTTCACCTTAGGTAAAGACTTTGTCAACATATCTGAACCATTCTCATTGGTATGTATTTTTTCCAATTGTAATTCTTTCATCTCAAGCACATCATGAATCCAATGATATCTCACATCAATATGCTTGGATCTAGAATGATATGTTAAATTTTTGGAGAGGTGAATGATGCTCTGACTATTACAGCAAATAATATATCCTTCCTGTTTCAAGCCCAATTCCTGTAGAAAGTTTTTCATCCATAAAGCTTCCTTGTAGGCTTTAGTAATTGCTATGTATTCTACTTCTGTGGTTGATAGAGCAACATATCTAAGACTGCCAAGAGATTGCTCCCCCTATAAATATCATCAAGAACCCCGAAGTGGACTTCTTGGAATTAGTATCACCTGCCATGTTTGCATCTGTGTAGCCTTCTAACACAGGTTCATCATTGCCAAAACATAAACACAACTTGGAAGTATCTCTTAGATATCTTAATGTCAATTTCATTGCTGCCCAATGTTCCTTTCTAGGATTAGAGAGAAATCGACTGACAACTCCAACTGCATGAGCTATATCCAGCATAGTACAAACTGTAGCATATATCAAACTGCCTACTACAAATGAGTAAGGTACTCTGAAAATTTCTTTATTTTTCTTTCTCACTTGTAGGACATTATTTCGAACTAAGCTTGAAATAACCAGCAAGTGGAGAACAAACTGTTTTAGCTTTACTCATATTGAATATTTCAAGAACTTTTTCAATGTAAGTCTCCTAAGATAGCCAAATCTTTCTTTTCTTCTAATCACGAAAAATCTTCATGCTAAGTATTTGTTTCATCGATCCCAAGTCTTTCATGGCAAAAGACTTACTTAGATCTCTTTTAAGCTTTTCAATTTTTCTAGTGTCATGGCCAACAATTAGCATATCATTAACATATAGCAGTAAAATAATAAAATCATCATCTGAAAATTTCTTTATAAACACACAATGATCAGATGTGGTTCTCTCATACCCTTGGCTCATAATAAAGGAATTAAACTTCTTGTACCACTATCTAGGTGCATGTTTGAGTCCATATAAGCTTTTCTTAAGCTTACACACTATATTTTCTTTTCCCTTGATTTTGAAACCTTCTGGTTGCTCCATGTAAATTTTTTCTTCCAAGTCACTATGAAGAAATATTTTTTTCACATCAAGTTGTTCAACTTCTAAATTCAAGCGGGTAGCTAAACCAAGAACAACTCGGATAAAGGACATTTTCACAATTAGAGAAAATATTTCTTCAAAGTTAATACCTTTCTTCTGACTGAACCCTTTCACAACTAGTCGTGCCTTGTATCTTTATTGTGAGCTATTGTTTTCAGTCTTCAATTTGTAAACCTACTTATTCTTAAGAGCTTTCTTCTCTTTAGGTAATTTTACCAAGTCATAGGTGTGGTTCTCAAGCAAGGATCTCATCTCTTCTTGCATGGCTTTAACCCACTCATTCTTATGCTCATGTAGAATAGCTTCTTGGTAAGTTTTTTGCTTTCCCCCGTCAATAAGCATAACATACTCATGTGGAGAATATCTAGTAGATGGTTATCGCTCTCTAGTATATCTTCTTAATGGAATCTAAACTGGTGGTGGAGATTATTGTTCAGTTGGTTCAGCATCATCAACTATAGCAATATCATCACTGACATTCTCATCACAATCTTCTTATTTATCTCCCCCATGATCATTATGAACTACATGTGAAAGAATTGGACCCAGACTCCAAGAAACATACATAGAGGTTTCTAGCTTCTCAACATTATCACTATCATCAAACAATTGGTCTTCAAGAAACACAACATCTCTGCTTCTAATAATCTTCTTGTTCATTGGATCCCATAATCTGTACCCAAACTCTTCATGACCATATCCCAAGAAGATACATGCTTTTGCCTAATTATCAAGCTTGGACCTCAGAATATGAACAAATGCTTTCACCCAAAGACTCTCAAGTGATTATAAAATATATCTTTTCCTCTTCATACTCTCTCTGGAACATCACCTTTCAAAGGAACTAATGGAGAAAGATTTATCATGTCAACTGTAATTCTCATTGCCTCCCCCCAAAATAACTTTGGTAACTTGGCATGAGAAAGCATACACCTAATCCTTTCTTCAATGATTCTATTTATCCTTTCTGCCACATTGTTCTGTTGAAGAGTTTTAGGAACTGTTTTCTCAAGCCTAATACCATGGAACCTACAATAATTCTTAAAAGGACCCTTGTACTCGCCACCATTATCTAATCGAACACACTTAAGTTTTCTATTAGTTTTTCATTTAACACTGACATGAAACTCCTTGAAAACATTGAGTACCTGGTCATTAGATTTCAAAGCAAAAGCCCACACTTTTCTGGAATGGTCATCAATAAAAGTAACAAAATAAAGAGCACCTCCAAGAGTTCTAGTTTGCATAGTACAAACATAAGTATAAATTAAATCAATAACATCTGATCTTCTAGATTATGGATATGTATGAAATTTAACTCTATATGTTTTTCCAATCAAGCAATGATCACAAGATTTAAGAGATGTACCTTCCAACACTGATAAGAACTACTTTCTAGCAAGAGTTTGAAGTCCCTTCTCGTTGATATGACTAAGTCTCTTGTGCCAAAGATCTATACTTTCACCTTTTTGAATTACATTAGTCTCTCTTTTGTATAGCTTAGTTTCCATGATATAAAAAGAGTTAAACTTCTTTCCTCTTATCACAATTAGAGAACCTTTAGTGAGTTTTCATTTGGTTTTACCAAAATAATGTGCAAAGCCCTCATCATCAAGTCTACCTGTAGATATCAAGTTAAGACAAATATCTAGAACATGTCTTACATATTTGAGTATCAATTTGCTCTCAATATTGGTCTCCAAGCAAATATCTCCAATACCCATAATCTTAGATGTACCACTGTTTCCCATTCTAATATTACCAAAATCACCAGCAGTGTAAGATCTGAAGAAATCAACATAAGAAGTAACATGAAATGAAGTACTAGAGTCAATTACCCAGTTACTGTCCTGAGCTACAAGACTGACATAATCATCATCACAAACAATAGTGATATTGCCTTTAGCAGTAATTGTATTGGTTTCTTTCTCATTTTTCTTCATTTCATTTTGTTCTCGCTTCCAAAACCTATACTCTTTCTTCATATAACCTGGTATGTTATAGTGGAAACATTTGATTTCTCATCTAGACTTGGATCTTCCTCTATAACTATATAGATTTCTACTATGACTTCTTCCACGATTTTTTTTATTTTTTAGTAACAAATGCGCTAGAAGAAGATTCGCCCTGTTCTTTCCTTCTAGTATCTTTAATTAGCAAACTATCTTTAACCATATCTATAGTTAGAGTTCTCTCTAGCGTGGAGTTATAAATTGTCACTATATATGTTTCCCAACTTTCTGGTAAAGAGTTAAGAAGTAATAATCCTTGCATCTCATCATTTATATTCATTTTCATAGCAATCAACTTGTTTGCAAGACTCGGAAATAGGCTTATGTGCTCAACAATATTACCACCATCTTTATACTTCAAATTTACAAGTCTTCTGAGGAGAGAAATTCTATTTCCCACTATCTTTTTTGCAAAGAGATTTTCTAACATTTGCTAAACAACATCAGCTCTGGTTTCATCAGAAATATGCTCATGCAAATTTATATCCATCCATCTTCAAATATAGGCAATAGCTTTTCTATGTTGAACTTCTCATTCTTCATCGTCCATAGTAGAAGGTTTCTCTTTAACCTTAATAGGCTTATACAAATCTTTGTAATAAAACAAATCTTCCATCATACGCCTATAAGCAGAATAATTTGATGAGTTCATTTTAATCATACCATCTTATTGCTCCATTTCAACTATACAAGAAAAAACTAGCACCAAAGAACCTATTGCTCTAATACCACTTGTTAGGAAAAACCTATTAAAGTGGAATAATTCTTTTCCCTCTTTGTGTATCAAAATGGGTTCCTCATCAAAATACCAAGTTGATATCAAAATGCAAATATCAACTAGCACAGCATAAACAATAGAGAAATAAATTGATCATATAGTGAGACTAAATTTTTAACGTGGAAAACCCAATGTAGGAAAAACCACAAGACCGTAGTCCACCTCAAACTTCTACTACCAATAATAATGATAATAGGTTTACAGCAAATCTTCTCTAGAATAACCAAAGGATCACAATAACATCAAGAACATAGATCTTGGCTTAAGAATAGCATATCATCATCAAAAGAGAATTCTAGGTCTCACAAAGTCGGTATAACAGGAAAGTACCTTAGAGAGGGTAAATTGTAGATCAACACCATTAGGATTGTAGAGTTTGTTGCAAGGATTCTCCATATAAAATTTGGGCCAAAACTGACAACGTTTGGCCACTGATCGTCAAGCAAAAAACTCAATATCCTAATCTTTCTTTTTCTTTTCTCTCTCTCGCTGTGCACTCACCACGTTCATGTTAGGATCAAGAGAACTAAGAGGGGGGGGGGGGGGGGGGGTGAATTAGTGTAGTGAAAAAATTTTGACGATTAAAACTGCGTTCGTACGTTGAAATCCGATTCCGACGTAAAAGTTGTTTCGTCCATATAATAACTTTGAAAGCTTACGGAAATGTATTTGAAGTAAAGTAAGGTAGGAAGTTTGTAGTTAAGATAGATATCAAAATGTAAGCGCAAACTGAAATATGATGTTCGTACGATAAAATTGATTTCCAACGTAAAACCGTTTTCGAAAACTTAACTTGAAAGTGAGTTCGTAAAAGAGCAGAAGGTAGTAAGCTATTAAGGAGGTTTGCAGTAAAGATAAAATGCTCAAAGTAAATGCAAACCAAGATTTAGAGTGGTTTGGTCAATCTTGACCTACACCCACTTTTGGCTTCCTCCACCAACGATGTCACCGATGTCCACTAAAGGCCTTCCTTCAATAGGCGAAGGCCAACCACCCTTTTACAGTTTCACTCCTTTTGACGGGCTTAGGAGATAACCCATACAAACTTTTCTCTCCTCTCTTCAAAGATCAAAACTTGGAAAAAGAGAGAGGAGAACTTCTATCCTTTACAACACTTTTGAGCTCTAAAAATCATAGAGTAAGATTGGATTTTCGATGTCCTTTCATGCAGGAAAGGGTGGGGTATATATAAGCCCCAAACTAGTTTGAATTTGAAGCTCAAAAATGTCTCTTCTAGGATTTCCGGGGTCCTAGCGGTACCACCTCCTGACTAGGGCAATACAACCGCTTGGCAGCTCGGAGACTAAGCTTTTGGGTGGTGCCACCGCCTGACAGGGGCGGTTGCACCACCCAGTCTTGCTCGGAGATTGAGCCCTGGCGGTGCCACCGCTTGTCAGGGGCAGTTGCACCGCCTAGTCTCGCTCGGAGACTAAGCCCAAGCGGTGCCACTGCTTACTTGGGGTGTTTGCACCGCCCAGCTTCCTTAGGAGACCCTCTCCTGGGCGGTGCCACCATCGACCTTGGCGATGCCACCGCCTAGTAGGAATTCTTGTCCGAATGGGTTGATCCATTCGGCCCAATTTGGGTCTGTCAATGGCCCAATTGCCCTCAAATTAAGTTAATGGGATCACCTCCTATTCCTAACTTAATCTACATGCTAACTATGACAATTCTTAAGACATTTACTACAGCTTGCTCCGGTGCGTCAATCGCTTCTTCCGGCGAGCTTCTGGCGAACTTCCGGCGAACCTCCGGCGATGCTCCAATGGACTTCCGGCAAACTCTTAGACTTGCGACGATCCACTTGGCGAGTTCCAACGAGCTTCTTTTGGCAAGCTCCTGGACTTCTCGGATTTGTTCCCGTAGAACCTCCGACGACCGTCCGGACTTCCGTCGAGCTCTCGAACTCCCAACGTGATCATAGTATTTGACTCCGGCTCAACTCCTGCTGCATGTCTTACTTTCATTGTAGTTAATCCTGCACACTTATCTCAACATATGGATAAGATAACAAATGACAATTGACTTCATTATCAAAATCCGAGATACAACAATCTCCCCCTTTTTGATGATGACAATCAATTGATAACGGAGTTAACCTTAACTCCCCTTATCTATATGCTATACTTGAGATAAGTCATTCTTGAATTCAAGGCCTTTGAAATCAATAGACTTATTGATAAGTTAAGAACTCTTAACCTTATCAATTACTCCCATCATGATTCCTATTATGATGTATATTACTGAAAATGATGTCAATACTTGACATCCATTCTCAAGTTTTACATTTCAAATATGAGTGATTGTAGTTGTTCAACATAAGATATCAACATGTAAAATTACGATGCAAGTTCTTGATATCTTAATATGATGCAAACATGGCATAATGCAAATATGGCAATCATAGTTATCATCGATTCATATATTTTCGATGATGCAAGCATGGCATAATCATAGCATCAATTCATATATCTCTCCTCCTTTGTCATCAACAAAAAGAAAAACGATATAAACAATTTTTAAGCATAAGTGCGGTTTTATTCATGCCATAACTAGGGTCATGTCATTTTCAAACAGTGAGTGATAGGATACCAATTATGCAAACATCTCAAGGAAAACATGACATGGAGATAGCTTTTAATACTTCTTCCTTTTCATTTGTTATTATCTTTTTGCATGAAAGAGGAAGGCTATTTGTGATACCAGCTATTTATGAGTTTACTTTGAATGAAGTTAAAGTCGATGAGAGATTAAATCATATTCCATTTTTTCAAGGATCAAGATATGTATGTGAAACAAATCCTTGCAAGTAAAAACACTATCATCCATATTTTAAAAAGGAATTTATACGCAGGAATCATTTTATCAAATCCATTTCTCAAAAAATATTTTTCACATGATAAGTGTATGAGAGATGTTTTTGCTAGTTGATTCCATATTGTTAAAAATCAATGATGAGAATCAAACTCGATATACATATGCTTATTAAGTTAAGAGAATCCGATTGTTATGATACCACTAGTTATGATACCACTAGTTAAGAGAATCCGAAAATAAAATTAATACTTTCATGCATTCGGATAAGACTATACTATAGATTTTCAAATACAATCATGAAGACAAACATGCTCATTGTTATGGAAATTTTTGTATTCAAAAAACATAATTTCCAACATGTAATTTTAGGCATGTAATGACAATCAAGTGATTTGATCATTCAATCAATAAAGTCCAAAAAATAATTTTAACAAGTTTATGCATTCGGACACATTAATATTCCTAATTCTATTCTAATGAAATCAAATTGTTCTTCCTTAGAGGTTTTATAAAAATATCAGCTAGTTGATGTTTAGTATTATGGCAATATATCAACATCATGGTAATATTATGTCACATTAACATCATGGAAATGACACATCAATTTCATGGCTATATTACTTTCTCAAATCACATTTATCATGGAAACCAAGACACAAGGTTTTCAAAGTAGGCATTATAGAAATGTTTAATTTCAACATGAAATCCGATAATGAGTACCGAGATTGAGCAACGTAACCCTGCATATTCTCACTAATTAATATATCAAGTAACCATATCAAAGATTAGTAGTCATCAAGGCATTGTGATCAATGTGAGTAACATAAAGAGTTTACAACAACGTAATCATTACAACAAGAGATGATTGTGTCCACATATACAAGCTTATTCAGGAGGTGAAAAATTAAAGTGCCTAAATAAAGAGTCAAATTGTCGATGAATTTGCTACAGTTCAGATAGGATTTGATCTTGCCGATGTTCAAGCCAATCTTGTCTTTGTTCAAATCGGTCCATCCGAATTCCAATGTCTTCGATAGATGATGCAGGAGCTTGCTCAAATGGATGTGTTTCCTCAAAGGGACAGATCGGAGAAGATTGAGTACCCCTAAAGACTGGTGTTTCGGGTTCTGGTTCAAGTTGAGGGGGATCGGTTCTTCTAGGCATTCTAACCTAATTACCGTTTCTATAAAAACATCTCAACCGATGAAGTAGATATTTATTTATTAAGCTAAACTTGTCTACTTTCATCACTTCTTCATCGGGTGGTATTGCAATATCGTAGGCTTTAAGTATTCTAGTGATTATACCACCATATGGAAGCATCATATCTTTCTTAGATAGTTCTATCATGTTTTGTTGGATAAGGTAACCAAAACAGATGTTATGTCCTTTCATGATCCAATACATGGTTCCTAATTTCATTTGATTTACTTCATCATGATGGTATTGTTTAGGGAGAATGATGCTAGTTATGATATGATAAAGTACCTTAATGTTTAGTGGTAGTAGATGTTCACAGCTTTTAGGAACTATCACTAAGTTGGGATTACCGAAAATTGTTCCTAAGGCTTCAACATATGTTGTCCCAACTGTTTCATTATCCCACGATCCTCTAAAATAAAGACCTCTATTTTATACAGGAATGCCTATGATGTCGCAAATGAATCTATCCGTAATGGAGATGTGTTGTCCTAGGAGATAGGTAGACATTTTTTCTTCTTTATCTACTTGTAGATTATTGTAAAATAATCTAACAAGTCTAGGATAGATGGGTTCACTAATTTGTAAAATTTGGAGTAGATCTAAGTTTGCAAACCATTGGATTATCTCTAAGTCTCTTAGTTCATTTAGATCTACATGTTTTCCCTTATTGACACTTCTAAATTCGAAGGAAGAAAATTTTTCAGTATGATATTTTGAATCGAAAAGGGTAAGATCAAAGTATTCTTCTAATCTCCTCTTCCCTTTGTCCATAGAGGATCTTCTAGAGCCCATAACTACTACTGTTTAAGAAGATAGTAATGAGCAAGAGTAAATGACTCAAAAATAGAATTTAAAGGGTTCTTAGAGAATACCTTAAGTGAGATCCTTAAGAGAAAGAGAGATTGTTGATCTTTTGCTTTGAAATGAGGAGTATTTGGGAGAAATGATGGTGGAGAAGCTTTGGTGGTGTAAAGAGGGGAAGGGAGTAAGTTGGGGTCGGTTCCACCGCCGGCCCTAGCTCGGTTTAAATAGGGGCAAGATTGCGGGCGGTTGTACCACTAGATGGGGCAGTGCAACCGCTTGCTGTTAGGATCAAGGGCACTAAGAAGGGGGGCGGGGGTGAATTAGTGCAGTGGAAAACTTTCGACGATTAAAACTGTGTTTGTACGATAAGAGCGATTTCGGTAGAAAAGTCAATTCGTAAATCACTTTAACTTGTGATCAAGCAAGATGCAGTTAAAGCAAGTCTATGAAGGCAGTTTACAGTTATGATAAAAATTAGAATGTAAGCGTAAATTGAAATATGATGTTCATACGATAAAACTGATTTACGTCTAAATGTCGATTCGGAAAATACTAAACTTTGAAACACGATTGTAAATGCACAGAAGGCAGTAAGCTATTGAGGAGGTTTGTAGTAAAGATAATATGCTCAAAGTAAATGCAAACAGAGATTTAGAGTGGTTCGGTCAATCTTGACCTACATCCACTTTTGGCTTCCTCCACCGACGAGGTCACTGACGTCCACTAGAGGCCTTCCTTCAATAGGCGAAGGCCAACCACCTTTTTACAGTTTCACTCCTTTTGACGGGCTTAGGAGACAACCCTTACAGAATTTTCTTTCCTCTCTTGATAGATCAAAACTTGGAAGAAAAGAGGAAAGAGAACTTTTAACTCAAACAACACTTTTGAGCTCTAAAAGTCACAAAGTAAGATCAAGATGTCGATGGTTTTTTGTTGCTCTTTCATTGCTGAAAGAGTGGGATATTTATAGGCCCCAAACCAGTTTGAATTCTAAGCTCAAAACTGTCATCTCCCCAAATTTCAGGGTCTGGCAGTTGCACCGCCTGACTGGGGCGGTTGCACCGCCTGACAGAGCTCGAAGACTGAGCCTCTGGGCAATGCTACCGCTTGTCAAGGGTGGTTGCACCTCCTGCCAGAGCTCAGAGATCGAGCTCAAGTGGTGCCACTGCCTGATTGGGGCGGTTGCACCGCCCAACCAAAGCTCGGAGACTGAGCTCAAGCGGTTGCACCTCTATTAGAGGCGGTTACACCACCCAGCCAGAGCTCGGAGACTGAGCCCTGGGCGGTGCCACCACCGACCCAGGCGGTGCCACCTCTGACCAAGTAATTTGGGTCCGAATGGGTTGATCCATTCGGCCCAATTTGGGTCTATCAAGGGCCCAATTGCCCCAAGATCAAGTTAATGGGATCAACTCCCATTTCTAACTCAATCATCGTGCTAACCACAAATTTTTAAGACATTTACTGCAACTTGCTCCGGTGCATCAATCGCTTCTTCCGGCGAGCTTCCGTCGATCATCCGATGAACCCTCGGTGATGCTCCTGCGGACTTCCGGCAAACTCCTGGACTTGCGACGATCCACTTGGCAAGTTCCGACAAGATTCTTTGGCAAGCTCCTGGACTTCTCGGATTTGTTCCCGCAGAACCTCCAACGACCGTCCGGACTTCCGTCGAGCTCTCGAACTCCCAACGTGATCATAGTCTTAACTCCGGTGCAACTCCTGCTGCATGTCTTACTTTCATCATAGTTAATCCTGCACACTTATCTCAACATATGGATTAGATAACAAATGACAATTGACGTCATCATCAAAATCTGAGATTCAATAATCTCCTCCTTTTTTATGATGACAATCAATTGATAATGGAGTTAACCTTAACTCCCCCTATCTATGTGCCATAATTGAGATAAGTCATTCTTGAATTCAAGAGACATACTAATAAGTTAAAATCATTTAACCTTATCAATACTCCCATCATGATTCCCATCATGATGTATCTCTCTAAAAATGATGTATGATATCAAGGCTTGACATCCATTTTCAAATTTCAAATGTGAATGATAGTAATGATAGCAATTCATCATATGGTAAGATATCAACATGTAAAATTTTGAAGTAAGATTTTGATATCTAAACATAATGCACACATTTCAAGTATTTTAGCAATCATAGCATTTCATCACATGGTAAGATATCAACACGTAGGACTATGATGCATGTTCTTGATATCTTAACATGATGCAAACATGGCATATTACTAATATGACAATCATAGTTATCATTAATTCATATATTTTTTATGATGCAAGCATGGCATAATCATAGCATCAATTTATATATCTGCTTTTTTCAACATAATATGACATTTTGTTATAACTCTAGCTAGAAGAGTCCTAATTGAGAGGGACATTCATGAAAAACCTACCTAAGCCGACCCCTATTAACAAGGTGAAGAGGCCGGCTAGGGTTAGGAGATTGTTTCTTAGAGATGAATTAGGAGTTGTAAAGAAATAGGAGTCTTGATTAGAAGTCCTATTAGGAGTTGGTTAGAAGGAGTCTTGAGTAGGAGTCTTGAGTAGGAGTCCTATTAGGAGTTAGGGTTTAGAAACCCTATAAATAGCCATATATTCCTCCTCTTTTCATAAGCAATAGATGAATCTTTTCTGCAGCCTTTGAGCAGCAACTTGGAGGGAGGAACCCCTATAGAATTCCAAGGAGGCCGATCCCCTAAAGAGATCAACCCCCAGTTTAGAATCTGCAAGGGTTCTATCACCTAGTATCAGAGCAGCGTTCTTGGCGTCTCGATGCCCTTCCATCAACCCTCCACAACCGCCCAAAGCAATTCCCACAATTGCTTAAGAGATCGTTGCCAAATTCCGCCATCATCTCCACCACCACGGATCATCCTTTGATCTCCCCGTGAATTGCAACAGGTTTTGGTTTTCTACCTTACTGCTGCTGCAATTTAGTTATCCTTATTTGAAAATCCCCAAAAAAAATTATTACTATATTGTTGCAAAAACTTTTCGTCATAAAGTTTTCATCTCTACGATGAAAGATACATTGTAGAATTCCAACCATATAGCACTGTCTGTTTGATCTTGCTACTGTGTTTTTTCTATCCAAATATCTATGAAATTTTTATGACATCTTTGACATTTCCTTATAGCATATTCCCTTTGGTTTCATAAAATAATTCTAAATATAAACCTCTGATCTTTTACGTCCAATCTACTATACTTAAAAATCTGTGTTGCAGAAAATTTCAGCCGCATATTGTTGCCTTAACCCATCTATTTGCAATCTATTTTGAATGAAATTTCTTATACACTTCATAGATCATCTTGGCTTACATCTAAGATTGATTTATAAAGAAATTCATCTCTAAAAACGATTTTGTGTTTCTTTAAATTTTCGTCGTAACCTACTGAAATTTCTCGACGAGAATTCTGCAATTGCAACTTGCACCAATTTCCTTGCTGTTATACTGCAGAAATTTTCTTGATTAAATTAGATATCCTTGCTGTCATATAAATTGTGATTTTGCTATCAATTCCCTCCACAATTATCTCACATTTTTGGTGGGAATTACGTCGAGAAACCGTTGTTTCTTCGACAATAATTCTACTCTTACAAGACAGCACATACTTGCTGCAACTTCCATTGATTTTTATCAAACCTTTGCTATCATCTACCATAGATCCAAAACTTTTATCTACAGCCCTAAAACTCTACCAAACCACACCCTCAACCTGCACCCAAAATAGCAACAAAACAAGCCTAAATCGTAGCATACATCCACCAATCTACCAACCCTTTCGACCATCACCTCTCTCAACCAATACATGCCTTTAACCCGACAACAAAAGAGAGATCTTGATATCACAGATTAGATGGCATATACTATGACATCTGAGGAGGTATTCAATGCTACATTCGAAGCCTTCGAGGCACGAATGGAGGATAAGATTCAGATGCTCTTTACCGAACTCAGATTGGGCCGACCACTAAGCCCGAAGAAATCACATCAAGGAGAGAGCTTTGCCCAATCACACCAAGCCCAAAGATATGACTTCCAAGAGAGGGGAAGCCCTATGATCAACCTCAACTATCCATGCATGAGAGTGGACTTCCCTAGATGGGAAGAAGGAGACCCAATTGGTTGGATCTCGCGCGCGGAGCGATATTTTCGGTACCACAAAATTGCATATGCATCTATGGTGAAAATTGTAGCTATACATCTTGAAGGGGATGCTATACAGTGGTTTGACTAGTTTGAACATACTTATGGAGTCCTTTCATGGCAACAATTCAAAGAAAGACTGCTGATCCGCTTCAGACCAACTGATTACGAGAATATTGACGGACAACTAGCAAAGATCCGACAAACCTCCACCATTCAGGAGTACCAAACTAGGTTTGAAATGTTATCTAATCAAACTCATGATTGGTCTCAAAAACAGCTATTGAGGACCTTCATTGAGGGCTTGAAGTCGGAGATCCGAGGAGAAGTTAAAGCGCGACAACCGTATACGCTTATGGCAGCCATCTCTTTCGCACGACATCAAGAGGAGCAATTGAACCATGAAGCTTGGAGGACTAGGGTCACTCCTCAACCAGTAATATTGAAGCCCTCAACCCCCCCTACTATCAACCAAGTCCCTACACCAAAGAGGTTAATAGGAGAAGAGCTTCGGGAGCAATATGCGAAGGGGTTATGTTGGCAATGTGACGAGCCGTGGAGCCGTGAGCATCGTTGTAGTAAAGGGAGATTTCTTATGATTGAACCAATAGAAGAAGAAGTCATTGAACATTCAGAAGAGAGCCTTGAACGTGAAGAAAAAGATACAGAAGAAGAGCCACAATCGATTGAAGTTACGGTACATGCACTAGCCGACTACTCAAACCCGCAAACGATGAAAGTTGGAGGCCTTCTCAAACAACAACCGATCACTATTCTCATCGACACGAGCAGTACTATTAACTTTCTAAACAGTAAGGTTAATGTCCATATGGCTTTACCTATTGAGAATTGCAGCAGGTTTGACGTTAAGATCGCCGATAGATGGATTTTGAAGTATGATCGTAGGCGCCCGCAAGAGAAACTATTGCTACAGAACCAAGAGATAATTGCAGATTTCTTCCTTCTCCCTCTTTACAATCATGAGGCCATGCTCAGAATTAAATGGTTGACGATATTAGGTGATATTTCCTGAAATTTTATGAAACTAATTATGAAATTTTACAGTAAGGAGAAACAGGTGACATTGCACAGGAAACGTGGGGGTGACATAACAACAATTTGCACACAACAAATGGAGAAGGTTTTGCATAAAGCATACAGTGGCTTTTTGGCACAACTTGAGCAGCAAACTAAGGGAGAGCCAATAGAATTTGAATATCCAAACCTACTTCCTTTGCTTGCTAAGTTTTTAGATATATTTGACGAACCACATAGCCTATCTCTTACCCGTCGGCATAATCATTATATAACGATTCTTTCAGGCAAACCTCCAGCAAATACTCGGCGATATCAGTATCTACATTTCCAAAAGGATGAAATAGAAAGGATTGTAAAAGAGATGCTTGAAACAGGGGTGATTCGACCAAGTTGTAGCCCCTATTCCTCACCAGTGCTACTTGTACGCAAGAAGGACGAAACTTGGCGGATGTGCATCGACTACCGAGCTTTAAATAGCATCACCGTCAAGGACAAGTACCTAATACCAGTGGTGGATGAACTTCTTGATGAATTAAAAGAAGCTCGAGTCTTCACAAAGTTGGACCTCCGATCCGATTACCACCAAATTCGGCATTTACGGATTGTTCTGACGATCCTTCGGGAGAATACTCTTTTTGTCAAGCAACCAAAGTGCAGCTTTCTCCAGCAAAAAGTAGAGTACCTTGGGCATATAATATCAGAAGAAGGAGTGGCGATAGACCTAGCAAAAATTGAGGCAATGCAAGGCTGGTAGAAACCTACAAACGTGAAATTACTACGGGGGTTCCTTGGACTAACGGGCTACTACCGAAAATTTGTTAAGGACTATGGGAAGATCAGTGCACCACTCACTTCTTTACTGAAAAAAGATTTTTTCCAATGGTTAGACAGAGCCTCCGCTGCCTTCGACAAACTTAAAGCAGCCATAACGATGACGCTAGTGCTAACACTACCATATTTCAACCGACCCTTTATTATTGAGGCCGACGCATCTGGAGTCGGAATTGGAGTTATTCTCATGCAAGATGGTCGACCACTCGCATACACTAGTAAGGCATTATCTCCCTCCCATTAAAATAAGTCAACATATGATAAGGAGATGCTCGCCATTGTGCGCGCAGCAACGAGGTGGAAACCCTACTTGATTGGTCGACGATTTCAAATTAAAACCGACCATAAAAGCCTCAAGTACTTTTTGGAGCGAAAGATATCATCCCCTGAGCAGCAAAAATGGGTAACAAAACTTCTTAGATTTGATTATAAAATAACTTACAAAAAGAGGAAAGAGAATGTTCTTGCAGATGCGCTTTCGCAGCTACCCGAGCAAGCTGAAGTTTCAGCCAGCGACTTCCTTATGGATATTAAGATGGAATGGCAGGAAGATTTAGAGAATAGTAAGATTACAAAAAATTTGGAGGAAGCACCAAGCTCCGTGGCTCATTACAAGTGGGACTCAAAAGAATTACACTATAAGGGACGAATTGTGCTTATGATAAATTCTACTTGCATCTTCACGAGCAGATTTTGGACAAAGTTATTTCTTATGTAGGGGACTAAATTGAAAAGGAGTATGGCATATCACCCACAAATCAACAGCTAGACAAAAGTGGTAAATAGGTGCTTAGAGACGTACCTCCGATGTTTCGCTAACGACCGACCAAAAGAGTGGGCAAAATGGCTACCCTGGGCCGAATGGTGGTATAATACTACATATCATTCATCTACAAAATGTGCCCCTTATGAAGCATTATATGGTCGACCAGCCCCTGTGATTCCAAAGTATGTAATTGGCTCAGCCAAGGTAGATCAGGTTGACCAAGAATTGATTGATAGAGACAAACTCTTACAACTGTTAAAAGATAATCTCTCTACCGCTCAAGCCAGAATGAAGCAGCAAGCTGACACACGACGAAGTGAAAGAGAATTTTCAGTAGGAGATTGGGTTTATCTTCGCCTACAACCATACAAGCAACTCTCTATCAACACTCGAGCCTCCATGAAGCTATCCTCACGTTTTTATGGGCCCTATCATATCACAGAGCGTATTGGAGCCATGGTGTATAGACTTAAATTACCTGAGGATGCCAAAATTCACCCTGTCTTCCACGTATCATGCTTAAAGCCCAAGTTGGGAGAACACGAGTCATCCCAAATCCAACTGCCCAACGCAACTGAGGATGGAGTTATTCAAGCCCAACCATAATCCATCCTCGATCGTAGGATCGTGATGCGTCGTCGACATCCCTCTAATGAAGTACTAGTGCATTGGAATAATCTACCACTTGAAGACGCCACATGGGAACCATATGAGGAGCTGAAGACTCGGTTCCCTGAATTCATAGAATCTCAGCAATGAGGACAAGGCTGATTTAAAGAGGGCAGGTCTGTTAGGACTCTAGCTAGAAGAATCCTAATTGAGAGGGACATTCATGAAAAACCTACCTAAGCCGACCCCTATTAACAAGGTGAAGAGGTCGGCTAGGGTTAGGAGATTGTTTCTTAGAGATGAATTAGGAGTTGTAAAGAAATAGGAGTCTTGATTAGAAGTCCTATTAGGAGTTGGTTAGAAGAAGGAGTCTTGAGTAGGAGTCATATTATGAGTTAGGGTTTAGAAACCCTATAAATAGCCATGTATTCCTCCTCTTTTCATAAGCAATAGATGAATCTTTTCTGCAGCCTTTGAGCAGCAACTTGGAGGGAGGAACCCCTATAGAGTTCCAAGGAGGCCGATCCCCTAAAGAGATCAACCCCAAGTTCAGAATCTGCAAGGGTTCTAACACCTGTAGAATTCCAAGGAGGTCGATCCCCTAAAGAGATCAACCCCCAGTTTAGAATCTGCAAGGGTTCTATCACATTTATAGCATCAATTCATATATTTCTCTCCCTTTGTCATTAACAGAAAGGAGAACAATATAAACAACTTTTAAATATACATGCGATGTCATAAGTAGGTTCATGTCATTTATCTATATAAATTATACAAACATCTCAAGAAAAACATGACATGAAGATTATAGAGTGAAAACTTCTTCCTTTTTATTTGTTATTATCTTTTTACATGAAGGAGGAAAGCCATTTATGTAGTTCAAATCGATAGGATATTAAGACATGCTTTACAAGGATCAGGATATTTATGTGAATCAAATCCTTGCATATAAAAATATCTTCCTTTTATAAGAAAGAATCATCAAATCTATTTCTTAAAGAGAATATTTTTCACATGATAAGTCTAAAAGATATGTATTTGCTAGATGATTCTATTTGCAAAAATCAATGATGTGAATCAAACTATATGTGACATATGTTTATTAAGTGCGAAAGAGAATAATGTATTCATGAAATCCGATTGGAATTGAAAATTTAATTTAACACTTTCATGCAATTGGAAAAGACTATACTATCATGAAGACATGCTTATTGTTATGGAAATTTTTGTATTAATTTCCAACATGTTATTTTAGGCATGTAATGGTAATTAAGTGATTTCATCATTCAATCAATAAAGTCCGAATAATAATTTTAACAAGTTTATGCATTCAGACACATCAACATTACTAATTCTCTTCTTATGAAATCAAATTGTTCTTCACTTAGAGGTTTTGCAAAAATATCAGCTAGTTGATGTTTAGTATTATAGCAATACATGGTAATATTATGTCACATTAATATCATGGAAATGACACATCAATTTCATGGCTATATTACTTTCTAAAATCACATTTATCATGGAAACTAAGACACAAGGTTTTCAAAGTAAGCATTATAGAAACATTTAATTTCAACATGAAATCCGATAATGAGTAACGAGATTGAGCAACGTAACCCTACATATTCTCACCAATTAATACATCAAGAAACCATATCAAAGATTAGTAGTCATCAAGACATTGTGATCAAGGTAACATAAAAAGTTTACAACAATGTAACTGTTACAACAAGAGGTGATTGTGTCCACATATACAAGCTTATTCAGGAGGTGAAAAATTAAAGTGCCTAAATAAAGAGTCAAATTGTTGATGAATTTGCTGCAATTCAGATAGGATTTGATATTGTCGATGTTCAAGCCGATCTTGTCTTTGTTCAAATTGGTCCATCTGAATTCCAATGTCTTCAATAGATGATGTAGGAGCTTGCTCAAATGGATGTGTTTCCTCAAAGGGACAGATCGGAGGAGATTGAGTACACCTAAAGATTGGTGTTTCGGGTTCTAGTTCAAGTTGAGGGGGATCGATTCTTCTAGGCATTCTAACCCAATTACCGTTTCTATAAACACATCTCAATTGGTGAAATAGATTTTTGTTTACTATGCTAAACCTATCAACTTTCATCACTTCTTCATCGGGTGGGATTAGAATATTGTAGGCTTTAAGTATTCTAGTGATTATACCACCATATGGAAGCATCATGTCTCTCTTAGATAGTTCTATCATGTTTTGTTGGATAAGGTATCCAAAACAGATGTTATGTCCTTTCATGATCCAATACATGGTTCCTAATTCCATTTGACTTACTTCATCATGATGGTATTGTTCAAGGAGAATGATGCTAGTTAGGATATGATGAAGTACTTTAGTATTTAGTGATAGTAGATGTTCACAACTTTTGGGAACTATCACTAAGTTGGAATTACCGAAAATTGTTCCTAAGGCTTCAACATATGTTGTCCCAACTGTTTCATTGTCCCATGATCCTCTAAAATAAAGTCCTCTATTTTTTATGGGAAAGCCTATCATGTCGCAAATGAATTTATCCGTAATGGAGATGTGTTGTGCTAAGAGATAAGTAGATATTCTTTCTTCTTCATCTACTTATAGATTGTTGTAAAATAGTCTAACAAGTCTTGGATAGATGGGTTCACTAATTTATAGAATAGGGAGTAGATCTAGGTTTGCAAACCATTGGATTGTCTCTAAGTCTCTTAGTTCATCTAAATCTACATGTTTTCCCTTATTGACACTTCTAAATTCGAAAGAGGAAAATTTTTCAGCATGATATTTTGAATCGAAAAGGGTAAGATCAAAGTCTTTCACTAATCTCCTCTTCCCTTTGTCCCTTGAGGATCTTCTAGAGCCCATAACTATTGTTATTTAAGAGGATAGTAATGAGCAAGAGTAAATGAATCAAAATAGAATTTAGAGGCTTCTTAGAGAATACCATAAGTAAGATCTTCAAGAGAATGAGAGATTGTTAATCTTTTGCTTCGAAATGAGGAGTATTTGGGATGCTAAGAGGGGAGAAATGGTGGTGGAGAAGCTTTGGAAGAGTAAAGAGGGAAAGGGAGTGAGTTGGGGTCGATTCCACCACCGGCCCTAGCTTGGTTTAAAAGGGGGGGCAGGATTGCGGGTGGTTGCACCACTAGCTGGGGCGGTGCAACCGCTTGCAACCTGTGACAGCCGGCGGTGCTACCGCCAGCTGGGCGGTGCCACCACTTGTAGGTAGTGAGCACTTGTTTTGACTACTGTGTGGTCTGATTTGAATGTTTTTTACTTGATAAGAATTTTTATTTATGGAGCAGTCAACTTTACTTACGTAATTACGTAAGAATTTTCATTTTAAGATGAGAAATTTTGCATGATCAAGATAGATCTAGTGACGTGCATACTCTACTTCAAATGTCGTATGCATGTTTATGACAGATTATTCAAGTTGGTAAGCTTTGCAAGTCCATGACAAACTTTGCTTACAAGACGTAAGTTCATGATATAGTTGGATTTGTTACCTATGGTTCATTTGCCAATGATTTTACTCTTGTTGTTCTCTCCGAAGATGACATAGCCTTCGTCTATGCTACTGAGCTTAGAGAATTGAGATGGATCTCCGGTCATATGCCTTGAGCATCCACTATCAAGGTACCATCTCTTGCTCCTAACTTGTGATGGTGTATGTCTCTACAAGAAAGGATAATTTTTAGGTACCCATTTAATTTTGGGTGCCTCAAAAACTGATCTATATTGTTTATCATGTTGCATAGAGTTTATCATGGTTCCTTTAGGAACCCAAATTAATTTGTTCAGACTAATTATCTTGAATGGACAATAATGCATTTTGTGTCCATGTTTGCAACAAAAGTTACATTTGCTTTGTTGTCAAACAAGTAGGATGGGGCCTTTTATGAAGGTGGTTGGATTTTGGTGAGGATTTCTCATAAATCTGATTCCACTACTTTTGGGAACGTATCCATTGTTTATAAGGATCATGTTCAACGACTTGCTACCAACCTCGAATTTTTTCAAGGTGTCCTTAATTAGCAAATTTTTCTTTTGGATAGTTTCTAGATCATGACATTTTATACAAGAACCTAAACTATCATGATATTCAGTTTTTAACTAATCGAAATTACAAGTAAGACTCTCATGCTCCTTTTTTAGCAATTTGTATTTTCTACTAATAATCTTGCAATCATCAAATAAGTTATGGAAGGCATTTAATATCTCATCAAATGATAAATCTGTATCAATTAAATTTGTTACCTCCTCTCCGATGGCCATTAAGGCGTAATGAGCATCTTGCTCGGTGTTGGACTCCTCTTCTTCGGACGCGCTCGAGTCATCCCACGTTGCTTTGAGCGCCTTCTTCTTTGATGTTCTCTTCTTGGCTTGGGGACAATCACTTTTGTAGTGTCCCAGCTTTTTGCACTCGTAACAAATAACTTGGTCCTTTTTTAGTTCAAGTTTATTTTCTGTGTCATTTTTAAACTTGTTTCTCTTAATGATTTTTTTAAATTTCCTTGTTAGAAGTGCCAAGTCATCGTCATAGTCCTAATCACTAGAGTTTTCTCTCAAGTGGTCATCTAAAGTTCTAAGTGCTATATCCGTCTGGTTCTTTGGAAGGATGTCTTCTTGCTCTTCATGAGCCTTGCATGTCATTTCATAGGTCAATAATGACCCGATTAGTTCTTCAAGAGGGAAGTTGTTTAAATCTTTAGCCTCTTGAATAGCAGTGACTTTAGGGTCCCAACTCTTAGGAAGGGATCTTAGAATCTTATTCACGAGCTCAAGATCCGAAAAACTTTTGCCAAGTCCTTTTAGACCATTGACGACATTTGTGAAACAGGTGTACATCTCGCTAATAGTCTCGCTCGGTTTCATTCGGAAAAGTTCAAAAAAGTGTATCAAAAGATTGATTTTTGACTCTTTCACTCTACTTATGCCTTCGTGAGTCACTTCGAGTGTATGCCAAATATCAAACATTGTTTCATAAATCGAAACACGAGTAAACTCATTTTTATCAAGCTCACAAAATAATACATTCATAGCCTTTGCATTAAGAGCGAAAGTCTTCTTCTCCAATTCATTCCAATCGATTATTGGAAGAGAAGACTTCTAAAATCTATTTTCAACAAGATTCCAAAGTTTAAAATCTATTGAAATAAGGAAGATCCTAATTCGGGTCTTCCAATAGGTGTAGTTCGTCCCATTGAACATGGGTGGATGTGTAATAGAATGGCCCTCTCGGTTTCCGGCGTATGCCCCTTCTCTTGGGTTTTAACCCGTTTGAGAGTTAACCCCGCTCTGATACTAATTGTTAGGATCAAGAGCACTAAGAGGGGGGGAGGGGTGAATTAGTGCAACGGAAAACTTTCGATGATTAACCCTATGTTCATACGATAAGAGAGATTTCGGTAGAAAAGCTGATTCGTAAATCACTTTAACTTGTGATCAAGCAAGACGCAGTTAAAGCAAGTCTATGAAGGCAGTTTGCAGTTATGATAGAAATTAGAATGTAAGCGTAAACTGAAATATGATTTTCGTACGATAAAACTGATTTATGTCTAAATGCCGAGTCAGAAAATACTAAACTTTGAAACACGATCGTAAATGCGCAGAAGACAGTAAGCTATTGAGGTTTGTAGTAAAGATAATATGCTCAAAGTAAATGTAAACCGAGATTTAGAGTGGTTCGGTCAATCTTAACCTACATCCACTTTTGGCTTCCTCCGCCGATGAGGTCACCAACGTCCACTAGAGGCATTCCTTCAATAGGTAAAGGCCAACCACCTTTTTATAGTTTCACTCCTTTTGACAGGCTTAGGAGACGACCCTTACAGAATTTTCTTTCCTCTCTTGATAGATCAAAACTTGGAAGAAAAGAGGAAGGAGAACTTTTAACTCAAACAACACTTTTGAGCTCTAAAAATCACAGAGTAAGATCAGGATTTCGATAGATTTTTGTTGCTCCTTCAATGTTAAAAGAGTGGGGCATTTATAGGCCCCAAACCAGTTTGAATTCCGAGCTCAAAACTGTCATCTCCCGGAATTCCGGGGTCTGGCGGTTGCATCGCCTGACTAGGGCAATTGCAACGCCTGGCAGAGCTCGAAGACTGAGCCTCTGGGTGGTGCCACTGCTTGTCAGGGATGGTTGCACCTCCTGCCAGAGCTCGGAGACCAAGCTTAGGCGGTTGCACCTCTGTCAGAGGTTGTTGCATCGCCCAACCATAGCTCGGAGACTGAGCCCTGGGCGGTGCCACCACCAACCCAAGTAGTGCCACCTCTGACCAAGTAATTTGGGTCAGAATGGGCTGATCCATTCGGCCTAATTTGGGTATGTCAAGGGCCCAATTGCCCCATGATTAAGTTAATGGGATCACCTCCCATTTCTAAATTAATCATCATGCTAACTATGAATTTCTTAAGACATTTACTGCAACTTGCTCTAGTGCGTCAATCACTTCTTTTGGCGAGCTTCCATCGATCATTCGATGAACCTAAGGTGATGCTCCTACGGACTTCCGGCAAACTCCTGAAATTGCGACAATCCACTTGGCAAGTTCCGATGATCTTCTTTCGCAAGCTCCTGGACTTCTCGGATTTGTTCTCGTAGAACCTCCGACGACCGTCCGGACTTCCGTCGAGCTCTCGAACTCCCAACGTGATCATAGTCTTGACTCTGGCACAACTCCTGCTGCATGTCTTACTTTTATTGTAGTTAATCCTGCACACTTATCTCAACATATGGATTAGATAACAAATGACAATTGACATCATTATCAAAATCCGAGATTCAACACTTGCAACCCGTGACAGCCGGCAGTGCTACCGCCATTGGGAGGTGCCACCGCCTACAGGCGACGAGCACTTGTTTGGGGGCTGTATGGACTGATTTAGATGTTTTCAACTTTGAGGAGAGGTTTCATTTGTGGAGCAATCAACTTTACTTTCATAATTATATAAGAGTTTCCATTTTAAGATGAGAAATTTCATACGTTCAAAATAGATCATGTGACGCGCATACTCTACTTTAAATGTCATACATAATTTTAGACATGTTCAAGACTTATTATCCAAGTTGGTAAGTTTTGCAAGTTTATGACAAACTTTGCTTGCAAGACGTAAGTCAATGATATATTTGGATCCGAAGAAGAAATCAATTCGATGAGTTCAGAAATCCAAAGGGTATATGAAGGGAGAATTATGAGTTTCAAAATCTGAGGGATTAAATAGGATTGTATTAGTATCACTCTGCAATATTAATTTTCTAATCCTTTTTTTACTATTTAGGCTAAAGAGAATTACGTGTTCTTTTGGATCTCAAGTCATGAATATCGAGTACCCAAAAAGCGAGATATTATCTCTTGCTCCTAGATTTTGATGGTGTATGTTTCTATAAGAAGGGGTGATTTTTAGATACCCATTTACTTTTCAGTGCCTCAAAAACTGATCTACATTGTTTATTATGTTGCATAGAGTTTATCATGGTTCCTTTAGGAACCCAAATCAGTTTGTTCAGACTAATTTTCTTGTATGGACAATGATACATTTTATGTCCATGTTTGCAACAAAAGATGCATTTGCTTTGGTGTTGAACATGTAAGATATTACCTTTTATGAAGGTGGTTGGATTTTGGTGAGGACTTCTCACAAATCCGATTCCACTTCTTTTGGGAACTTGACCCTTGTTTGCAATGATCATGTTCAAAGACTTGCTACCAACCTCGAATTTCTTCAAGGTGTCCTTAAGTAGCAAGTTTTCCTTTTGGAGAGTTTCTAGATCATGACATTTTTCACATTGAGCTAAACTATCATGATATTCAGTTTTTAATTTATCAAAATTGCTAACTAGACTATAATGCTTATTTTTTAGCAATTTATATTTTCTATTAATTGTTTTGTATTCATCAAATAAGTCATGGAAGGCATTTAATAATTCATCAAATGATAAATCTGCATCAATTAAATTTGTTACCTCTTCTCCGATGGCCATTAAGGTGTAATGAGCAACTTGCTTGGTGTTGGACTCCTCTTTTTCGGATGCGCTCGAGTCATCCCACGTTGCTTTGAGCGCCTTCTTCTTTGATATTCTCTTCTTGGCTTGAGAATAATCACTTTTGTAGTGTCCCGACTTTTTGCATTCGTAAGAAATAACTTGGTCCTTTTTGGGTTCAAGTTTATTTTTTGTGTCACTTTTAAACTTATTTCTCTTAATGAATTTTTTGAATTTTCTCGTTAGAAGTGCCAAGTCATCGTCACAGTTCTCATCACTTGAGTTTTCTCTCAAGTGGTCATCTAAAGTTCTAAGTATCATATCCTTCCTATTCTTTGGAAGGATGTCTTCTTGCTCATCATGAGCCTTGCAAGTCATTTCATAGGTCATTAATGACCCGATTAGTTCTTCAAGAGAGAAGTTGTTTAAATCTTTAGCCTCTTGAATAGCAGTGACTTTAGGGTCCCAACTCTTAGGAAGGGATCTTAGAATCTTATTTACGAGCTCAAAATCCAAAAAACTTTTGCCGAGTCCTTTTAGACCATTGACGACATCCATGAAATGGGTGTACATATCGCCATTAGTCTAGCTCAGTTTCATTCGGAAAAGTTCGAAAGAGTGTATCAAAAGATTGATTTTTGACTCTTTCACTCTACTTGTGCCTTCGTGAGTTACTTCGAGTGTATGTCAAATATCAAACGCGGTTTCACAAACCGAAATATGATTGAACTCATTTTTATCAAGCGCATAAAATAAGGCATTCATAGCCTTTGCATTAAGAGCGAAAGTCTTCTTCTCCAATTCATTCCAATCAATCATTGGAAGAGAAGACTTTGAAAATCCATTTTCGACAAGATTCTAAAGTTCAAAATCCATTGAAATAAGGAAGATCCTAATTCGGGTCTTCCAATAGGTGTAGTCCGTCCCATTGAACATGGGTGGACGTGTAATAGAGTGGCCCTCTTGGTTTCCGACGTATGCCATCTCTCTTGGGTTTTAATCCATTTCAGAGTTAACCCCGCTCTGATAGCAATTGTTATGATCAAGAGCACTAAGAGGGGGGGTGAATTAGTACAGCGGAAAACATTCGACGATTAAAACTACGTTCGTACGTTGAAATCCGATTCCGATGTAAAAGTCATTTCGTGCAAATAATAACTTTGAAAGCTTACGGAAATGTATTTGAAGTAAAGTAAGGCAGGAAGTTTGTAGTTAAGATAGATATTAGAATATAAGCGCAAACTGAAATATGATGTTCGTACGATACAACCGATTTCTAACGTAAAACCATTTTCAGAAACTTAACTTGAAAGTGAGTTCGTAAAAGAGCAGAAAGCAGTAAGCTATTGAGGAGGTTTGCAGTAAAGATAAAATGCTCAAAGTAAATGCAAACCGAGATTTAGAGTGGTTCGATCAATCTTGACCTACATCCACTTTTAGCTTCCTCCACCAATGAGGACACCGATGTCCACTAGAGGCCTTCCTTCAATAGGCAAAGGCCAACCACCATTTTATAGTTTCACTCCTTTTGACGGGCTTAGGAGACAACCCTTATAAACTTTTCTCTCCTCTCTTGAAAGATCAAAACTTGGAAAAAAGAGGAAGGAGAACTTCTAGTCTTTACAACACTTTTGAGCTCTAAAAATCACAGAGTAAGATTGGATTTTCGGTGTCCTTTCATGTCGGAAAGGGTGGGGTATATAAAGGCCCCAAACTAGTTTGAATTTGGAGCTCAAAAATGTCTCTTCCCGGATTTTCGGGGTCCTAGCGGTACCACCTCCTAACTGTCGCGGTACAATCGTCTGGTAGCTCGGAGACTGAGCTTCTAAGCGGTGCCACCGCCTGACAGGGGCGGTTGCACCGCCCAGTCTCGCTCGGAGACTGAGCACTAGCTGTGCCACCGCTTGCCTAGGATGGTTGCACCGCCCAGTCTCACTCGAAGACTGAGCCCTAGCGATGCCACCGCCCAGTCTCGCTTAGAGACTGAGCCCAAGCGGTGACATCACCTGCCTAGGGCGGTTGCACCGCCCAACTTTCCTGGGAGACCCTCTCCTAGGCGGTGCCACCACCGACCCTAGCGGTGCCACCGCTTAGTAGGAATTCTGGTCCGAATGGGTTGATATATTCGACCTAATTTGGGTCTGTCAAGGGCCCAATTACCCCCATATTAAGTTAATGAGATCACCTCACATTCCTTACTTAATCTACATGCTAACTATGATAATTCTTAAGACATTCACTACAGCTTGCTCTAGTGCGTCAATCGCTTATTCCGGCGAACTTCCGACGAACATTCGACGAACCTCTGGCGATGCCCCAATAAACTTCCGGGAAACTCTTGGACTTGTGATGATCCAATTGGCGAGTTCCGACGAGCTTCTTTTGGCAAGCTCCTGGACTTCTCGGATTTGTTCCCGCAGAACCTTCGACGACCGTCCGGACTTCCGTCGAGCTCTCGAACTCCCAACGTGATCTTAGTCTTTGACTCCGGCTCAACTCCTACTGCATGTCTTACTTTCATCGTAGTTAATCTTACACACTTATCTCAATATATGGATTAGATAACAAAGGACAATTGACTTCATCATCAAAATCCGAGATACAACAGTTCACTCACTACGCTCTCACAGTAAACCCTTTTCTTTTGCTTTTAATTATCGATTTGGGCTCAAAAAGCCTAATTATCTAAGCCCACATATGGGCTGAACTCAACATAAACAAATTACAAATGACTTTATCATCAAAATATGAGATTCAACATATATATCATCTCATTATTAAAATGAATCATATGAAAAGAAATCCAAAATCATCATCAAAATCATTTTTCAAAAAACTCAATGAAAGCAACATATAGATTCCTATAAGAAAGAATAGCTAAAATTCTTTTAGTTCCAAATTTTGTGATTGATTTCATGCTTTAGTCTTTCGTACAAAGGCCATAAATCACAAAAATCACCATGCATAATTTCAAAATACAAACTCCTTTAGCAAGATTTAAAATCGTCATTAAACATAAAATATATTCATCAAGCATGGTTTCATTGAACATAAGGCATATTCAATCAAAATCGAAAAGCAATACAGAAATCATCAAGATACACATTATTGCTTCTTAAAAATATACGTAGTATTAATCTTATTAGGTGTACAAGTATTAGATTTAAATCTAATATTTTGTTCCTTTATCATAAAAAGATGCAATAATCAAGTTTTTTTTAATTTTTTAAAAACACTAGAAAGAGAAGCATGATATTTTTTTGCCCCTTTTTTTATTTTTCTACTAACTAATTTTAAAAAAAAACTCATGAAAAGCACCAAGTTATTTTAAAATAAACTAAGGGAGTTTTGGTTACCTCCCAAGTCGTTTTGAGTGACTTCTTCTTTTTTAGCAACGTCTTCTTTTTAACTTTATTTTTATTCTTTAATTCTTGTTTTAAAATTTTCTTAAGCTTTATTGTTAAAAGTTCAAAGTTATCATCACTTGAGCTTTTGCTCGAGTGGTCTTCATTTATTCTAAGTGTCAAATCCTTCTTGTTCTTTGGAATGTTGTTCTCAAGTTCACCATGTTCAACATGTGCCATATAACTCATTTCATAGATCATTAAAGACCCGATAAGTTCTTCAAGTGGAAAATAGTTTAAATCTTTGGCCTCTTGAATGACCATTACTTTAGGATCCCAACTCTTTGGAAGGGACCTCAATATTTTGTTAACGAGTTCAAAGTTAGAAAAACTTTTACCAAGCATTTTTAGACCATTGACGACATCTGTAAACCTGGTGTACATGTCTTCAATGGTCTCACTTGGTTCCATCCGAAATAATTCAAAATCATGCATCAAAAAATTAATTTTTAAATCTTTAACTTTACTAGTGCCTTCGTGTGTGATTTCAATTGTTTGACAAATGTCAAAAGTCATTTCGCAAATAGAAACTCGATTGAATTCAGTTTTATCCAAAGCACAAAATAAAGCATTCATAGCTTTGGTGTTTAAAGAGCAAGTCTTCTTCTCCAAAGCATTCCAATCGTTCATTAGAAGAGAAGACTTTTTAAATCCGTTTTTGATAATATTCCATAAATCGAGATTCAACAAAAGCAAGAAAACTCTCATTTGAGTTTTCCAATAAGTGTAATTCGTCCCATTGAACATAGGAGAACGAATGATAGAGTGACCCTCTTGAAAGCCGAAAAGAGCCATTTCTCTTGGGTGTTAAAACAAATAAGAAAAATAAGCTCCGATACCAATTGTTAGGATCGAGTTAGCACTAAGAGGGGGGATGAATTAGTACAACGGATAAAATCAACGTCGGTTCAAAAATCTTTCGTTCAATTAAAATTGATTTCATATCGGAAAGATAACTTAAAATCTAATTCGTATATATAGTGAGAGTAGTAGGTAAGTAAAGCAATTTGTAGCAATCGTAAATTACTTGAATATTAATTCAAACTGGGCTTGAATTAATTGCTTATGCTGACGTGGATTTTCCTGGATGTAGAATAGATAGAAAAAGCACATCTAACATGTCCATTCTTAGGTCATGCACTTGTCTCTTAGTCTTCTAAGAAATAAAACTTGGTTGCACTATCTATAACCGAAACCAAATACATAGTGGCTAGTGCATGTTGTGCATAAGTTGTATAGATAAAAAATACATTACAAGATTATAGAATTTATCTTAAGAATATTTTCATAAAATGTGATAACACAAGTGCAATATGTTTAACGAAAAATCCTATTCAACACTCTAGAACTAAACATATTGATATTAGGCATCACTTTATACGAGATCATTTCAATAATCATAATGTAATCTTAGAATTCATTGATATGAAATATCAATTAGCCGATATCTTTATAAAACCTTTAAATGAAGAATAATTTGATTTTATTAGAAGATAATTAGGGATGTTAAATTATCCAAATGCATGAGTTTGTTATATTTCCTTTCAAACTATCTTCCTCTTATTCCATCTCATGGATGGAGCTTTCATGAATTTATTTTGTCTTTATCTTCCTCTTAACTTGGTATCAAATTTGCTTCATAACCTTACTACATCACTTAATAATTTTTTATACACTTAATCATTTCACTTTTGTAAATTTTTAATGAGCAATGGATTTCATTTATGAAGTTTTATTCGAGGATTTTTAATCCTTCATTCGATGCTTCTTCCTTACTCTTCTCATAAAAGAAGAGTTTTATGAATGTTTAGATATCTTGATTACTTGTAAGAATGGCGATTTGATTTCGTATGGATATCTTGATCCTTTTCATGAATCTCGTCTCTTTGCTAAAATTGAAGCATGATTTAATTAAACTTATTTATTGTTTTGAATTTGACTTGGTTTAAATCATTTCATAAATTTTGTTTTTAATGGATTCTTTCCTTTCTTTCTCATTTTTTTATTCTTATAATAAAAAAAGAAAGAAACTTAAGAACCAAAAAGCCCTTGAGTAAAAATATTAGCTTATCCAAAAGGGTTATCATGCAAAATTTGTTGCTTACCTTCCTTTATGACTTGGATAAATTAGTGGGAAACTTTCTTGATTTTTTTATCACACTTGCATTGTTGAATTGTTCTCATTTTTGTTGATGATAAAGGGGGAGAAATGTGGTAAATTGATAACAAATTGGCATTATGGATATCTTAAATAAATGTATAAAATATATTGTATCATAAATGCTTGAATGTCTTGCGAATGCTTGAAATATGATTGGTATCGTCAAATACATACTTGAAAAATATCAAAATATTTGTTTGAAACGTATCGAAATATGGCATGATTACTTATAAATGTTTTATTCCTAGTATCATACTTGATTTCATATCAAAATGATAAATGTCTATCATTATGATGAAATATCAAAATTACCATGCTTTATTTCATATTTACAATTGGAATCATGCCTCGGATCGATGAATCATCATTTTTTTTTTAACTTGAATCTTGAAATTTTCATATTTGAAATTTTTATCATGTGTAAAAATGATGATTGTTTATCATCCTTCTATATTGAACTTGAAAATAGATGTCATGTCTTGACATCATTTTTATTGATAAATACGTGGTATCATATTTTGAAATTAGGAAATCATGATAAGTATCTTGATGTGCATGTTGATAAGTTTAAATGAATATAACTTATCGATTTGATGCTTGAATTCAAAGGCATTGAATTTAAGAATGTCTTTTCTCAAGTATGGCATATAGATAGGGGGAGTTAAGGTTAACTCTGTCATCAATTGATTGTCATCATCAAAAAGGGGGAGATTGTTGAATCTCAGATTTTGATGATTAAATCAATTGGTAAATTATTTGATCTAATCTATATATTGAGAAAAGTGTGTAGGATTAACTACGATAGCGGTAAGATATAAAGAAAATGTTATGTTGGAGTCAAGATCCAGATTTCATTAGGAGTTTGAGAGTTCGTCGGAAGTTCGAACGTTTGTCGAAAGTTCTGTCGGAATTTACAAAGAAGTCTAGGAGCTTGCCAAAGAAGCTTATCGGAACTCGCTAAGAAGATCATCTTAAAGTCCAGGAGCTTGTCGAAAGTCCGTTGGAACATTACCAAGATATCGTTAGAAGTTTGCCGGAAGATTGTTAGAAGCTCGCTGAAAGAACAATTGACATACCAGACTAAGATGGCTTAGTTGATGTCTTAAATTATCATAGTTAGACCCTAAGTTGAGTTAGGATTAGGAAGTAATCCCAATAACTCAATTATGGGCCAATTGGGCCTTTAACAGGATTGAATTGGGCCAGTTGAATAGCCTATTCAGCACTTGAAGTCATAATCAACGGTGGCACTGCCTGCAGACCTAGCCTCCTAGGTGGTCTGGGTAGTGGTACCGATGGTAGTTAATGCTGACAGGTGGTGGTATCGCTAGAGCTCGATCTTCGAGCTTTGTCAGGCGATTGTACCGCCCAATGTCATAGTGTTAGGCGGTGGTACTGCCAATACCCCGAAATCTAGGGATGTGACACTTTTTGGCTCCAATTCTAAAGCCATTGGGGCCTATAAATATCCCACCCTTTTTTGCATGAAAGGGTACGAAAGTGTGAACAAATCTTGAAGTCTTGGGGTGTCAAAAGTGTTGTAAAAGTGATAAAAGTCATCCTCCTCCCTTTCTAGTGTTGTGATCATTCAAGAGAGGTATGAGCCTTTTAAGGGTTATCTCCTAAACCCATGAAAAGGAGAAAGTGCTATAAATAGGGTGGTTGGTCTGCGCCCATCGAAGGAAAACCATTAGTGGACACCGATGACCTCGACAGAGGAGAAATCATAAGTGGATATAGGTCACAATGATCGAACCACTATAAATTCCGGTGTGCTCATTTCCATTCTACCTTTTTACTACTGCTATTACTTTCTAAGTTAACTGCTAGTTCATTTACTCTAAAGTCAAGCATTTTTCGAAATTAGTTTTCAACGAACGAATATCGTACAAAATCGATGATTTTTTCGCTGCACTAATTCACCCCCCCACCCCTAGTGTCGCTCTTGATCCTAACAAGTACCACCAACCAGACTAGTGGTACCACTGCCTGCTAGTCTCTCGGAGACTAAGTCTTGCTAGGATCAAGAGCACTAATTGGGGGGGGGATGAATTAGTGCAGTGGATAAAAATGTCAACTTCGTCAAATATCTCGTACGATAAAAATCGTTTCCGACGTAAAACCGATTTCGGAAACTTAACTTGAAAGCATAGGTAAATGTATTGAAGGCAGTAAGCTATTGAAGGGGTTTGCAGTAAGGTAATAGTAGTAAATAAAATGTAAATCAGAGAAGACGGGAGTTTATAGTGGTTCGGTCAATCGTGACCTACATCCACTCCTCCGATTCCTCTTCCGTCGAGGCCACCGGCATCCACTAATGATCTTCCTTTACTAGATGAAGATCAACCTCCTTCTTACACCCCTCTTCTCCTTTTACTGGGTTTAGGAGACAACCCTTACAAGCACTCACTCTCCTCTCTAAACAGAATTCTAACACTTAGAATTTAGAGGAGGGAAATTCTAGAGATTGCAGCAACATTTTCTCTCTTTTAATCTCT
This sequence comes from Musa acuminata AAA Group, assembly GCF_036884655.1. Classification (NCBI taxonomy): domain Eukaryota; kingdom Viridiplantae; phylum Streptophyta; class Magnoliopsida; order Zingiberales; family Musaceae; genus Musa; species Musa acuminata. The sequence continues at coordinate 15,400,793 of NC_088345.1, forward strand.
CTATGCTTGTGTGAATTAACCAGGGATGAGAGGGGTATTTATAGGCCCCAAACTAGTTTGAATTTGGAGCTCAAAACTATCATCTCCCGGAATTCCAAGGTCTGGCGATTGCACCGCCTAGCAGAGTTCGGAGACAGCTTCTGGGCGATGCCACCTCCTATCAAGGGCGATTGCACCACTTGGCAAAGCTCGGAGACTGAGCCTCTAGGCGGTGCCACCGCCTGACAGGGGCGGTTGCACTGCCCAGTCTCGCTCGGAGATTGAGCCTAGGCGGTGCCACCGCCTAACTGGGGTGGTTGCACTGCCTGGCAGAGCTCCGAGACCGAGCTCAGGCGGTTGCACCGCCCAACCTAGCTCGGAGACTGAGCCCTGGGCGGTGCCACCGTTGGCCAAGAAATCTAGGTCCGAATGGACTGATCCATTCGGCCCAATTTGGGTTTGTCAAGGGCCCAATTGCCCCAAGATTAAGTTAATGGTATCACCTCCCATTTCTAACTTAATCATCATGCTAACTACGATATTTCTTAAGACATTTACTGCAACTTGCTCCGATGTGTCAATCGCTTCTTCCGGTGAGCTTCCGGCGAACTTTCGTCGATCATCTGATGAACCCTCGGTGATACTCCTGCAGACTTCCGGCAAACTCCTAGACTTACGATGATCCACTTGGTGAGTTCCATTGAGCTTCTTTTGGCAAGCTCCTGGACTTCTCGGATTTGTTCCCATAGAACCTCCGACGACTGTCCGGACTTCCGTCGACTCTCGAACTCCCAACGTGATCGTAGTCTTGACTCTGGTGCAACTCCTGCTGCATGTCTTGGTTCCATCATAGTTAATCCTACACATGTAAAACAAAACTTCGATCGAGACAATTAATCCTAAGCAATTAACCAAGTTGTCCGGCATGTTATTGGTCTCTCGACACTCCGTCCGATTCTTCGGCGCATCGTCCTCTCCTACGGCCTATTGCCCAATCGGCCAGTTGACTTCACAACTCCGATATCCATAGCACAATACCTGCTCTTCTTGGCCCAATGCCCGAGTCTACGGCCCGAAGCCTTCTATCGATATGTCGACCGATCCACCGGCCCAACGTCCAATCTTCTGACATGTTCATTCGGCACAACATGATTTTTCCTGCTTTAATTGTCTCATCCTGATCGAAGCATCCTGCGTCACTCAAAATGTAGATTAAAACATAAACACATATCAAGTGGTTTCATCATTAAAATACGAGATTCAACAATACGGAGAAGAAATCAGAAGTGGATATAGGTCACAACGATCGAACCACTATAAATTCCGGTGCGCTCATTTCCATTCTACCTTTTTACTACTGCTATTACTTTCTAAGTTAACTGCTAGTTCATTTACTCTATAGTAAAGCATTTTTCGAAATTAGTTTTCAACGAACGAATATCGTATAAAATCGATGATTTTTTCGCTGCACTAATTCACCCCCCCCCTAGTGTCGCTCTTGATCCTAACAAGTCCCACCACCTAGACTGGTGGTACCACTGCCTGACAGTCTCTCGGAGACTAAGTCTAGGTGGTACCACCATTGACATAGTCTCGGAGACTATGCCACCGATGGTTCCTTATGTTGGGTTACTGTTTGGGCCTTTCACTTAGCCCAACACAATCCATACTTGGGCCCAAATGGCCCCTAATTTAGTTGGCCCAATTCCAACCCAATTACGTCTAAAACCTATTTCGATCTAGATAATTATTACAAAGCTAATCAAATGTTGTTCGGTATGTCATTGGTTCATCGATGCCTCGTCCGATTCTTCGGCGCATCATCCTCTCTTGTGACCTATTGCCTAATCGACTAGTTGACCTTTGCAACTCCGATTTCTTTGGTGCAATTTTTACTCTTCTTAGCCCAATGCCTGATCCCATGGCCCAAGGCATTCTTGTTGGTAAATCCATGGGGGCGACATCATATGCGCAGCGGAAGAACAAGAAAAACAAAATCCCCGATTCCCAAAGAGATGTTCGTCGTCGTGCGAAGATTGGTATGCAAAAATCCGTGAAACATGAAACTGCGTATAGAGTAGATTGTGTTACCTAGGGAGATCGTATATCCATGTTTCCTTACAGATCCTTAGGAGAGGGTGAAGGAGGTCAAGCGTCCTCCTCTCTAGTGGTGATCCACACAGCAGGGTTGCGACGATGCTCCTCTAAACTCCAGACCTACTCTGAGGTGGAGATGAAGAGGAGAATAGGAAAAGGCAAACCAAAGCTCTCTAGCCCATGGGGCTCTGAATCCCTCCTATTTATAGAGGTCCCCTGTCAAACCCTAATGGGTCCTCCCCTAGTGGGTATTGGATCTGCATCTAATATGACAAGGGCTCCGTCAGATATCTCATATCCGAACCTCTATTCATCGCAATGCCTACCATATGCGTGTGACCCTCTAGGCCCAATATCGAGCTGGCCGTGAGTCATACCTATCAGAACTCCTTCTAACTCAGTGAATTATTATCTTTGTAATAATTCACTCGACTCATCAACTACGGACGTACTAGGCCACTACGTCGTAGTCCCCAAATGATATAGGGAAATCCAATCTATTGGACCTGTCTGTCCTCAGTTATCGTGTACCTATAGTCCCTCATCCATCTAATATACCAGAGACCGTATATCGAGCATGGTGTTGTCAGACCCACACGGTTTCTTCTCGAGTCTCGCTCTAATCGGATTCTCCCGGAGAACTCTTTCTCTCTCAACCCGAATGACCCTGGCTAGGGATTTGTCTGAGCAAGAACACATAGGATATTCCTCCCATGATGCCGAGAGTGGATGATCCTCTATCGACACTCAATAGCCCTCGTAAGGTCAACTACCACTCCCAATGACCAACTGTACTAGATCTGGGACAGCCAAACCTATAAGTCTTGTATCAAAGAGTGGAGCACTCATACAGGACATCCTTGGTGTCTCAAGTCTAAGGACCAGATACACCACTAGGACTACGGAATCGCTGTCTGACAATAAGGCAGAATCAACCATCCAGCATACCGTAAGCGGATCAATCAGTGAACTCATTCTCCAATGAGCACCTGTACTGTATCCCTAGTGTCCCTACACAAGCAGCTCTGAGACCAGCTGCATCCATCATATGGACGGGTATACAGCACACCAGTTTGTCTAGTTATCACGATATCCCTCTCGAGTAACCTATGACAGGGATTATTTAGGATATATGTTTAAAGGTGAATTGATCTCACTATCGTGATCTCATCACAATCTGATTCCCATTGCACAAATCCAAGGACATCACAATATATGTATGCATTTATGCAATAGTTATAAAGTGATATATACCAAAATATAATAAGCAAAAATATTCTATATTAAGTCACACGTGCCATCACTCACGTGATTGGCTTTCTGAGCACCTATAACTAGCAATCTCCCACTTGACCTAAAGTCAATCACCTATGTGTATGATCCCCATCAGACCCTTGTGACGCTCAAAACAAATATGAGACAACGGCTTTGTTAGTGGATCTGTAATGTTATCTTCGGATGGAACTCTTTCCACTACTACATCTCCTTGGGTCACGATCTCTCTGATAAGGTGGAACCTCCTCAGAACATGCTTAGATTTCTGATGAGACCTAGGTTCGTTTGCTTGAGCAATCGCCCCGTTGTTGTCGCAATATAGGGAGATCGGCTCTTCAATACCCGGCACAACTCCCAAATCTGTGATGAACTTCTTCACCCAAACTCCCTCCTTTGCTGCATCTGATGCAACAATGTACTCCGCCTTTGTGGTCGAGTCAGCAGTGGTATCTTGCTTGGAACTCTTCCAACACACTGCTCCTCCATTCAAGGTGTACACATACCCTGAATTCGACTTGCTATCATTGACATCAGATTGAAAACTTGAGTCAGTGTAGCTTTCAACCTTAAGGCTATTACCTCCATATACTAGTAAAAGATCCTTAGTCCTTCTCAAGTACTTAAGGATACACTTTACTGCTTTCTAGTGCTCCAAGCCTGGATCAGCCTGATACCTGCTCGTGACACTCAGAGCATGCGCTATATCAGGCCTAGTACATAGCATGACATACATGATAGACCCTATTGCTGAGGCATAAGGTATCATATCCATGTTCGCCCTTTCCTCTAGAGTCTTTGGGGACATACTCGTAGAAAGCGATATCCCATGTCTCATCGGTATGAGACCTCTCTTGGAATTTTCCATGCCAAACCTTTTGATAATGGTTTCTATGTACTTGGACTGGGACAAGCCAAGCATCCTCTTGGATCTATCTCTATAGATTCTAATCCCCAAAATATAGGATGCTTCCCCTAAGTCCTTCATGGAGAAGTGTCTAGATAACCAAGCCTTTACTATGGATAGCATTCCTACATCATTCCCAATGATCAGGATGTCATCCACATATAATACCAAAAAGGTGATAGCTCTCCCACTTACCTTTCTGTATACACAAGGCTCATCTTCGCTCTTAACGAAGTCATAAGATCTGATTGCCTCATCAAATCTTATGTTCCAACTTCGAGAAGCTTGCTTTAATCCATAAATGGATCTAAGCAACCTACACACCTTATTTGGACAGTTCTTCGACACGTATCCCTCAGGTTGTATCATATACACCTCCTCCTCGAGGTTCCCATTGAGGAATGCAGTTTTCACATCCATCTGCCAGATCTCATAATCATAGTGTGCTGCAATAGCTAATAGAATTCTGATGGATTTTAGCATTACTATAGGTGACAAGGTTTCGTCATAGTCAACACATTGCCTTTGACGATACACCTTAGCCACTAGCCTTGCTTTATAGGTCTCTACCTTTCCATCTACTCCAATCTTTTTCTTAAATATCCACTTGCAACCGATGGGTACGATACCTTCGGGCGCATCAACTAGGTTCCAAACCTTATTGGAGTACATAGAATCCATCTCAAAATTCATGGCTTCTTGCCACTTCCCGGAGTCTATACTCATTATAGCCTCCTCGTAGGTCTGAGGATCAATATCCTCTGCATCCTCTCCTCTAATATGTCCCACATATCCCTCAGGAGGATGGGATACTCTATTAGACCTACGTAAAGTTGAAACTTGTGTATTAGGTACCTGAACAGACTCGGGCTGTAGAGTGGTGCTTGAGCTTGGTTCTCCAACCTCGCTTAATTCTATTATTCTCCCACTATCTCCGCCAAGAATGTGTTCCTTCTCAAGGAACACTGCTCTCTTAGCTACAAAGACCTTTTGGTCCTCGAGATGATAGAAATAATACCCACAAGTTTCCTTGGGGTATCCCACAAATTTGCATCGCTCTGTCCTTGATTCTAACTTATCGGGGTTGTGTCTTTTAACATGTGCAGGGCAGCCCCAAATCTTAACAACCTTAAGATCAGGCTTCTTCCCTTTTCATATCTCATATGGTGTAGACACTACCGACTTAGTTAGAACTCTGTTCAGAAGGTAAGCTACGGTTTCTAGGGCATATCCCCAGAATTAGATGGGTAGGTCAGCGAAACTCATCATGGACCGTACCATATCTAATAATGTACGATTTCTCCTTTCAGAGACTTCATTGAGCTGAGGTGTATAAGGAGGTGTCCATTGGGATAATATCCCATAGTCCTTGAGGAATTGAGTGAACTCTGTACTTAAGTACTCACCTCCTCGATCTGATCGAAGAGTTTTGATACTCTTTCCATTCTGGTTCTCCACCTCATTCTTATACTCTCTGAATTTCTCAAAGGCCTCGGACTTGTACTTCATTAAGTACACATATCCATACCTTGAGAAATCATCAGTAAATGTAATGAAGTAGGAGTAACCTCCAATGGCATGAGTTGACATGGGTCCACATACATCACTATGTATGAGTTCCAACAACTCAGTGGCTCTCTCTCCAGTTCTACTAAATAGAGAGTTGGTTAGTTTTCTACGAATGCAAGGCTCACAAGTTGCATATGACACATAGTCGAATGGATCTAGATATCCATCATTTAGCAACTTTTGAATCCTTCTTTCATGAATGTGACCTAGCCTACAATGCCACAGGTATGCACTGTTCAACTCATCTCGTTTCCTTTTGGACACATTTACATTCATAATATGTGGAGTGGTGTCTAATATAAATAAACCATTATGCAATGTTCCTTTCATGATGATCTTATCATCTAATAATATCGAACAACCATTGTTCTCAAAAACAAATTTATATCTACTAACTGTTAAACATGAAATGGAGATAATGTTTTTGATAATAGAAGGAACAAAATAACATGCATCTAATGCAATAAAAGCTCCACTAGGCAGATGTAGGGCGACCTCGCCAATAGTTACTACAGCAACTTTTGCTCCATTACCCATATTGAGGTCCATCTCGTCTCTCTCTAGTCTCCTAGGCCTTGCCAGAACCTGCAACGAATTGCATATATGATAAGCACTACCGGTATCCAATACCCATATGTTATCATAAGAGTCTGACAAATGGAGACTGATCATGAATGTACCTGAAGCTTCATCAAGCTTTTGTTTCGCCCTTTCTGCAAGGTACTCTTTGCAGTTTCTCTTCCAGTGACCATCTTTACCATATTGGAAGCACTGACCTTTGTCCTTTGCTGGGTCTTTCTTAGCAACCTTTGCTTTACCTGGTTTGACCTTGCCCTTTCCCTTCTTAAGGGACCTTTCTGCTTTTCTTTTCCTTTTGGTCTCACCAGTGTAGAGAATTGGCTTCTCTTTCTTGATAGTACTCTCTGCCTCCCTCAACATATTGAGAAGCTCCGGGAGAGTCACATCAAGCTTGTTCATATTAAAATTCATTATGAATTGCGAAAAGGAATCTGGTAGGGACTGAAGCACAATGTCCACACACAAGTTATCCTCTAGGACCATTCCTAGACCTGTGAGTTTCTCTATCCACTCAATCATCTTTAGGACATGGTTCTGAACCGGTGTCCCCTCAGTCATCCTAGCGTGGAAGAGGGTCTTAGATATCTCATATCGCTGAGTCCTTCCCTATCCCTCAAACAATTTACGGACATGTAGGAGAATGGATCTGGCATCCTGTTGAATCTCGAATTTTGATGATGATGTCAATTGTAATTTGTTGTCTAATCTATGTGTTGAGATAAGTGTGCAGGATTAACTACGATGAAAGTTAGACAAGCAGCAGGAGTTGCGCTGTAGTAAAGTTCATGATCACGTTGGGAGTCCGAGAGTTCGACGAAAGTTCGGACAGTCGTCGGAGGTTCTATAGGAACAGATCCGAGAAGTCTAGAAGCTTGCAAAGTGAAGCTTGTCGGAACTCGCCAAGTGGATCATCGCAAGTCCAGGAGTTTGCCGGAAGTCCGCAGGAGCATCACCGAGGGTTCATCGGATGATCGACGGAAGTTCGTCGGAAACTTGCCAGAAGAAGTGATTGACGCACCGAAGCAAAGCTACAGAAATTATCTTAGAATTAATCATAATTAGCATGTTGATTAAGTTGGAAATGGGAGGTGATCCCATTAGCTTAATCTTGGGGCATTTGGGCCCCTGAAAAATCGAAATTGGGCCGAATGGAGCTACCCATTCGGACCCTGATTGCACCAGGAGGTGCAACCGCCCAAGCCAGGAGGTAGCACCGCCTAGGCTAAGTCTCCCAGGGAGACTGGGCGGTGCAACCGCCCCAGCCAGGAGGTGGCACCGCCTGGGCTCAGTCTCCGAGCGAGACTGGGCGGTGCAACCTCCCCTGACAGAGAGGTAGCACCGCTTGAGCTCGGTCTTCGAGCTCTAGCAGGAGGTGCAACCGCCTCAGTCAGGAGGTGGCACCGCTTGGGGCTCAGTCTCCAAGCCAGACTCAAGCGGTGCAACCGCCCCTGACAGAGAGGTGCAACCGCTTGGGCTCAGACTTCGAGCTCTGCCAGGCGGTGCAACCGCTCCAGTCAGGAGGTGCAACCGCCTGATCCCGGAATTCCGGGATTTGATCGTTTTGAGCTCCAAATTTGAATTGGGTTGGGGCCTATAAATACCCCACCCATTCAGCACTGAAAGGATACAGACCTACACCGAAATCTTGATCTTTTCTGTGGTTCTAAGAGCTCAAAATTGTTGTAAAGCCTAAAAGTTCTCCTCCTTCTGTTCTTCAAAGTTTTGAGTTGTAAAGAGAGGAGAGAAAGGTTCTGTAAGGGTTGTCTCCTGAGCCCGTCAAAAGGAGTGAAACTATAAAAGGGCAGTTGGCCTTCGCCTATTGAAGGAAGGCCTCTAGTTGACGTCGGTGACCTCGTCGGTGGAGGAAGCCAAAAGTGGAGTAGGTCAAGACTGACCGAACCACTCTAAATCTCGGTTTGCATTTACTTGGAGCATTTTATCATTACTGCAAACCTCCTAAATATCAACTGCCTTCTGCGCTTTTATGAACGAGTTTCTAAGTTTAGATCTTTCCGAATCTGCGTTTAGACGTAAATCGGCGTTTTCGTGCGATCATTACATTGCAGTTTACGTTTACGTTTTGACTCCACTTATAACTGCAAACTGCTTTCTGCGCATTTATAAAACGCATCTCAAAGTTCAGTATCTTCAGAATCAGTATTTAGACGTAAACTACGTTTAGACGTAAAACTGTGTTTAGACGCAAACTGCGTTTAGACGTAAACTGTGTTTAGACGTAAACTGGGTTTAGACGCAAACTGCGTTTAGACATAAACTACGTTTAGACGTAAACTGCGTTTAGACGCAAACTGCGTTTAGACGTAAACTGCGCTTAATCTTAAGTAATCTTAGAATCGGCTTTTACATCGAAATCGTTTTTATCGAACGAACGCAGCTTTCGGTTTTAATCGCTGAAAGATTTTCGCTGCACTAATTCACCCCCCCCCCCTCCCCTCTTAGTGCTCTTGATCCTAACAATTGGTATCAAAGCAAGGTTAACTCTCTAACGGATTAAAACCCAAGAGAGATGGCATACGCCGGAAACCAAGAGGGGCATTCTATTACACGTCCACCCATGTTCAGTGGGACGAACTACACCTACTGGAAGACCCGAATGAGGATCTTTCTTATTTCTATGGATTTTGAACTATGGAATATTGTCGAAAACGGATTTTCGAAGTCTTCTCTTCCAATGATCGATTGGAATGAATTGGAGAAGAAGGCTTTCACTCTTAATGCAAAGGCTATGAATGCCTTATTTTGTGCACTTGATAAAAACAAGTTTAACCGTGTTTCAACTTGTGAAACGGCATTTGATATTTGGCACACACTCGAAGTGACTCACGAAGGCACAAGTAGAGTAAAAGAGTCAAAGATCAATCTGTTGTTACATTCTTTTGAACTTTTCCGGATGAAACCGAGTGAAACCATTAGCGACATGTTTACCCGTTTTACGGATGTCGTCAACGATCTAAAAGGACTCGGAAAAAGCTTTTCGGATTTTGAGCTCGTAAATAAGATACTAAGATCCCTTCCTAAGAGTTGGGATCCTAAAGTCACTACTTGTTGAATCTCGTATTTTGATGATGAAACTACTTGATATATGTTTATGATTTAATCTGCGTTTTGAGTGACGCAGGATGCTTCGATCAGGATGAGACAATTAAAGCAGGATAATCATGTTGTGCCGAAGGAACATGTCAGAAGATTGGACGTCGGGCCGGTGGATCGTTCGACGTATCGACAGAAGGCTTCGGGCCGTGGACTCGGGCATCGGGCCAAGAAGAGCGGGTATTGTGCCAAGGATATCGGAGTTGCGGAGTCAACTGGCCGATTGGGCAATAGGCTGCACGAGAGGACGATGCGTCGAAGAATCGGACGAAGCGTCGAGGGACCAATGACATGTCGGACAACTTGGTTAATTGCTTAGGATTAATTGTCTCGATCGAAGTTTTGTTTTAGTGTGCAGGATTAACTACGATAAGAGTAAGACAAGCAGCAGGTGTTGCGCCGGAGTCAAGATCATGATCACGTTGGGAGTTCGAGAGTTCGACGGAAGTTCGGACGGTCGTCGGAGGTTCAGCGAGAACAGATCCGAGAAGTCCAGAAGCTTGCCAAGCGAAGCTCGTCGGAACTCGCCAAGTGGATCGTCGCAAAGTCCAGGAGTATGCCGGATGTCCGCAGAAGGATCACCGAGGGTTATCGGTTGATCGACGGAAGTTGGCAGGAAACTCGCCGGAAGAAGCGATTGACGCATCGGAGCAAAGCAGCAGAAGTTGTCTTAGAGTTAATCGTAGTTAGCATGATGATTAAGCATGAAAATTGGAGGTGATCCCATTAGCTTAATCTTGGGGCAATTGGGCCCCTGAAAAGATTCAAAGTGGGCCGAATGGAGTGAACCATTCGGACCCTGATTGCACCAGGAGGTGCAACCGCCCCAGCCAGGAGGTGCAACCGCTTGGGCTGTGGGGTTGGGAGGTGCAACCGCCCCAGCCAGGAGGTGCAACCGCCAGGGCTGCGAGGCTGGGAGGTGCAACCGCCCCAGCCGAGAGGTGCAACCGCCCAGAGCTCAGTCTTCGAGCTAGACTGGGCGGTGCAACCTCCTCTGCCAAGAGGTAGCACCGCCAGAGCTCAAGTTTCGAGCTCTGCCAGGCGATGCAACCACCGAGCTCAGTCTTCGAGCTCTGGCAGAGAGGTGCATCAGCCTGAGCTCAGTCTCGAGCTCTGCCAGGTGATGCAATCACCGAGCTCAGTCTTCGAGCTCTGGCAGAGAGGTGGATCAGCCTGAGCTCAGCTTGGAGCTCTGCCAGGTGATGCAACCACCGAGCTCAGTTTCGAGCTCTGCCAGGTGATGCAATCACCAAGCTCAGTCTTCGAGCTCTGCCAGGTGATGCAACCATCGAGCTCAGTCTTCGAGCTCTGGCAGAGAGAAGCAATCGGCAGAGCTCAGTCTTCGAGCTCTGCCAGGCGGTGCCACCTCTCCAGTCAAGAGGTGCAACCGCCTGATCCCAGAATTCTGGGATTTGATCGATTTGATCGTTTTGAGCTCGAATTTTGAATTGGGTTGGGGCCTATAAATACCCCACCCATTCAGCACTGAAAAGATACAGACCTACACCGAAATCTTGATCTTTTCTGTGATTCTAAGAGCTCAAAAGTGTTGTAAATCCTTTAAGTCTCCTCCTTCTGTTCTTCAAGTTTTCAGTTGTAAAGTGAGGAGAGAAAGGTCTGTAAAGGTTGTCTCCTAAGCCTGTCAAAAGGAGAGAAACTGTAAGAGGGAAGTTTGGCCTTCGCCCATTGAAGGAAGGCACCTAGTTGACGTCGGCAACCTCATCGGTGGAGGAAGCCAAAAGTGGAGTAGGTCAAGGCTGACCGAACCACTCTAAATCTCTGGTTTGCGTTTATTTTCGAGCACTTTATCATTACTGCAAACCTCCCTCATCACTACTGCTCTCTGCGCTTTCACGAACAAGTTCTAAGTGCTGTTCTTCCAAATCTGCATTCAGACGTAAATTCGTATTTTCATACATTACAGTTTACGTTTACGTTTGATTCTGCAGAACTGTTTTCCGTACTTTTACGAACGAGTTTCTTTGTAGTCTACGCTTACATTTTAATCCTATTAATAACTGCAATCTGTCCTCTACGATTTTACGAACGAGTTTCAACATTTAGACGTAAAACTGCATTCAGACGTAAATTGGCTTTCCTCGCTCAATCATCAGATTTCAGTTCACGTTTACGTCTTGATTTCAACTGCATACTGTCTTCTGCGAGTATACAAACGAGTTTCAAAGTTTAGATGTAAATCTGCGTCTAGACGTAAAACTGCGTTTAGACGTAAATCTGCGTTTAGACGTAAAACTGCGTTTAGACGTAAAACTGCGTTTAGACGTAAATCTGCGTTTAGACATAAAACTGCGTTTAGACATAAATCTGCGTTTAGACGTAAATCTGCGTTTAGACGTAAATCTGCATTTAGACGTAAATCTGAGTTTAGACGCAAAACTGCGCTTAGACGCAAAACTGCGCTTAAACGCAATCTGCGCTTAGACGCAAACTGCACTTAGATACAAACTGAGAATTTTAGTTTTGCATCATAATAGTTTTTGAACGAACGCAGCTTTTGGTTTTTAAATTATTGTAAGATTTCCGCTGCACTAATTCACCCCCCCCCTCTTAGTGCTCTCGATCCTAACAATTGGTATCAGAGCGGGGTATTTCTCATTTCGGATTTACACCCGAGAGAAATGACTTTTCAAGAGGGCTGTTCGGTCTTTCGTCCACCGTTCTTTAACGGATTGGACTACACTTATTGGAAAACTCGAATGAGAGTTTTCTTAATTTCTCTAAATCTGGATTTATGGAATATCATTGAAAACGGTTTTCAACTTCCCTCCAAACCGATGAACGAATGGTCGGTTTTGGAGAAGAAGAATTTTTCTTTAAACGCAAAGGCTATGAATGCCTTATTTTGCGCATTGGACAAAAATGAGTTCAATCGGATTTCTACGTGTGAAACGGCTTTCGATATTTGGCGCACTCTTGAAATCACGCACGAGGGAACTAGTAGAGTCAAAGACTCGAAAGTTAATATTCTACTGCTTGATTTCGAGCTTTTTCATATGAAACCAAGCGAAACCGTTGTTGACATGTACACCCGTTTTACGGATGTCGTCAATGGTTTAAAATCACTTGGTAAAAGCTTTTCGGATTTTGAACTCGTTAACAAAGTTTTGCGCTCACTTTCTAAAACTTGGGATTCAAAAGTAACTGCTATTCAAGAATCGAAAAACTTGAACCATTTTCCACTTGAAGAACTAATTGGTTCATTGATCACATATGAAATGACGTGCAATGCACGTGAAGAACTTGAGAACCACCTTCCAAAGAACAGGAAGGATTTGGAACTCTGGACAAATGAATGCCACTTGAGCGATGACTCAAGTGATGAGGACAATGATGAACAAACCAACCTTCCAAAGAACAGGAAGGATTTGGGACATAGAACATTTGAAGACCACTCGAGCATAAGCTCAAGTGATGGTGAACTTAAAATGAAACGAAAATTAAAAAGCAAAAAGAATGGAACTACTTGCTTTAAACGCAAGAAGAAGAACAAAAATTGGGATGAATCGAGCTCCTCCGAAGAAGAGAAAGTCAACAAAAGCAAGGCGGCAAACTACGCCTTAACAGCCTACAATGATGAGGTAATCGAAATCCCCCTAATTTACTTCGAAATTACATGATGCATTTCATGATGCATTTTTCTTTTTCTTTAAATTTTCTTGAAAATTATACTTTTAATAATTTAATAATGGAAATGCAAAAATATGATCATGCTTGTAATCTTGAAAATGATAATGAAAATTGCATGTCTCATGTTAATGCAAGATAGAAATCTAATGATTTTACACCTAGTGAGATTAATCTTATTTATGTGCTTGAGAAGCAAGAATGTATATTTTGATGATTTTCATATTGCTTTTCAATGACGATACATGGCTTTTGTCTGGAAGGCTTGATATTTTTCATTGTCTTTGTTTATTAAATATAATGTATGGTTTTGACATAAAAATAAAGATTTGAGCATGCTATTATAAAGTCAATCATAAATTAAAACTAAAGAAGTTTTAGGCATTTATAAGAATCATTCAAAATTATGTTCAATGAAACCTTGCTTAATGTTGCAATGAAAATATTAAAGTTATACTTGATGATTTCAGATTTGACAAATGCTACACTTTAAATATGAATCATTCTTCAATCAGATTAAATGCTTCAATCATTTTCTATCTCTAAGAGTTCTCGATTTTGGTGAAATACAAGTGATAAATTCATTTATAATATCTTGTAAATCACTTGAATTATGAATGAGTTTTTCTTTTTTATGATGTGTTAAAAGAATCACTTAAAAAGAAAATGTTTTTCCCATTTTATCGAGATTAATGATTTCATGATATTATGTGAATCTCGAAACTGATTTTGATGAAATAGTAATAACGTTATTCATGTTATGAATCTTAAAAATGATAATATGCTTCATGTGATAATATGAATACATGAAACACTTATGATATTCTGTGTATTCATAAAATATTTATCTCATCATCCAATAACTCTTCTTGATATTCCTTATGAGATGAAATGAAATAATGCATGAAATACAAATGAGGAGTTAATGATCATGCATAATAGGATGTAATGAATTCTAGATACCATCGTTTGAATATCTATGATCATGCTGCCAAAATGATATATCATGAATGCTTGAATATCATGTTTGATATGCTCTTGATGATAATTGATTTTTCAGTATCATGCATAAATCTTTTGAAATGTAATGTTAATGAATTTGTGCATTGAAACTATAATGATGCACAAATAAGAATGATTACTTACCTTTGTCATGATTTAGAAATTGATGTAAAGGGTTTTTCCCTTGTTGACAATGACAAAGGGGGAGATAGCTAGCTTGTACAAGTCAAGAAGATGCAAAAACTTGATTTGCTAGCTTACCTATTTTAAGAAGCAAAGATTGCTAACTTGCTTATTTCAAGAAGAAAAATTGTCTTCTTGAACATCACTATCTTGAATATCTCAAGAAGCAAAACTTGCAATTTGCACATTGTAATAGGAAGCAAGAATCATGAGCTTACACAAGAAATTTATCTTGCATTTGCTTTCGAAATTTTTGCTAGCTTATATATTGTGAAACTTGTATATCGTAAAAATTGCTAGCTTGTTGGTCTAAAGAGAAGCAAAAAGTTGCTATCTCAAAAGAAGCAAATGTGCTATCTTGCCTATCTCAAGAGGCAAAAATGCTAACTTGCGCATCTAGCAAAGTGAGCAAAATTTTCAAGAAGCAAGAGTTGCCTTCTTGAACATCTCTAATTTGCTAGCTTGCATGATATAGAACTTGCTATCTTGAACATTACCAAAAGTGCTATCTTATATGTTATAAAACTTGAATATCTAAAACTTGATAGCATGAATGTTCTAAGCATGATGTAACACTTGCTAAATCTTCTAGCTCCAAGATTGCATGATGATAAAACTTGATACTATCTTTTTCATGCAATGAGTTGAACCAATATCACACACAAACACTTGATTGTGATACTTCTCCTTTTTGTTGATGACAAAGGGGGAGAAGTATGTTGATGACATGATATGTGATGCATAAGTTTATGCATAAGTTCATGTTGACGTATTGCAAGTATTCATGATGAATATTGCAATGACTTGAATTCAGTTTGAATTCAAGGTTCTATCAATATGGCATATTGATAGGGGGAGTTTGTTTAAACTCCGGGAGTTAAGTTTAACTCCGTCATCAAGTAGTTGTCATCATCAAAAAGGGGGAGATTGTTGAATCTCGTATTTTGATGATGAAACTACTTGATATATGTTTATGATTTAATCTGCGTTTTGAGTGACGCAGGATGCTTCGATCAGGATGAGACAATTAAAGCAGGATAATCATGTTGTGCCGAAGGAACATGTCAGAAGATTGGACGTCGGGCCGGTGGATCGTTCGACGTATCGACAGAAGGCTTCGGGCCGTGGACTCGGGCATCGGGCCAAGAAGAGCGGGTATTGTGCCAAGGATATCGGAGTTGCGGAGTCAACTGGCCGATTGGGCAATAGGCTGCACGAGAGGACGATGCGTCGAAGAATCGGACGAAGCGTCGAGGGACCAATGACATGTCGGACAACTTGGTTAATTGCTTAGGATTAATTGTCTCGATCGAAGTTTTGTTTTAGTGTGCAGGATTAACTACGATAAGAGTAAGACAAGCAGCAGGTGTTGCGCCGGAGTCAAGATCATGATCACGTTGGGAGTTCGAGAGTTCGACGGAAGTTCGGACGGTCGTCGGAGGTTCAGCGAGAACAGATCCGAGAAGTCCAGAAGCTTGCCAAGCGAAGCTCGTCGGAACTCGCCAAGTGGATCGTCGCAAAGTCCAGGAGTATGCCGGATGTCCGCAGAAGGATCACCGAGGGTTATCGGTTGATCGACGGAAGTTGGCAGGAAACTCGTCGGAAGAAGCGATTGACGCATCGGAGCAAAGCTGCAGAAGTTGTCTTAGAGTTAATCGTAGTTAGCATGATGATTAAGCATGAAAATGGGAGGTGATCCCATTAGCTTAATCTTGGGGCAATTGGGCCCCTGAAAAGATTCAAAGTGGGCCGAATGGAGTGAACCATTCGGACCCTGATTGCACCAGGAGGTGCAACCGCCCCAGCCAGGAGGTGCAACCGCCTGGGCTGTGGGGTTGGGAGGTGCAACCGCCCCAGCCAGGAGGTGCAACCGCCAGGGCTGCGAGGCTGGGAGGTGCAACCTGTTGGGAAATCATGGGGGCGACATCATATGCGCAGCGGAAGAACAAGAAAACAAAAATCCCCGATTCCCAAAAAGATGTTCATCGTCGTGCGAAGATTGGTGCGCAAAATCCGCAAAAACACAAAACTGCGTATAGAGATTGTGTTACCTAGGGAGATCGTATATCCCTGTTTCCTTGCAGATCCTTAGGAGAGGGTGAAGGAGGTCAAGCGTCCTCCTCTCTAGCGGTGATCCACACAGCAGGGTTGCGACGACGCTCCTCAAAACTCCAGGCCTACTCTGAGGTGGAGAGGGAGAGGAGAATAGGAAGGGCAAGCAAAGACTCTAGCCTATGAGGCTGTGAATCCCTCCTATTTATAGAGATCCCGTGTCTAAAACCCTAATGGGTCCTTTCCCTAGTGGGTATTGGATCTGCATCCAATAAGACAAGGGCTCCGTCGGATATCTCATATCCGTACCTCTACTCATCGCAATGCCTACCATATGTGTGTGACCCTCTAGGCCCAATATCGAGCTGGCCGTGAGTCATACCTGTCAGAACTCCTTCTAACTCAGTGAATTATTATCTCTGTAATAATTCACTCGACTCATCGACTACGGAAGTACTAGGCCACTACGCCGTAGTCCCCAGACGATACAAGGGAATCCAATCCATTGGACCTGTCTGTCCTCAGTTACCATGTACCTATAGTCCCTCATCCATCTAATATCCCAGAGACCGTATATCGAGCATGGTGCTGTCAGACCCATACGGTTTCTACTCGAGTCTCGCTCTAATCGGATTCTCCCGGAGAACTCTTTCTCTCTCAACCCGAATGACCCTGGCCAGGGATTTGTCTGAGCAAGAACACATGGGATATTCCTCTCATGATACCGAGAGTGGATGATCCTCTATCGACACTCAATAGCCCTCGTAAGGTCGACTACCACTCCCAATGACCAGCTGTACTAGATCTGGGAACAGCCAAACCTATAAGTCTGGTATCAAAGAGTGGAGCACTCATACAGGACATCCTTGGTGTCTCAAGTCTAAGAACCAGATACACCACTAGGACTACGGAATCGTTGTCTGACAATAAGGCATCATCAACCATCCAGCATTCCGTAAGCGGATCAATCAGTGAACTCATTCTCCAATGAGCACCTGTACTGTATCCCTAGTGTCCCTACACGAGCAGCTATGAGACCAGCTGCATCCATCATATGGACGGGTATACAGCACACCAGTCTATCCGGTTATCACGATGTCCCTCTCGAGTAACCTATGACCGGGATTATTTAGGATATGTGTTTAAAGGTGAATCGATCTCATTATCGTGATCTCATCACGATCCGATTCCCATTGCACAAATCCAAGGACATCACAATATATATGCATTTATGCAATAGTTATAAAGTGATATACGCCAAAATATAATAAGCAAAAAGATTCTGTATCAAGTCACACGTGCCATCACTCATGTGATTGGCTTGCTGGGCACTTATGACTAGCAATCTCCCACTTGACCTAAAGCCAATCACCTATGTGTCTGATCCCCATCAGACCCCTGTGACGCTCAAAGACAATCTGAGACAATGGCTTTGTTAGTGGATCTGCAATGTTATCTTCGGATGGAACTCTTTCCACTGCTACATCTCCTCGGGTCACGATCTCTCTGATAAGGTGGAACCTCCTCAGAACATGCTTAGATTTCTGATGAGACCTAGGTTCCTTCGCTTGAGCAATTGCCTCGTTGTTGTCGCAATATAGGGAAATCGGCTCCTCACTATCCGGCACGACTCCCAAATCTGTGATGAACTTCTTCAACCAGACTCCCTCCTTTGCTGCATCTGATGCAGCAATGTACTCCGCCTCTGTGGTCGAGTCAGCAGTGGTATCTTGCTTGGAACTCTTCCAGCACACTGCTCCTCCATTCAAGGTGTACACATACCCTGAATTCGACTTGCTATCATCGACATCAGACTGAAAACTTGAGTCAGTGAAGCCTTCAACCTTAAGGCTATTACCTCCATATACTAGTAAAAGATCCTTAGTCCTTCTCAAGTACTTAAGGATACACTTTACTGCTTTCCAGTGCTCCAAGCCTGGATCCGCCTGATACCTGCTCGTGACACTCAGAGCATGCGCTATATCAGGCCTAGTACATAGCATGACATACATGATAGACCCTATTGCTGAGGCATAAGGTATCATATTCATGTTTGCCCTTTGGAATTTTCCATGCCAAACCTTTTGACAATGGTTTCTATGTACCTGGACTGGGACAAGCCAAGCATCCTCTTGGATCTATCTCTATAGATTCTAATCCCCAAGATTTAGGATGCTTCCCCTAAGTCCTTTATGGAGAAGTGTCTAGATAACCAAGTCTTTACTGTGGATAGCATTCCTACGTCATTCCCAATGATGAGAATGTCATCCACATATAACACCAAAAAGGTGATAGCGCTCCCACTTACCTTTCTGTATACACAAGGCTCATCTTCGTTCTTAACGAAGTCATAAGATCTGATTGCCTCATCAAATCTTATGTTCCAACTTCGGGAAGCTTGCTTTAGTCCATAAATGGATCTAAGCAACCTACACACCTTATCTGGGCAGTTCTTGGACATGAATCCCTCAGGTTGCATCATATACATCTCCTCCTCGAGGTTCCCGTTGAGGAATGCGGTTTTCACATCCATCTGCCAGATCTCATAATCATAGTGTGCTGCAATAACCAATAGAATTCTGATGGATTTTAGCATTGCTACGGGTGAGAAGGTTTCGTCGTAGTCAACACCTTGCCTTTGACGATACCCTTTAGCCACTTGCCTTGCTTTATAGGTCTCTACCTTTCCATCTACTCCGATCTTTTTCTTAAAGATCTATTTGCAACCGATGGGTACAATACCTTCGGGTGCATCAACTAGGTTCCAAACCTTATTGGAGTACATAGAATCCATCTCAGAATTCATGGCTTCTTGCCACTTCCCGGAGTCTATACTCATAATAGCCTCCTCGTAGGTCTGAGGATCAATATCCTCTACATCCTCTGCTCTAATATGTCCCACATATCTCTCAGGAGGATGGGATACTCTATCAGACCTGCGTAAAGTTGAAACTTGTGTATTAGATACCTGAACAGACTCGGGCTGTAGAGTGGTGCTTGAGCTTGGTTCCCTAACTTCGCTCAACTCTATCATTCTCCCACTGTCTCCGCCAAGAATGTGTTCCTTCTCAAGGAACACTGCTCTCTTAGCTACAAAGACCTTTTGGTCCTCGAGATGATAGAAATAATACCCACAAGTTTCCTTGGGTATCCCACAAATTTGCATCGCTCTGTCCTTGATTCTAACTTATCGGGGTTGTGTCTTTTAATGTGGGCAGGGCAGCCCCAAATCTTAACAACCTTAAGATCAGGCTTGTTCCCTTTCCATATCTCATATGGTGTAGACACTACCGACTTAGTTGGAACTCTGTTCAGAAGGTAAGCTACGGTTTCTAGGGCATATCCCCAGAATGAGATGGGTAGGTCAGCGAAACTCATCATGGACCGTACCATATCTAATAATGTACGATTTCTCCTTTCAGAGACACCATTGAGCTGAGGTGTATAAGGAGGTGTCCATTGGGATAATATCTCATGGTCCTTGAGGAAGTGAGTAAACTCTGTACTTAAGTACTCACCTCCTCGATCTGATCGAAGAGTTTTGATACTCTTTCCAGTCTGGTTCTCCACCTCATTCTTATACTCTCTGAATTTCTCAAATGCCTCGGACTTGTACTTCATTAAGTACACATATCCATACCTTGAGAAATCATCAGTAAATGTAATGAAGTAGGAGTAACCTCCAATGGCATGAGTTGACATGGGTCCACATACATCACTATGTATGAGTTCCAACAACTCAGTGGCTCTCTCTCCGGTTTCACTAAATGGAGAGTTGGTCAGTTTTCCACGAATGCAAGGCTCACAAGTTGCATATGACACATAGTCGAATGGATCTAGATATCCATCATTTAGCAACTTTTGAATCCTTCTTTCATGGATGTGACCTAGCCTACAATGCCACAGGTATGCACTGTTCAACTCATCTCGTTTCCTTTTGAACACATTTACATTCATGATATGTGGAGTGGTGTCTAACATAAATAAACCATTATGCAATGTTCCTTTCGTGATGATCTTATCATCTAATAATATCGAACAACCATTGTTCTCAAAAACAAATTTATATCCACTAACTGTTAAACATGAAATGGAGATAATGTTTTTGATAATAGAAGGAACAAAATAACATGCATCTAATGCAATAAAAGCTCCACTAGGCAGATGTAGAGCGACCTCGCCAACAGCTAATACAGCAACTTTTGCTCCATTACCCATCTTGAGGTCCATCTCGCCTCTCTCTAGTCTCCTAGGCCTTGCCAGAACCTGCAACGAATTGCATATATGATAAGCACTACCGGTATCTAATACCCATGTGTTATCATAAGAGTCTGACAAATGGAGACTGATCATGAATGTACCTGAAGCTTCATCAAGCTTTTGTTTCGCCCTTTCTGCAAGGTACTCTTTGCAGTTTCTCTTCTAGTGCCCATCTTTACCACAGTGGAAGCACTGGCCTTTGTCCTTTGTTGGGTCTTTCTTAGCAACCTTTGCTTTACCTTGTTTGCCCTTGCCCTTTCCCTTCTTAAGGGACCTTTCTGCTTTCCTTTTCTTTCTGGTCTCACCAGTGTAGAGAACAGGCTTCTCTTTCTTAATAGTACTCTCTGCCTCCCTCAACATATTGAGGAGCTCTGGGAGAGTCACCTCAAGCTTGTTCATATTAAAGTTCATTATGAACTGTGAAAAGGAATCTGGTAGGGACTGAAGCACAATGTCCACACACAAGTTATCCTCTAGGACCATTCCTAGACCTGTGAGTTTCTCTATCCACTCAATCATCTTTAGGACATGGTTCTGAACCGGTGTCCCCTCAGTCATCCTAGCGCGGAAAAGGCTCTTGGATATCTCATATCGTTGAGTCCTTCCCTGTTCCTCAAACAATTTACGGACATGTAGGAGAATGGATCTGGCATCCATCTTTTCATGTTGTCTCTGTAACTCTGGAGTCATAGAGCCCAACATATAGCACTGAACAAGAGTGGAGTCATCAATGTACTTCACGTAGCGAGCGATCTCATCCTCGCTTGCCCCTTCTTCGGGCGTAGGCATCACTGTATCAAGGACGTACATGATTTTCTCCGCTGTGAGAACAATTCTCAAGTTACGGAGCCAATCTGTATAATTTGGACTAGTGAGGCGGTTGACATCAAGTATGCCACGTAAGGGATTTGAAAGCGACATTTTCTGAAAATAAAGATGTAGCAAAAATGAATAACATGCAGATTTTGCAAGAAATAAACTATCAAGATATGGACTTCTATCTTAATATGCTCCCACTATTTTATTAACGAGTCACGCGACACCCTCAGCACGTGAAACGGAAGTCTCCGGCAGACTTCTAGTGGGGATCAGGATCCAATCAGCGTCTTAGTGTAACCTCGAGGGACTCGACCAATCACACTAAGCCTAAAAGGTAGACAACTCTTGCCGATCACAACTCCTTGTGATTCCCGTCCTGTTCGGCCTCCGAATCACCATGGCCTCGAGGGACTCGACCAACCATGATGCTCGGTTAAGTCAACACCTTCGTTACAAGATGAGTCTGATTTGATGATATACCCTCGAGGGACTCGACCAAGCATATCATGCCCTCAGGTCACCGGTGACATCTCTATGTCGTAAGCAAGATAGCGAATCGCGATATAGGTGAGTCTCGAGGGACTCGACCAACTCAACCTACACCGGGATTCGGTTCCTACTCATAACGATGGAAGGCCACGTGGGTCAATCTAATTGCCTCACGTTTACCGACTTAATTTTATCGAGAGATGTTTCTATGATTTGGTCTCCTAATATGACATGTCACACATATACATATTTAATATATATCTACATCGCATGCAAATATATATACATATCTAGTATGTGTATAAGCAATCACACCAGATGATCATGGACCACAACCTAATATGATTAGGCCCGAGCCAGTAGGCCTAATCACTCACATCAAGATCTATGTGTGCAACGGTGCATCTCCATGCCTTGTGATCGTCCATCTCGTCCTCGTCGGTTCCGTCGACATCTTGATGCATCTCCATGCATCACGATCGTCCGTCTCGTGGGTCCCGCTATGGCATCCACGCTCCCGCTGCGCCTCCTCATGTGATTACAACTTAATCATAGGCACGCAGGCCCGACAATAAACGAGAAATATAATGGAGGTTCGCAGACCTCAATAATAATAATCACAAGTACACACATCACACGGTCCATGATCATCCGTCCACTCATCATACATCACATGTATAAACAATCATCATCATGTAGGACTACTAGATAATAATAAAAATAATAATCAACTAAACCTTTTAATTAATTAATATTTTCTGAAATCAGGGATATATAGGGAATTTCTCAATTCCTAAGGGTATTTTCGTAATTTGGACAAAAGACAGAAACTGGAATTTCTCAAATTCCGAGGGGGCAAAACTATCTTTTTGCCCAGAAAACCCTAATTCCCTCTTTCTGCTGCCGCTGCCGCCGCCGCCACCCTACTGGCGGCGGCCTGTGCGGCGGGGCGAGGGCGCTGCCCTCGCCTACAGGCGGCACGCCCGCTGGCGGCGATGCCGCTGCGGGTGGGCGCCCCCTTCGGGCGCCGCTGCCTCCGCAGGCGGTGCTGTCCCGCCGGGCGGCCGCCCCTGTGGGGGGAGTTCCGGCCACGGGAGCAGCGGCGGCAGACGCCGCTTCCTTTCGGCGGCAGGCGCCGCTGCCCTGCGGCGCCTCTGCCCGTGGGTTGCCAGCCCCGCCGGCGGCAAGCCTGCTGCAAGCAGGCCGCCGGCCGGCTGCTGCAGACACAGCGCTTGCGGATGCGCCGGCGCTGTGCTGCCTGGCTGCGGCTGCGGCTGGCTACAGGCATGCAGATCGAGGGCAGCAACTGTTGCTGCCCTTCCTTGCTTTTGCGTCAACGATTTTGACGTCAATATTCTTCCTAAACACAACACACGCAGTTCAAAAACCAATCATTCGCACGAACAACCTGGCTCTGATACCACTGTTGGGAAATCATGGGGGCGACATCATATGCGCAGCGGAAGAACAAGAAAACAAAAATCCCCGATTCCCAAAAAGATGTTCATCGTCGTGCGAAGATTGGTGCGCAAAATCCGCAAAAACACAAAACTGCGTATAGAGATTGTGTTACCTAGGGAGATCGTATATCCCTGTTTCCTTGCAGATCCTTAGGAGAGGGTGAAGGAGGTCAAGCGTCCTCCTCTCTAGCGGTGATCCACACAGCAGGGTTGCGACGACGCTCCTCAAAACTCCAGGCCTACTCTGAGGTGGAGAGGGAGAGGAGAATAGGAAGGGCAAGCAAAGACTCTAGCCTATGAGGCTGTGAATCCCTCCTATTTATAGAGATCCCGTGTCTAAAACCCTAATGGGTCCTTTCCCTAGTGGGTATTGGATCTGCATCCAATAAGACAAGGGCTCCGTCGGATATCTCATATCCGAACCTCTACTCATCGCAATGCCTACCATATGTGTGTGACCCTCTAGGCCCAATATCGAGCTGGCCGTGAGTCATACCTGTCAGAACTCCTTCTAACTCAGTGAATTATTATCTCTGTAATAATTCACTCGACTCATCGACTACGGAAGTACTAGGCCACTACGCCGTAGTCCCCAGACGATACAAGGGAATCCAATCCATTGGACCTGTCTGTCCTCAGTTACCATGTACCTATAGTCCCTCATCCATCTAATATCCCAGAGACCGTATATCGAGCATGGTGCTGTCAGACCCATACGGTTTCTACTCGAGTCTCGCTCTAATCGGATTCTCCCGGAGAACTCTTTCTCTCTCAACCCGAATGACCCTGGCCAGGGATTTGTCTGAGCAAGAACACATGGGATATTCCTCTCATGATACCGAGAGTGGATGATCCTCTATCGACACTCAATAGCCCTCGTAAGGTCGACTACCACTCCTAATGACCAGCTGTACTAGATCTGGGAACAGCCAAACCTATAAGTCTGGTATCAAAGAGTGGAGCACTCATACAGGACATCCTTGGTGTCTCAAGTCTAAGAACCAGATACACCACTAGGACTACGGAATCGTTGTCTGACAATAAGGCATCATCAACCATCCAGCATTCCGTAAGCGGATCAATCAGTGAACTCATTCTCCAATGAGCACCTGTACTGTATCCCTAGTGTCCCTACACGAGCAGCTATGAGACCAGCTGCATCCATCATATGGACGGGTATACAGCACACCAGTCTATCCGGTTATCACGATGTCCCTCTCGAGTAACCTATGACCGGGATTATTTAGGATATGTGTTTAAAGGTGAATCGATCTCATTATCGTGATCTCATCACGATCTGATTCCCATTGCACAAATCCAAGGACATCACAATATATATGCATTTATGCAATAGTTATAAAGTGATATACGCCAAAATATAATAAGCAAAAAGATTCTGTATCAAGTCACACGTGCCATCACTCATGTGATTGGCTTGCTGGGCACTTATGACTAGCACAACCGCCCCAGCCGAGAGGTGCAACCGCCCAGAGCTCAGTCTTCGAGCTAGACTGGGCGGTGCAACCTCCTCTGCCAAGAGGTAGCACCGCCAGAGCTCAAGTTTCGAGCTCTGCCAGGCGATGCAACCACCGAGCTCAGTCTTCGAGCTCTGGCAGAGAGGTGCATCAGCCTGAGCTCAGTCTCGAGCTCTGCCAGGTGATGCAATCACCGAGCTCAGTCTTCGAGCTCTGGCAGAGAGGTGGATCAGCCTGAGCTCAGCTTGGAGCTCTGCCAGGTGATGCAACCACCGAGCTCAGTTTCGAGCTCTGCCAGGTGATGCAATCACCAAGCTCAGTCTTCGAGCTCTGCCAGGTGATGCAACCATCGAGCTCAGTCTTCAAGCTCTGGCAGAGAGAAGCAATCGGCAGAGCTCAGTCTTCGAGCTCTACCAGGCGGTGCCACCTCTCCAGTCAAGAGGTGCAACCGCCTGATCCCAGAATTCTGGGATTTGATCGATTTGATCGTTTTGAGCTCGAATTTTGAATTGGGTTGGGGCCTATAAATACCCCACCCATTCAGCACTGAAAAGATACAGACCTACACCGAAATCTTGATCTTTTCTGTGATTCTAAGAGCTCAAAAGTGCTGTAAATCCTTTAAGTCTCCTCCTTCTGTTCTTCAAGTTTTCAGTTGTAAAGTGAGGAGAGAAAGGTCTGTAAAGGTTGTCTCCTAAGCCTGTCAAAAGGAGAGAAACTGTAAGAGGGAAGTTTGGCCTTCGCCCATTGAAGGAAGGCACCTAGTTGACGTCGGCAACCTCACCGGTGGAGGAAGCCAAAAGTGGAGTAGGTCAAGGCTGACCGAACCACTCTAAATCTCTGGTTTGCGTTTATTTTCGAGCACTTTATCATTACTGCAAACCTCCCTCATCACTACTGCTCTCTGCGCTTTCACGAACAAGTTCTAAGTGTTGTTCTTCCAAATCTGCATTCAGACGTAAATTCGTATTTTCATACATTACAGTTTACGTTTACGTTTGATTCTGCAGAACTGTTTTCCGTACTTTTACGAACGAGTTTCTTTGCAGTCTACGCTTACATTTTAATCCTATTAATAACTGCAATCTGTCCACTACGATTTTACGAACGAGTTTCAACATTTAGACGTAAAACTGCATTCAGACGTAAATTGGCTTTCCTCGCTCAATCATCAGATTTCAGTTCACGTTTACGTCTTGATTTCAACTGCATACTGTCTTCTGCGAGTATACAAACGAGTTTCAAAGTTTAGACGTAAATCTGCGTCTAGACGTAAAACTGCGTTTAGACGTAAATCTGCGTTTAGACGTAAAACTGCGTTTAGACGTAAATCTGCGTTTAGACGTAAAACTGCGTTTAGACGTAAATCTACGTTTAGACGTAAATCTGCGTTTAGACGTAAATCTGCATTTAGACGTAAATCTGAGTTTAGACGCAAAACTGCGCTTAGACGCAAAACTGCGCTTAAACGCAATCTGCGCTTAGACGCAAACTGCACTTAGATACAAACTGAGAATTTTAGTTTTGCATCATAATAGTTTTTGAACGAACGCAGCTTTTGGTTTTTAAATTATTGTAAGATTTCCGCTGCACTAATTCACCCCCCCCCTCTTAGTGCTCTCGATCCTAACAACTACTATTCAAGAGGCAAAAGATCTGCGCAACTTCCCTCTTGAAGAACTAATCGGGTCATTAATGACCTACGAAATGACTTGTAAAGCTCATGAAGAGCAAGAAGACATCCTTCCAAAGAACAGGAAGGATATGGCACTTAAAACTTCAGAATGCCACTTGAGAGAAAACTCAAGTGATGAGGACTGTGATGATGACTTGGCACTTCTAACAAGAAAATTTAAAAAATTCTTTAAAAGAAACAAGTTTAAGAATGACACAAAAAATAAACTTGAACCCAAGAAGGACCAAGTTATTTGTTATGAATGCAAAAAGCCAGGACACTACAAGAGTGATTGTCCCCAAGTCAAAAGGAGAACATCAAAGAAGAAGGCGCTTCAAGCAACATGGGATGACTCGAGCGCATCCGAAGAAGAGGAGTCCAACACCGAGCAAGTTGCTCATTATGCCTTAATGGCCATCGGAGATGAGGTATTAAATTTAATAGATGCAGATTTATCATTTGATGAATTATTAAATACTTTCCATGAATTATTTGATGAATGTAAGACTATTAGTAGAAAATACAAATTGCTAAAAAAAGGAGCATGATAGTTTTATCTATAATTTCGATAAGTTAAACGCTAAACATCATGATAGTTTAAGCTCATGCATAAAATGCCATGATCTAGAAACTCTCCAAAAAGAAAACTTA
Source organism: Musa acuminata AAA Group (assembly GCF_036884655.1). Lineage (NCBI taxonomy): Eukaryota > Viridiplantae > Streptophyta > Magnoliopsida > Zingiberales > Musaceae > Musa > Musa acuminata. Next base: position 15,428,018 of record NC_088345.1, read on the forward strand.
CTGCTTAAGGACACCTTGAAGAAATTCGAGGTTGGCAGCAAGTCATTAAACATGATCCTTACAAATAAGGGTCACGTTCCCAAAAGAAGTGGAATTGGATTTGTGAGAAGTCCTCACCAAAATCCAACCACCTTCATAAAAGGCCCCATCTTACATGTTCGACATCAAGACAAATGTAACTTCTGTTGCAAATTTGGACACAAGACACATTATTGTCCATTCAAGAAAATAAGTCCAAACAAATTGATTTGGGTTCCTAAAGGAACCATGATAAATTCTATGCAACATGATAGAAAATGTAGATCTATTTGTGAGGCACCCAAAAGCAAATGGGTACCTAAAAATCATCCTTTCTTGTAGAAAACTAAACTATCGCAAGCTAGGAGCAAGAGATGGTACCTTGATAGTGGATGCTCAAGGCATATGACCAGAGATCCATCTCAATTCTCTAAGCTCACTAGCATAGACGAAGGCTATGTCACCTTCGGAGACAACAACAAGGGTAAAATCATTGGCAAAGGAACCATAGGTAACAAATCCAACTTTTTTATTGAAGATGTTTTGTTAGTTGATAGTTTAAAATATAACCTCTTGAGCATTAGTCAATTATGTGATAAATGATATATTGTCAGATTTGAATCTAATGCTTGCATCATTGAAAAATCACACAAAAACATATCTATGATTGCACTAAAACAAAATAACGTATACACTATTGACATCAATGATTTGTGTAATGAAATGTGTTTTTCTGTTTTGAATGAGGATGCTTGGATATGGCATAGAAGATTAGGTCATGCTAGCATGAAACTAATCACTCAAATATCATCTAAAGAACTTGTAAGAGGAATTCCTCATATCAAGTTCATCAAAGATAATGTATGTGATGCTTGCCAATTAGGAAAACAAATTAAGGGTAGTTTCAAATCTAAGAATCAGATAAGCACCTCTAGGCCCTTACAATTGATCCATATGGACTTGTTCGGACCAATCTCCACATCAAGCCTAGGAGGTAGCAAATACGCTTTCATCATCGTGGATGACTATAGCAGATACACATGGACTTACTTCTTAAAACAGAAAAGTGAATGCCTTAGATATTTTACCAAGTTTTGTAAACTTGTTCAGAATGAGAAAGGTTCTATGATTTCATCAATTAGAAGTGACCATGGTGGTGAATTTCAAAACCATAATTTCCAGGAATTTTGTGAACTCAATGGATACAACCATAATTTCTCTACTCCTAGAAATCCTCAACAAAATGGAGTAGTAGAAAGAAAAAATCGGAATTTACAAGAAACGGCAAGAACCACGTTGAATGAACACAACCTACCCAAATATTTTTGGGCCGAAGCCGTAAATACTGCATGCTACATTTTGAATAGAGTTCTGGTAAGACCCCTACTAACCAAAACTCCCTATGAGTTATGGAACAACAAAAAACTCAATGTTTCATATTTTAAAGTCTTTGGGTGTAAGTGTTTTATCTTGAATGAAAAGGATAACTTAGGAAAATTTGTTGCAAAATCCGATGAAGGAATCTTTCTTGGTTATTCTTCAGTTTCTAAAGCCTTTCGTATTTTCAATAAAAGAACTTTAATTATCGAAGAATCCATTCATGTTGTTTTCAATGAGATTTCCGAAATCAGGAAAAATGATCTTGATGATGATGTTAATTTTGATTCCTTAAATTTAAATGAAACCCCTTCTCCAACTAGCAACTTGGATGCATCCACTTTCGAAACATCCTTACCCAAGGATTGGAAGTATGTAGATGGTCATCCCAAGGAGCTAATCTTAGGAGACACGTCAAAGGGGGTTCAAACACGATCTTCTCTTAAAAATTTTTGTGCGAACGCCGCCTTCCTCTCCCAAATTGAACCCAAATGTGTTGACGAAGCCATGAAAGATGATTCATGGATTATCGTAATGCAAGATGAACTGGATCAATTTGAGAGAAATGAGGTGTGGAAGCTTGTTCCTAGGCCAAATGACCATTTAGTTATTAGTACTAAATGGGTCTTCAGAAACAAGCAAGATGAAAATGGTATCTTGGTTAGAAACAATGTTAGATTAGTGGCCAAAGGTTTCAACCAAGAAGAAGGTATCGATTATGAAGAAATCTTTGCTCCTATGGCTCGATTGGAAGCCATAAGGATGCTCTTTACCTACGCTAGTAGTAATAATTTTAAGTTGTTTCAAATGGATGTTAAAAGCGCTTTTCTAAATGGCTTTATTTCCAAAGAAGTTTATGTTGAACAACCTCCTGGATTTGAAAATGATAGCCTTCCTAATCATGTGTTTAGATTAACTAAAGCTCTCTATGGTTTAAAACAAGCCCCAAGGGCTTGGTATGAGAGACTTAGTTCTTTTCTTATCGAAAATAATTTCACAAAAGGCAAGGTTAATACTACATTGTTCATCAAGAATTTTGAAAATAATTTTCTCATTATTCAGATTTATGTTAATGATATTATCTTTGGCTCTACAAATGAATCTCTTTGTGAATCATTTGCTAAAACTATGAGTCTTGAATTCGAAATGAGCTTAATGGGAGAATTAACATTCTTCATAGGCTTACAAATCAAACAACTAAGCAATGGCATCTTTATTAGTCAAACTAAATATGCTATGAATTTATTAAAAAAATTTAATATGAATAACTCAAAGGCTATTAACACTCCTATGAGCACCTCCACTAAGTTAGAAATTGATGAAAGTGGAGAAAGCTTCAATCAAAAAACTTATAGGGGTATGATAGGAAGTTTACTTTACCTCATTGCAACCAGACCAGACATCATGTTCAGTGTAGGACTTTGTGCTAGATTTCAATCAAATCCTATCTCATCTCAAAGTAGTTAAAAGAATACTTAGATATCTTAATGGAACCACAAATCTAGGATTATGGTACCCAAAATCAAAAAATTTTGAGTTAACAGCTTATGCTGATGCGGACTTTGCTGGCTGTAGACTAGATAGAAAAAGCACATCAAGATCATGTCAATTTTTAGGATATGCCCTTGTTTCCTGGTCATCTAAGAAACAAAACTCGGTTGCACTATCAACAACCGAAGCTGAATATATTGCAGCAAGTGCATGTTGTGCACAAGTTGTATGGATGAAAAACACCTTAAAAGATTACAAAGTTAATCTTAAAGATATTCCCATTAAATGTGATAACACGAGTGCAATATGCTTAACTAAGAATCCTATACAACACTCAAGAACAAAACATATTGATATTAGACATCACTTTATACGAGATCATGTTACTAATCATGACGTAACCATAAAGTTCATTGATACTAAACATCAACTAGCTGATATTTTTACAAAACCTCTAAGTGAAGAACAATTTGATTTCATAAGAAGAGAATTAGGAATGTTGATGTGTCCAAATAGACAAACTAGTTAAAACTTTTTTTTTGGACTTTATTGAATGATCAAATCACTTGATTGCCATTACATAACATGTGTTGAAATGTTTTGTCTTCATGATTATATTTGAAAATCAGTAGCATAATCGTGTCCGAATGCATCTCATTATCCGAATGCTATAAATCAGATTTTCTCGTACACTTTTATGAAAAACATTTTTCTGAAATAAATTTGATGAAGTGATTCCTGCATATGAATTCCATCTTGAAATATCTTTACTTGTACAAAGGATTATAACAAAAAAGGGGAAGAAGTATTCAAAGCAATCTATGTAAAATTCCTCTATAAGCTTGCTTATATTATTTTCCTGGTATCACAATTACCATACTTTTTATTGATGACAAAGGGGGAGAAATATATGAATTGATAAACACTGCTATGATTATGTCTATGATTATGTCATACTTGCATCACCAAGAAATATATGAATTGATGCTATAAACACTGCTATGATTATGCCATGCTTGCATCACCGAGAAATATATGAATTGATGCCATGAACACTGATGCTATGATTATGCCATCCTTGCATCACCAAGAGATATATGAACATATGCTATAGTTTCCATTATGCCTTGAGTTGATACCTTACCATGTGAAGATATGCAAAACTTGCAAAAATTTGACATGTTTACATCATGTAATGATATCATAATATTACTTCACAGCTTTACATGTTGATATTCTACTACATGATGAATAGTTACACTCACAATCATATAAAATTTGATGATGGATGTCAAGCCTTGACATCATCCTTAAAGAGATACATCATGATAGGTATCATGATGGGAGTATTGATAAGTTTAAATGATCTAACTTATCAATATGTCACTTGAATTCTTAGGTTTTGAATTCAAGGTTGACTTATCTCAACTATGGCATATAGACAGGGGGAGTTAAGGATAACTCCATTATCAATTGATTGTCATCATCAAAAAGGGGGAGATTGTTGAATCTCGGATTTTGATGATGAAGTCAATTGTCATTTGTTGTCTAATCTATGTGTTGAGATAAGTGTACAGGATTAACTACGATGAAAGTTAGACAAGCAGCAGGAGTTGCGCCGGAGTCAAGTTCATGATCACGTTGGGAGTCCGAGAGTTCGACGGAAGTTCGGACAGTCGTCGAAGGTTCTGCGGGAACAAATCCGAGAAGTCCAGAAGCTTGCCAAGCGAAGCTCGTCAGAACTCGCCAAGTGGATCGTCGCAAGTCCAGGAGTTTGCCGGAAGTCCGTAGGAGCATCACCGAGGGTTCATCGGATGATCGACGGAAGTTCGCCGGAAACTCGCCGGAAGAAGCGATTGACGCACCGAAGCAAAGCTGCAGAAATTGTCTTAGAATTAATTGTAGTTAGCACGTTGATTAAGTTGGAAATGGGAGGTGATCCCGTTAACTTAATCTTGGGGCATTTGGGCCCCTGAAAAATTGAAATTGGGCTGAATGGAGCTACCCATTCGGACCCTGATTGCACTAGGAGGTGCAACCGCCCAAGCCAGGAGGTAGCACCGCCTGGGCTAAGTCTCCTAGGGAGATTGGGCGGTGCAACCGCCCCAGCCAGGAGGTGACACCGCTTGGGCTCAGTCTCCGAGCGAGACTGGGCGGTGCAACCTCCCCTAACAGAGAGGTAGCACCGCCAGAGCTCGGTCTTCGAGCTCTGGCAGGAGGTGCAACCGCCTCAGTCAGGAGGTGGCACCGCCTGGGGCTCAGTCTCCAAGCCAGACTCAGGCGATGCAACGGCCCCTGACAGAGAGGTGCAACCGCCTGGGCTCAGTCTTCGAGCTCTGCCAAGCTGTGCAACCGCTCTAGTCAGGAGGTGCAACCGCCTGATCCCGGAATTCCGGGATTTGATCGTTTTGAGCTCCAAATTTGAACTGGGTTGGGGCCTATAAATACCCCACCCATTCAGTACTGAAAGGATACAGACCTACACCAAAATCTTGATCTTTTCTGTGATTCTAAGAGCTCAAAATTGTTGTAAAGCCTAAAAGTTCTCCTCCTATTCTTCAAAGTTTTGAGTTGTAAAGAGAGGAGAGAAAGGTTCTGTAAGAGTTGTCTCCTAAGCCCGTCAAAAGGAGTGAAACTGTAAAAGGGCAGTTGGCCTTCGCCTATTAAAGGAAGGCCTCTAGTTGACGTCGGTGACCTTATCGGTGGAGGAAGCCAAAAGTGGAGTAGGTCAAGACTGACCGAACCACTCTAAATCTCGATTTGCATTTACTTTGAGCATTTTATCATTACTGCAAAGCTCCTAAATATCAACTGCCTTCTGCGCTTTTACGAACGAGTTTCTAAGTTCAGATCTTTCTGAATGTGCGTTTAGACATAAATCGGTATTTTCGTGCGATCATTACATTGCAGTTTACGTTTACGTTTTGACTCCACTTATAACTGCAAACTACTTTCTGCGCATTTATAAAACGCATCTCAAAGTTTAGTATCTTCAGAATCAGTATTTAGACGTAAACTACGTTTAGACGTAAAACTGCGTTTATACGCAAACTGCGTTTAGACGTAAACTATGTTTAGACGTAAACTGCATTTAGACGCAAACTGCGTTTAGACGTAAACTGCGTTTAGATGCAAACTGCGTTTAGACGTAAACTGCACTTAATCTTAAGTAATCTTAGAATCAGCTTTTACATCGAAATTGTTTTTATCGAACGAACGCAGCTTTCGGTTTTAATCGCTGAAAGATTTCCGCTGCACTAATTCACCCCCCCCCCCCCCCCCCCCCCTCTCTTAGTGCTCTCAATCCTAACACATCCATCTTTTCATGTTGTCTCTGTAACTCAGGAGTCATAGAGCCCAACATATAGCACTGAGCAAGAGTGGAGCCATCAATGTACTTCATGTAGCGAGCGATCTCATCCTCGTTTGCCCCTTCTTCGGGCGTAGGCATCACTGTATCAAGGACGTACACGATTTTCTCCGCTGTGAGAACAATTCTCAAGTTACGGAGCCAATCCGTTTAATTGGACCAGTGAGACGGTTGACATCAAGTATGCCACGTAAGGGATTTGAAAGCGACATTTTCTGAAAATAAAGATGCAGCAGAAATGAATAACATGAAGATTTTGCAAGAAATAAACTATCAAGATATGGACTTCTATCTTAATATGATCCCACTATTTTACTAACAAGTCACGTGACACCCTCAGCACGTGAAACGGAAGTCTCCGGCAGACTTCTAGTGGGGATCAGGATCCAATCAGCATCTTAGTGTAACCTCGAGGGACTCGACCAATCACACTAAGCCTAAAAGGTAGGCAACTCTTGTCGATCACAACTCCTTATGATTCCCGTCCTATTCGGCCTCCGAATCACCATGGCCTCGAGGGACTCGACCAACCATGATGCTCGGTTAAGTCAACACCTTCGTTACAAGATGAGTCTGATTTGATGATATACCCTCGAGGGACTCGACCAAGTATACCATGCCCTCAGGTCACCGGTGACATCTCTATGTCGTAAGCAAGATAGCGAATCGCGATATAGGTGAGTCTCGAGGGACTCGACCAACTCAACCTACACCGGGAATCGGTTCCTACTTATAACGATGGAAGGCCACGTGGGTCAATCTAATTGCCTCACGTTTACCTACTTAATATTATCGAGAGATGTTTCTATGATTTGGTCTCCTAATATGACATGTCACACATATACATATTTAATATATATCTACATCGCATGCAAATATATATACATATCTAGTATGTGTATAAGCAATTACACGAGATGATCATGGACCACAACCTAATATAATTAGGCCCGAGCCAGTAGGCCTAATCACTCACATGCCCTGTGATCGTCCATTTCGTCCTTGTCGGTTCCATCGACATCTTGATGCATCTTCATGCATCACGATCGTCCATCTCGTGGGTCCCGCTATTGCATCCACTCTCCCGCTGTGCCTTCTCATGTGATTAAAACTTAATCATAGGCACGTAGACCCAACAATAAACGAGAAATATAATGGAGGTTCGTAGACCTCAATAATAATAATCATAGGTACACACATCACACGGTCCATGATCATCCATCCACACATCATACATCACATGTATAAATAATCATCATCATGTAGGCCTACTAGATAATAATAATAAAATAATAATAATCAACTAAATCTTTTAATTAATTAATATTTTCTAAAATCAGGGACATTATACGGAATTTTTGAATTCATAGGGGTATTTTCGTAATTTGGACAAAAGATAAAAAATTAGAATTTCTCAAATTTCGAGGGGCAAAACTGTCTTTTGCCCAGAAAACCCTAATGCCTTTTCCCCTTTTCGCTGTTGCCGCCGCCGCCACCCTACCGGCAACGGCCTGTGTAGCGGGACGAGGGCACTGCCCTCGCTTGCAGGCGGCACGCCCGCTGGCAGCGCTACCGCTGCGGGTGGGCGCCCCTTTTGGACGCCGCCGCCTCCGTAGGCAGTGCTGTCCCACCGGGCGACCGCCCCTTAGGGGGGTTTCGCCTGCAGGAGCATCGGCGGCGGGCGCCGCTGGGGCAGCGGCGCCTCTGCCCATGGGCTGCCAGCCCCGCCGGCAGCAAGCCTGCTGCAAGCAGGCCCCCGACCGACTGCGGCAAACGTAGCCCCTGTGCTGCCCGCCTTCGGCTGCGCTACACGCACGCAGATCGATGGCAGCAACTATTGCTGCCCTTCCTTGTTTTTGCGTCAATAATTTTGACGTCAAAATTCTTCCTCAACACAACACACGCAGTTCAAAAACCAATCATTCGCACGAACAACCTGGCTATGATACCACTGTTGGGAAATCCTTGGGGGCGACATCATATGCGCAGCGGAAGAACAAGAAAAACAAAATCCCCAATTCCCAAAGAGATATTCGTCGTCGTGCAAAGATTGGTATGCAAAAATCCCTGTTTCCTTGCAGATCCTTAGGAGAGGGTGAAGGAGGTCAAGCGTCCTCCTCTCTAGCGGTGATCCACACAGTAGGGTTGCGACGACGCTCCTCTAAACTCCAGACCTACTCTGAGGTGGAGATGGAGAGGAGAATAGAAAAAGGCAAACCAAAGCTCTCTAGCCCATGGGGCTCTGAATCCCTCCTATTTATAGAGGTCCCCTGTCAAACCCTAATGGGTCCTCCGCTAGTGGGTATTGGATCTGCATCCAATAAGACAAGGGCTCCGTCGGATATCTCATATCCGAACCTCTATTCTTCGCAATGCCTACCATATGTGTGTGACCCTCTAGGCCCAATATCGAGCTGGTCGTGAGTCATACCTGTCAGAACTTCTTCTAACTCAGTGAATTATTATCTCTGTAATAATTCACTCGACTCATCGACTACGGACGTACTAGGCCACTACGCCGTAGTCCCCAAACGATATAGGGGAATCCAATCCATTGGACATGTCTATCCTAATTTACCGTGTACCTATAGTCCCTCATCCATCTAATATACTAGAGATCGTATATCGAGCATGGTATTGTCAGACCCACACGGTTTCTTCTCGAGTCTCGCTCTAATCGGATTCTCCCAAAGAACTCTTTCTCTCTCAACCCGAATGACCCTGGCCAGGGATTTGTCTGAGCAAGAACACATGGGATATTCCTCTCATGACGCCGAGAGTGGATGATCCTCTATCGACACTCAATAGCCCTCGTAAGATCGACTACCACTCCCAATGACTAGCTGTACTAGATATGGGACAGCCAAACCTATAAGTCTGGTATCAAAGAGTAGAGCACTCATACAGGACATCCTTGGTGTCTCAAGTCTAAGGACCAGATACACCACTAGGACTACGGAATCGCTGTCTGACAATAAGGCATCATCAACCATCCAGCATTCCGTAAGCGGATCAATTAGTGAACTCATTCTCCAATGAGCACCTGTACTATATCCCTAGTGTCCCTACACAAGTAGCTATGAGACCAGCTGCATCCATCATATAGACGGGTATACAGCACACCAGTCTGTCCTATTATCACGATATCCCTCTTGAGTAACCTATGACCGGGATTATTTAGGATATGTGTTTAAAGGTGAATCGATCTCACTATCGTGATCTCATCACGATCCGATTCCCATTGCACAAATCCAAGGACATCACAATATATGTATGCATTTATGCAATAGTTATAAAGTGATATATGCCAAAATATAATAAGCAAAAAGATTCTATATTAAGTCACATGTGCCATCACTCACGTGATTGGCTTGCTGGGCACCTATGACTAGCACTTCTATCGATACGTCAACCGATCCTCCAACTCGACGTCCAATTTTCTGACATGTTCCACTCTAGCCTAACATGATTCTTCCTACTTTTAATTATCATTCCCTGATCGAAGCTTCCTATGTCACTCAAAACGTGGATTAGAACATAAACACATCAAATGGTTTCATGATCAAAATCTGAGATTCAATAGGTGGCATCGCTAGAGGCTCAGTCTCTCAAGCATTGATTGGGTGGTGGTACTACTGCCCAAACTAGCGATAGTAACACTCAGATAGTTAGTGGTACCACCTAGACACGATCTTCTAGGCTATGTCAGGTGGTTGTACTGCTTAGACTAGTGGTAGTATCACCCATGCAAGGGTGTTCGGCGATATTATTACCCAGTACTAACGATAGTACCGCCAAAACCCCAAAAACCCAAAATGATACTTTTTTTGGTTTCATTTTTGAAGTCATTTGGGGCCTATAAATACCTCACTCATCCCTGCTCGGTTTATAGAAGAACTGGGAACAAAATCTTGTGACTCTAAGTGAGAAAACTCTCTTATAATCTTTTAAGAGTTCCTCTCCTCTTCTTTAAAAGCTTAGAATTCTGTTTGAGGGAGATGTAAGACTTATAGAAGTTCTCTCCTAAACCTATGAAAATAAGAAAGAGTTGTAAAAGGGTACTTGATCTTCGTCTATTGAAAAAAGATCATTAGTGAAAGATCATTAGGAAGCTTCCTATATCATTCAAAATATGGATTAGATCATAAACACATCAAATGGTTTAATGATCAAATCTGAGATTCAATAGGTGGCATCGCTAGAGGCTCAATCTCTCAAGCATTGATTGGGTGGTAGTACTGCCCAAACTAGCGATAGTACCACTCAGATAGTTAGTGGTACCATCCAGACATAATCTTTTAGGCTATGTCAGGTGGTTGTACTGCTTAGACTAGTGGTAGTATTACCCATGCAAGGGTGTTCGGCAATATTATTACCCAGTACTAACGTTAGTACCGCCAAAACCCCAAAAACCCAATATGAGACTTTTTTTTGTTTCATTTTTGAAGTCATTTGGGGCCTATAAATACCTCACTCATCCCTGCTCGGTTTATAGAAGAACTATGAACAAAAGCTTGTGACTCTAAGTGAGAAAACTCTATTATAATCTTTTGAGAGTTCCTCTCCTCTTCTTTAAAAGCTTAGAATTATGTTTGAGGGAGATGTAAGACTTGTAGAAGTTCTCTCCTAAACCTATGAAAATAAGAAAGAGTTGTAAATGGGTACTTGATCTTCGCCTATTGAAAAAAGATTATTAGTAAAAGCTATGGTCTTAACGGAAAAGGAATCGAGAGTGGACGTAGGTCGGTCACGACTAAACTACTATAAATCCGGTGTGCTCTTTTTTTTTACTATTTACCTTTATTACTTACTAATTTTGTTGCTCATTCCACTTTACACTTATTTTCGATATCGATTTACATAAATCGTCAAAAGTTTCTAATAGCACTAATTCATCCCTCTCCCCCCCTCTTAGTGTCATTCACGAGTCTAACATAAATTACATATATTATTATATTAATAATTTATTATCAGTTAACATGTCACGTAAGTAAATTCTAACATCTGTCAACTCAGACATGATTAGAGTGACTTATATACTATGTTTTTTAAAATATATAGATTATTTTAGATACAAATAAAATCATAAGGGCTTAAGTAGTCCATGACTAAAACTATAAGAGCTAAAATGGACCCATTTTTTTAAACTTAAATTATACGTATCATTATATTAATAATTTATTATGAGTCAATATATCACATAAGTAGATTATAACGTATATTAACTCAGACTTAACAGGATAGACTTATATACTATATTTTTAAAAATATAAAAATTATTTTAGATATAAGTAAACCATAGAGGCTTACGTGGTCTACGACTAAAATTATAAGAATTAAAATAAACCTTAACCCTACATTTTATATTATCCTAATAGAGATTGTGTCAAGATACTACTAAATCTACTAGCCAGACATCTACTGTCTCTTTTGCCTTCGAGAACGATTCATCTTTGTTTGAGGTACCGACTGTACAACTCTGAGTGTCTTCTTGATTGTTCCCTTTCTTTCTATATGCATTCTTCTTATTCTTCTAACACTCCTTAATGTGTCTCATTTTGCCACAATTATAGCACTTGATTTTTTTTTTTTTAGGGAATTGATATACTCCATTTGTTGCTCCCACTTGGGAAATGCTTCATTGATCTTCCTCTCATTCTAGATAACACCTCAACCTACTGCAATGTCACTAATTTATCTTTCTTATTTTTGCACCTATTTTTCTTTTCTAGAATTACGACTATAACATTAAGGCTAAACTAACTATGATGTTGGTCAGGTTGATAATGAGTTGATCATATAAATCAGTTAGACTCTGACGAAAAAGCTTAGGACATCTCTTTAATATTATGCTCCATAGGTAAAAGTTGACAGAACAATAAGGGTATTAATATGATTAGTTATGAATTCTAAGATATTATGAATGTCAAGCCTTCTCTTTTAAGAAAATCTTATTATGAAATGATTTAGCTTCATATAGTCCTATAGAGTATCTCATATCTCTTTGTTGTTATCTTCTCTATGATACTTGATATAATTTTGTCCGTCAGGTCATGTGCAATTTGACGATTACGTTGTCGTCCATCTCCTCCACCTTTTATTGTCAATAAAAATCTTTGGGACTATCTCCAATTATCATTAAGCAATTGTCCGTTCATAGAATTGCCCCCAACTTCATCTTCCACACAGAGAAATTGCTTCTATAACTTCTTCAAATTTTGTAGTCATTATTTTACTTGATATGTTTTCCTACTTGAATCGGCTCCCATAATTTGTTGTGAACACAATCTTTAGATTTTCTAAAGCTTTGGCTCTAATACTACTATTAGGAAAAAGGAACAAAAGTAAAACTGGATGCAAGGAAACAATATCTAGCTAAAATAATAAAGTTGAAGATTAAAAATCAATTGAAATAATGAGACCAAGGTATAACTTAGTAAAATCCTGAGGAAAAAATTCACAGGCAAGTTAGAAGGCATTCAATATAAAAGATGGGGGGTACAACATTATGTTATAATCGGATAAATAAAGGAAGAGAAAATCACAAAGGGAAAAAAAAAAAAATGAGGGAGGAACCAAACGAAGCAAAAGAACAATTCTTCCTCTTCTCACTTCGTCTCTTTTCATTTTATTCCTCTCTGCATTTCACTCGATCAATGCACACACGGTACCTTATATAAGGCACCAGAGGAGATTGCAGAAACCATATCCAAGCCACCTTGCGTAGGAGGTTGCAACTTTGTCCGAGGAGATGAGATTCCATAGGTTGCAACCAGCCACGCCTAAATAGGTGAGATCACAATGTCACTATTAGCAACAGAGTCGAACAAAAATTCCAACCAAAAGGGCCACTTCCCTCTCTTAAAAAAAGATGATTTCATGACTACGGCGAACCTAGTGAACTAATTGGTCACCCTATTATCCTTTCTATATTTATAATGTTTTCAATCAGATTTTATAATATTTTTATCATTATGGTCAAAATATTATAATATTTTTTTTATTTTTATTTCAATTATTTTATTTTTAAACTATTATAAACAAATGATATATCAAATGATTTCTAATATACTTTAATTTCTTTTTCGCGATTGGAACAAAGCATAACCTCTAGCCATCCCCTTATCCTATCTCTCTTTTAGTATCGTTCTTTTTCTTTTCTGTTTTATCTCTTCACATAAAACAGCTCAATGCTCCCTCATCAGAACAACCCAGACGATGGCCAATTGGAGCTTCAATGTTTGGGTCACCCGATTACATTTAACAAAATTGACTAACCCAAGTGGACCTCCACACTTGGCTCACAGTATTACACGTAACAAAATAAGGACAGAATCACTTCAAATTGACTAGTCAAATGTTAAGCAAACTCTATTAAATTCGAACAAATTGTAACAGGCATTCTTGATCATAAAACACAGGATGGAAGCCCTTCTCCTAACAATCCAAGCCTAGCTTGGCTAACCATGGCTTCCTCCTACCCATCTAACGGCCAACATAAAGTCTTTAACCAAACTCTATTAAACTCGAACAAATTGTAACAGGCATATCCTCGATCATAAACACAGGATGGAAGTCTTTCTCCTAGCAATGCAAGCCTACCGAATAAGCGAACCCCTAGCTTGGCTAACCATGGCTTCCTCCTGCTTCTAATGGCTAACATAAAGTCCTCTAAAAATACCACAGACAATATCATAGCTGACGATGAGTGCACCATAGATGTCCTCCTTTTGAACTGTTGAAAAATGCATCAAAAGAATAAGCATCCTCCTTTTGAACTGTTGAAAAATGCATCAAAAGAATAAGCATCGAACGAGTTAATACAAAGTAGTCAATGAGACATTAAGGACATGGGATCTACTGTAGAATAGAAGAGCTAAACAAAGCCCATGTTTACAAATCTGACAAAGTCATCCAACATTAATAAGCTTGTTCTAAAATGTTAAACGATAACACTTGTTGCCATATCCTCTAGAAATAAGCTGAAATTTTTTAACCTAGCATAAGTTTATCCTAAGGTGACAAATCCAACCCACAATGAAGAAAGCTTATCAGTACAGTCGCAACGAATGAATAGGGGTTCCATAAATCCCAAAAATATAACTAGTACATAGGTTTCCCACTTACCGAAAGAAGACAGTTATGGCTAGTCAAAGTTTCAAAGAATGGAAGGATTGGAGATACAAGCACTATCATCATTGTCATGAATTTTTTGTGTACCTATAACAAGCAAAATAGTTCCCAAGTGAGGCAACATTGAACCCACCTGTCGCTGCTGCCAAAAAACAACACCACCACCACCAATTTATTCCCTTAGGAACCACAGCATGATGATCTCACTGCAGCAGTACCGTCAGCGGCGGTCTGATCTGGTTTGTTTATCTTGATCATCCGATCCTGCAGCAAGATAACTTATTATATCTTCACACTTGGGAGTCGTGCTATTTTGACATAGGAAAAGGTTGCTTCTACCTCAGATTTTGTATCACTTTCTGCCAGTCTCTGCTTGATATCTCTAGCTATTGAAAAGAAGACTTCTTCAACATTGAGATTTGTCTTTGCACTCTGCAACATATCAGACATTTGTTAAAAAATTACCATAAATTAGCACATAGCCAAATCCAGCAAGAACACAGACAGTCTCAAAAAACTTGATCCCATATTCATCAGCAAGAGCTTGTCCCCTTGATGTTGGCACAGCCTGCAAGGAACAATTCAGTTGAAACAAAAATGATTTTTAGAAACAATTCTTGAGACAGCAAAGGCTTTGATGAACTAGTGCCCTAAAAGATATACAAACCAAATTTTGGTGGAACCCAGTAAAACATACCCTTTTACTTTCATCCATATCAGCCTTGTTACCAACCAGAACTTTATTAACATTATCAGAAGCATGCTGTTCAATGTTACGAATCCAGTTCCTGATGTCTGTGTGTTACCATGCACAGAGGAAAGCAGCATAAGAGAACAAGCAAAGGCAGAACTCAAGTGAGAGTACAAAGAAGATGATTACTATTGAAAGAAGATTCATCAGTTACATCATACACAAGCAAAATGCCCATAGCCCCTCGATAGTAAGCTGAAAGGAAAAAAATGATGAATTGGTTACCATATTAAAGTTTAGACAACATATATTGCACATAGCCCAACATCAAAAGCAATAAGAAAAATACCAGTTGTGATAGTTCGAAAGCGTTCCTGACCAGCTGTGTCCCAAATCTGCAGCTTAATCCTCTTGCCATCCAGCTCAATTGTTCTTATCTTGAAATCAATGCTGCACAAATATCAACCAATAGACATTAAAACCAGAGAACACTACTAAAATTAGATTAAGAATCCAATTACAAACAAGCAAATATAAATTGTCATTCCCTGAAACTACACCCACCCAATTGTGGTAATAAAACTGGTGGTGAAGGAACCATCCGAGAAACGCAAAAGAAGGCAGCTCTTCCCAACACCTAAAAATTATCATTTCACGTTGCACAAAATCAACTATGAAACATGATATAGAATTAGAGAATCTCAAGAAGATGGAATTTATAATTTATGGCAAACTTCTCACATCTCATCAGCCAAGTGCATTGCCAGTTTGCAATGTGACAATAATATCTGTTCTCTTTATACCATATGCTTTAGCATAATAATTTAACTTGTGTCATTCTGCATCTCAAGAAGATAATTTCTGCTAAAAATGGCAGAAGTTTCAAATCTCAACAACCAAGCTCTTCATTGAGCGTTTGATATACTAATTTAACTCGTGCCACTCATATATGTACTGTAATTATCACCTTATATTGAGCGAAAATATTATCAAGAGAAATTTTCAATGGAAGGGGAGAGG
Organism: Musa acuminata AAA Group; assembly: GCF_036884655.1. Taxonomy (NCBI): domain Eukaryota; kingdom Viridiplantae; phylum Streptophyta; class Magnoliopsida; order Zingiberales; family Musaceae; genus Musa; species Musa acuminata. The sequence goes on from NC_088345.1 coordinate 15,444,118, forward strand.
ACAGAGAGAGAATAGAAGAAGAAAAATTTTGGTATAACTTTATTACTCCAATAAAGAACTTATCAGTTCAGAAATAGCCCTCTTTTATTGGCTACTAATAAATCTTTCCATAATAGAATTATACTGCATTAGATAATGGACCTAAATACCCCCTTAAAAACCTCTTGCTCTCTTTAAACAGTCGATCTCTTCAGTGATTGACAGCTGATAGCCACATACTGCCATGCGTCCAGATGTCTTACCACCTCCTGTCTTGAAAGACAAGAGTTGTCTACAGCCCACTTGTGACCAACACCCCACCCTCCTATTCTGGAAAGGGTGGGTTGTTTTCCTCTGCATCCAATCCCCTCACACCTGTCATAGTTGAATCAGGACGTCCAATAAGGCACATTATGGACAAACTCAAGACTTTGCTGGAGATAGGAATTCACCAACTCATAGTTGTAAGAGTTCTCAAGGCCACCAAGACTTCCGTCCGACAGCCATCCTTAACAGCATTATAACTTCCCATTTAAAATAAATGCCCAAAAATACTGCCATATCACGCTCCATCCACCTCCAGGAATTGGAAAAGCATGACTGTTTTGTTCCAGGTAAAACACCCGGGACATAGGGCTAGCCAAAAGGTATATGGTGTTGGCCCCAATGTAATGGTAAAAGCTATAGTTTAATATGCAACATGCCAAGACTTCTAGAAACAAACACCACTAAAGCAGTGATTTAAAAAGCGCTAGGCGCCAAAACACACCAAGGTCCAAAAACGCCCGAGGCGATATGCGCTCGCCTAGGCACTCACCTGAGCGAAGCGAAACGCTAAAATATAAAAATATATAATATAATTATTTAAATAAAAATATGATATTAAATTACTAATTGAAATCACAATATCACATTAACAGAAAGTCTCAAAATTCAAAACAATAACAGTAATTTCAAATAAATAAAAATTAACAGTATTAAAATCAAAATAATATATTATTAATCTAATAAATAAAAATACTGTTACTAGTATACAGTTAGCAGCATACTGTTAATACACTATTAACAGTATACTATCGAAGTGAGAAGAATGTGAGTAAGAGGAAGACCGAGGCTGCTGCCTGAGAGCAACGGCAGCGAGAATGAGAGCGGCGACAGTGGTAGTGGTAGCAGTAGCGACAAGCAGCGAGAGCGGGAGCGGCGAGCAATGAGAGCGGCAAGCAGCAAGAGTGGCGAGCGGTGAGAGCGGCGAGCGGTGAGCGACGACAGCGGCAGCGACAACGGTAGCAATGAGCAACGGCAACGGGAGCGGCGAGCGGCGATAATGGCAGCAGCAGCGAGCAGCGGGAGTGGCGACAGTGGCAGCGGGAGCGGCGACAGTGGCAGCGGGAGCGGCGACAGTGGCAGCGGGAGCGGCGACAGTGACGGCAGTGGTAGCAGCAAGCAGTGGCAGCGGGAGCGGGAGCGGCAAGCAACGATAGTGGCAGCGGTAGCGATAGCAGCAAGCAGCGGGAGCAGGAGCGAAAGCGAGGTTAGGGTTGGGAAGTCGCGGGAGGAAGGTTGATATTGGTGCTTTAGTTGGTTCGATTGAACCAACTAAAGCATCGGAGACTAGTTGGTTCGATTGAACCAACTAAAGCATCGGAGATCGAACCAGACCTAAAACGCTGGTTCGATCGCTTGGTTTAACTTGGGCACTCGCCCGAAGCACCCGGTGCTTAGGCTCGAGCGAGCGCCCGGTGCCTGGGCTCGGGTGAGCGCCCGGTGCCTAGGCTCGAGCGAGCGCCCAGGCGGCACCTCTTTGAAGCACGTCGCCTGGAAATAAAGTGAGGTGCTCGGGCCTCGCCTCACCCGAGTGCCTAGGCGAGGGCCCGAGCGCCTATTGAAATCACTGCACTAAAGGTAAAATAATTTGATAAATCAATTGTTCATGTGTGTTAAAAAATATCGTATCATAAAATGACACTTTTTTACCTTATAGCAAGATTTTAAATACCAGTCTGATGACGGTTATGGTTACCTATTGGACTGTCACTGTTCCAGTACATGGGTAAATATACTGGCTGCCCGATATTCTTGGGTACTCTAATAAAAAAATTAAAAAGTTATATGCACCTCTCTACACTACAACTGCATATCGAGCACATGTATAATAAGCAATAGTAGGCAGAAATGATGGGTCATTATGATGGTTAGCAAGAAAAGAGGGTGATATGAAGTTGGTACAAGTCTTAAGGGCAGCAGTAATGTCAAATCATGTCCTACAAAACAAATCAAATAATTTACCATAACATAAATACAGGCACTAAACGTTCCAAGAGAGTTTGCAACAAGTTTCATGTAAAGTGATATCATACCAAAATATCAACATGTGTCCATAGACATACAGTATAAAAGTATAAAAAAACCTCAAAATATGATTTGTGATCAATCTATTATATCAACATAAAAAAGGTTAAGAGATATACTATTACAGTTTGTCTATTACAAGGAATTCAATTTTGGTTATCAGACTCATGTCAGTCCATGGTCGAATGGTACAAGTCTGATCTGATCTGATGTACCAAATGTCAGTACACTGGAACATACCACAATATTGCTGAGGGAGAGAGAAGAAGCGAAGAAGAAGGAAGAGCAAGAAGAAGAAGAGGAACAAGGAAGAAGGAGATGATGAAGAAGAAAAGAAGAAGAGGAGGCAATCGAGGACTGGTGAGCTAGAGTGAGCAACAGGTGCATAGGCACGTAGATAATGGCAAGCAGGCAACAATGAGCAGTAGAGACCAAGGGTCGGTGCCATTACAACTCTCAGCTGGTTTTTGCCTAAATCTACGGATAGGTGCCTTCCCTTTTACCCAACACTAAAGAAATCAAAGATTTTTAATGGAGTAAACAATGTCAAAAAGCCTTCAACCAATTGAAAGCCTATCTAAAATCACCAAAATCACCTTCACAATTAGCAAATTTAAATTCCAAAGTAGAGTTGTATCTTCATCTATCTACAAAAGATGATGTTGCAAGCTCAATGCTAATCAGAGATGTGACAAAATTTGGAAACCAATCTATTATGTAAACCATGTTGGCATGCCCTAAAAAAGGTTGAAGAATGCTACTTGCCAATCAAAAAACTAATGTATTCTCTTATAGTGGCTGCAAGGAGAAGCCGAATTGATATCAGTTAGATATTAGAATATGCACTTCAGTTTGACTTCAAAGTCACTATCGATACAAGGCTCTTATTACAGACTTGAAGTTGGCAAAAGAATTATCCATTTCCGAGTTGATAGCTTATAACCACTCCCAACTAATAGTATATTAGGTCCTCGAAAATCATAAAGCCTGAGAACCAAGATCAAGTATTTACAGAGGATAAAGGAGTCAGCTGATGTACTAAAATACTTTGAGAACAAGCAAGTATCTAAGATAGAGTATACAAGATCAAATGATATCAAAATTGGCTTTAGGACCCTACTCAGATGAAGGGTACAAAGTGTTGATAGATACACTAGCAACATAAAGTATTGACACTTCTTATTGACTCAACCTACCATAGACAAGCCAAACTTCATTGATCTATACAATGGCTAAGGAAAAAACATCGACAAACCTTTCAACCTGCTCTCTCGTAGATCGGTCATTCCAATGATTTGTGGTTGGCTGAAAGATAGCCCTTCCCATATCCAATGAGGATGTATCATTGCTTCAAGCATTGTCCATTATTTTATACCCTCCAGAGCTAAGATATAATGCAAGTTATTAACTTGACACACTCTAAAGCAGACTTGAAAAAGTTTTGAGGTCGAGAAGATGTTAAATTAACACTCCTTGATAAATACTATCTAGATAACGCCATGAGTTCAGCACTATCTGAAATAGAGCTGTTCAACCTAAAGCAATCTACTATAAAAGGGTTATGCAAAAACCAAAGTCTCACATCCAAGGTATCCTAGTTTATACAAAGAAAGTAATGTACTTGGAAACATGGGTGAGTACTAGACCAAGGTAACATAGTTCATCCTTAATAGAAATAAAAAAAATTATCCTGAATCTTTGCAGGTCTTCCTGTGTTATACAAGTGTCTTCTCAGAATAGACATGCTATGAAGGAGGAGCTCATTATCCCAAGGTCAATGTTCCTTGCTAAGGTGGATGGAGAAGCTACCTCGGCTTCTTGTCCCTCAAGGTTAGAAGAGAGAGAAATGAACTACTCAACCCCTCAAAAACTAGAAGGGTTTGGCAAGTATAACAACTAAGGGTTATCACAGTCTCGAATTCATCTCTCTCAGGAGCCATGGCTTAGCCAATGTGTAGAAAGGACGAGCAAGAGAAAAATAAGAACTAAAGAAGTGACAAGGTTGGGAATTTGTCCTTAAACGTCCTAAGGTATGCAATGGCGAAGTAATGAAGGCTCAGGTACTATTTATAAAACCCGAACTAACTAAGGACAATTCAACTTCAAGCATTTATCAAGGCAATTATTATCTCTGACATGAAGTATCAAAAGAAAACCGAACAAATATGGTGGTCCATCTCGAGTACAGCTTGCAACTCAAAGATGGCAGTTGGCCTAGAACGCTAAATATCATTATACAAAATAATAAAAAATTCAGAATAAATGTTACTTTACCAATATTAACCCATATGCTATATCAGTATTTGATCGGACCGGGAAAATGATTAATAAATATTGGTACAAGTAGGATTCAATCCTCGGTTTTCTTTAACACTTAAATGTAGGGGTTTTTACATTATACACACAATTGTTATTTTTAATTAATGTTCTAATTGAGACAATTAGATCGAAGCTAAATCTTTCAATAGACTGTTTTTTTTTCATTTTAGGGTCATATTTAGCAAGTTTTTATCTCTTATTGGGTCAATTATTTGATCTATAATTACTTTCATATGGCCAAATTTGATGGTTTTGATTTCTTAATTGAGATGAATTTATCTACTAATTGTAACCAGCTAAGTAGAATGCTATTTGTTTTCTGACCAAACTAAATAAAAAGGGTAGCAACCAGGTCTTACGGGGGGGGGGGGGGGGGGGGGGGAGCCTCTCTAAAAGCAAGGAACTTTGCTTTACCTTGTCCTATGTCTTGATTTCTTTACAATTACTAATTTCTTCATTTCATAGTATTTTACTATCATCTCATTTTTTTTCTGTTGTATGTTATTGAAAATACATTGCCCCATGCTTTGAAGGCACTTATATTAGGTCATAGGAGATTGGTTCATAGAGATAAGCAATTGAGGAGAACCTTCTTGACTGTCTTAGGCTAATTTAAGGCAAGGTCTATCCATCTACACCACATTAATATCAAAATTAATCTCCTAACCGAAGGCACTTTCTTTAAGAATTTTAGCTTTAAATTTATGTGCACATAATGCTTCATAGATAAGAGATTAATGACTATTACAGATTCCTAAACAGAACATTACTTTTTCCTTGAAATAATATAGTATTTTTGGTACAAGTTATTTTATTGAAACAGTTAACAGATTACTTAACTAGTTTAATTAAATTCATTGTGAATGTTCTTTATTTGAAGAAAATATTATTTGGTCTTTTAAGTCCATAATCTATTTCAGTTGCTACTCCAATTGTCTTAAATTTAAACTGCATTACTATCCTTGCATTTCAAGGTGTTTGTATAGGGAGTGCATCAGCCCTTGGGAGAAACAAGAAAAGAAAAGATGGACTACTCTCAGAGTCTTAAAGATCATAGATGGCTTATTTTGGTCAAAGAGAATATGTAACAAAGATGCAACTGCATAGAAGTTTTAACTTGTAGATAATAAGTGTGCAAAAGCAAAGTCTTAAGAAGAAAAGTTTGTTTACTAGAATTTAAAGCCTAATAAAACAAAAGTTTTCATGTTCCCTATAAATGAGAATTTGTCAAAACCCCAAATTTAATGATGAGTAACTCGACAAGAAAAGATAGACTACTCTCAGAGTCTTGAAGATCATAGATGGCTTATTTTGGTCAAAGAGAATATGTAACATAGATGCTACCGCATAGAAGTTTGAACTTGTAGATCATGAGTGTGCAAAAGCAAACTCTTAATAAGAAATGTTTGTTTACTAGAATTTAAAGCCTAATAAAACAAAAGATTTCATGTTTTCTATAAACAAGTATTTGTCAAAACCCTGAATGAAATGATGAGTAACTCAATTGATGCTCATGCTACTAATGTTAATGCCCGAATGCAGATCAATTTACTAATCTGTTTATGCTTTACTAAGTTTCCATTTGTCAAACTCAAGTCAAAACTACACAAGTCAGATTAATAAAGCAGAAATGGTCGACTTCAAAAACTATTGAATGCCATGGTGTTAAATTATGCACCCAATCACAAAATTCAATACACTGAACTGAGCAAGTAGACTCTGCAATAGTTAGAATGAGAATTCATTTCAATAAAAATGTGGATGATTCAATCAAGGCCAAATAGAGTGATATAGAACACAGTAGAAATGTAATGACTGTAAATCTCTAATGCCTCAAATTTCAGAAATGAATATAGAAAAACATCGTAAAAGAAATAAACATGATCATAAAATGGACTAGTACATCCTCAAAATGACAATATAAACTCCTTCAGGCTCTTAGAAATCTACAAGGCTCCAACGTTTGATAAATTTTGTTTTCTTGAGATTGTCACTTTCACCTCTAGCAACAAACCATCATAACCCAGTTTTTCCTCCGTTATACACAGAAAAGAATACCAACCCAAAACAATGTAAACACCAAGTTTCTTGACATATAAAAAATGGAATACCCATGATTTATGTTTTACTAGTGATTCATAAGCATATCAAATACCACTAATTCTAGTAGATAAATAGCAGTAAGGTTTTGGGATATCCACCAGAATTACAATGAGCATCGTCAGTATGTAATGTTTACTAATGAGGCCAAATGATCTATCTCCAGATATTTAGATTGACTAGAAAATGTAGTTTGAAATGGTACTGGAATAACAACCTGATATTGCATATTCTGATAATAAAGTAGAAAAAGTTCAACAAATAGCCTTTGATGAATCGAAGTAATGACCTGGTGCCTCCAAGAAACTAGATCGTTACATTGACCACTCCAGTAATGGAGGAAATATAAAATATCCATCGTATAGCAAAAAATAATAGCATTTCAGTGATAGTACCAAATGAATTATTGTTTTGATGGCATTAGCTACGAAACGCAATTTGTCACTCTCAAAAACTTAATATCCACCTATCTTTTCGCTGTGCACCGACACTAATCAAGTTCTTGATAAGGAACATTTCGGAAAGATTTAACAAAACCACAGTCATGAATCCAGGGAAACCCTCAAATTAAAGCTTCAGATATGTCGCCTTACAAACCAACCGAACCAAATGAAACAACCGAAAAACAGTAATCAAACCCTAACCGCTGTCGCCGATCAGGAGAAGCTTTATGAGGTAATCGTAGTCCGCCCGAGCCCTAGGAGGAGGAGCCGCCATGGCAAATCAAACCGAGCAGCAAGAATCCACGGGGCCAAAATCCCTAATCTGGTGGCTCGATCAAGGATCGGCCTCTTCAGATCAACAACAAGACAAAATACGAGGATCATCAAGGGAAAACTGAGAAAACTATAAAAGGAGGAAGCATTAGATTGACAGGGAAGACATACCAGGTTCTGGCAAGAACAAGGATAACAATGATCAAGAGGAACGAGTGGGTTCGGCGGGGGAGAGAAGGGAGAAAGAAAAATTCGTGTTTCTATTTCAAATGGCGGAGAGACGATGACGGATCCGTCGCCCTCGACCTCTTCTGGGCGCACGGTACATACACTGGACGGTGTGGGTAACCTCCCTTCCTTGCCCCATACCCACCGCTTCTGTCTTGGCCCCGCCTTCTAATTCAGCTTTTACATCCGCTGACCTTCTGGTGCACTTACCGCCGAATGATGATTGGAGCAATAACCAAAATATCCAAGCGTCAACCACAATCTTTTTTGACATTAATTTCACGGGCGACTTAATTCAATTAAATTGAGAACATTACAGTGTTATTACTTCTTCATTTACTTGATTGAAAATAAGCAAATCATAGAATTATTGGATTTTGATGGCCTCGAAGCATCAATGAAAGGGGAGTTATTAATGTTCCGACGTTGACCTCTCATATATCTTATTTGTGAACAAATCATACACGGCATATAGTAAGAAAAAACAAGTTGAATTATTGTAGTGGTAGCAAAGTCCTATGACTCTTTTATTACAAGGTTACTGTATAGCCCTTTTTTTTAACTATTGGCAACTCTTTTTACTGCTCATAATCTCTGTAAAGTTAATAAATTAATATTTTATTATTTATAATCTCACTAATTTTGATTTTATCTTTTTTTTTTACCTTCCTCGTAACTCGTGTGATGGTCACCTATGCATCTTGCTATCGTCGATACTCTCCCAGCTCGTTCATTATTGTTGATCGTCATCTTCAGCATATACTTTCTACCATCCCCTAGCCATGATCCCCACCATTTGTTAATCTCTAGGCCAGGTTCCTTGTGTTGATCATCGCCCCCTAGCCCATGCTATGTGCCACTGATGCTCCCTCAACCCACACTCCTTATCATTGATCATCGCCCTCAACCTATGCTCTCTATCACCAATGCTCCCCTAGCTTGCACTCTTTACTATTGATCGTCACCCCACCCCACTCCATCTATTGCTATTGACTTTGCTACCTATGAATGCTATTGTCGCCGACCTCCTCTAACACTAATCGTCAACCCCTCTTATGCTTTTCTAATACATAAGAAATGACCTCCGTGATTCTACAAACCTCACTAGTTCAATTCTATTGAGATGACTGATTCTAGGAGGAAGACATGACACAAAATATATATTTTTCTGGGCCTCTTTTATAATGTCTGAAGTGCTTATATTCGAGACATTATCAAGAGCATCTAAAATATGCATATTATATACTTTTTTTAATACTATCTAGTATATACATCTTTTGAGTATTTTTAACACTATATCTTCCTAGTGTTTGTTTGTCATGATAATAGTGTTATTAACATCTCTCATATTATAATGTGAATATATGATTATGGATATAGAGGAGTTTCCATATCATCCGACTACATCTCGGAGACAATGAATGCACCGAGAGTTAGACACAAGCCAAACTTATTACAGAAGTCATTCATAATGTCCCTCAAGCTTATTTAGGTGGCCTCAAGGATCCATCAATATTAAAGAGTTTTGGATCGTACATTGCTTATGCTTTATGGAGAAGCTCAATTATTTTTATTTTAATATTTAATTTTAATCAATTTGTGTAATATATTTACAGGAGCAATTACTAAAATTCTTAAACTCTACTCATCAAATATTTGAGTACTCGCTAAGTATAGATGGATAACCATATTTCCTATATATAGATTATTGTTGTTCTCGCCCTTTGTCATATGGATTTATCTACTCCCAATATTGTTCTGCCATTTAGATTTATCCATTCCCATTATTGTTCTCTAAATCCATAGTAGAATCGAATTCTAGGTTTTCTTCCTCCAAGTCTAGATTTTTGTAATATTGACAAATCATTGTCTCTTTCCAACTTATGCAACCAATCCAATTAATACTTTATTGTTTGTGAAGATCTATAAAAGTTAAATCAATAAGTTTTTAAACCTTAAATGTTAGTCTGTTTGTGATGTATCAAACTAATTTATCAAAGATTAAGGATTCGAAGCCTCGTTCAACATTTTTTACCTGTAGTAGATTTCACGTAAGCATAATAGTATTTCTTAGCAGGTTGTTTACACTTCAAATATTGATCTGGTGTTGGTATACCAGATCCTCTTATGTTGAGAGTTTGAAATCTCATCAGATATATTTTTTGTTGTACCTCTTTTAAAACAAAGGTGTTGGTTAGGCATAATTATGACTTTTTAATTATGTTATTAGTAGTATTATTGATGATTAGATCCCTACTATATACATTATAGAATCATTCTATCTAGTTAATGATGATTAGGGTCATTCACATATTTTAGTATCAATTTAGGGCTAACTAGACATAATTGTAGCTTTTAAAATATATAATTAGTGGCATTAATAATGATTACATCCATATTAGCACTGTTCTATCTAATTAATGATGGTTAGGGTCTTTCACATGTTTTTAGATACAAAATAGGGCTATTAGACATAATCATAACTTTTTAATTTTGTGATTAGTGGTATTAGTGATGATTAGATCTATGTTAGTATTATTATATATAGTTAATTATGATTAGGGTCAACCATATATTTTTAGTGCCAAATTAAGGCTAACTAGATATAATCATAAATTTTTGACTATGTGATTAGTGACATTAATAATGATCACATCCATATTAGATCTATACTAGTACCATTCTTTCTAGTTAATTGTGATTAGGTCATTCACATTTTTTAGATGCAAACTATGGCTAATTAGTTACAATTATATTTTTAATCTATAATTAGTGATATTAATGATGAGTAGATCCATATTAGCCCCGTTCTATCTCGTTAATGATGACTAAGATCAATCATTAATTAGACAATCATATATTTTTAGTGTCAAATTAGGTTAATTAGACATAATCATAACTTGTTATTTCAAATTTAAGGGTAAATAGGGCTAATTATAATTTGTTAATTTGATAAATATTTATAAGTAAATGGGATCAAAGGAACAGACATATGATCAGGCTTGGAATGATGTCTGTCATTTAGAAACCAACCATCATTATTGATAGTATATTCATTGTGACTAGGTCATGATGGAGAAATCACTTGGTCAAAACAATATTTAGCTGGTGGGTATCTTGATGTTGTAAAATACATAAAAATTTTAATAAAATTCTGTACAACATTTTAAGAGAAGTTACAATATAAAAAGTCAATATGAGGGTCACGATGATGATGTACACCTACATCTTACAGTTGATATCCTTGCATTATTGGGAAATTAATGTATGTATGAGGTAATGAGATATCAATGACTTGACTAAAAATAGGAAAATGATTATGGTAGTGGGTTTGGACCATAGGGTTTCAGATGAGGACCGAGGCAACCAATTGTGTCTCCTCCTTAGTTGAGTAGGATTTGTAGCATGAGGTAGGATAACATATGAGATTTCATGAGAAGACTTAGCAAGAGATTAGCACCTAAAGTTATTCGTATTAATTCATAAGCCTATCTTCCATAATCAGTTAAACAGACAATAATTGATGATGTTAACATAAAGGCAAAGAAGCATGATACTGGTAAGACTATTTTAAAATGATTTAACTTCCATAAAATTTTAGCACACATAACTCAAGGTTCATATTGTCATAGCATGGTATCATCAATTCTAAAGGCTGGCATGAGAATCCAATCTGTTAGGATCAAAATCGACACTAAGAGGGGAGGGTGAATTAGTACTTTTGTAAAAGTTACGTCGATTCAAAAATATCGTTTAATAAAATCATTTCAATAAAGCCCGTATTAGAAAGTGTTTAAGCTTGACTTAAAATAAATATAAAGTGAAGTTAGTAACTAAGTAAGTAATAAAAGTAAGCAGCAAAGGAAAAGAGCATAGCAGATTTATAGTGGTTCGATCGTTCTGACCTATTATCACGGATTTAGCTGGTTTTGCCTAAGTCATGTGGCACCCTTGCGTGTCCGTCCGTAAAGGTCAGCCTCCCTGAAACCTCCCATGGTCCCTTAGGACTTACAAAAGAGAAAACGGGTTAGAGAAAGCGCCTCACTCAAGATCCACAAGCAAACATTCCAGGAAACACTTCATAGACAATGCAAATTATAAAAAAACTTTACAAGCTCTAAATAGTTATACAACAAAGGGTCAGAATGATCCACTACAGACTGAATATCTCACAAGTGTCCATAGAACACAACCTTTATTTACAAACCTAAGAAGGCTACCAAACCCAACTAAAATAGGGCTTTTAAGCCTTCGACCATCCCTCTACATGTTGTGCAAAGTATGAACAAACCAAAAGATATGGACATATATAAGTATTACATCAAACATCATGTTTAGAACTTTGTCCATGACATTCTCCCCCACTTATTCCTTTAACGTCCTCGTCGAAACCTTTTGCCAACACTATAACTCCTCGCCTTTGCTGAGTCTTCAATTTTCTTCATCAGCTGCAATGCGCATCTTGGCTCCCAGTTGCTCTCTATTGCTGTTGTTGAGTAGTCGAACTTTTGATCCGCTATCCTGTTTCAACTCACCAATGACTTTGACTCTAGTGTGAGGTTGGCTGAGTTGTGTTGATCCTTGTTGATTCCTATGGATCCTCCAGATGAAGGAAAAGACCATCCTTACTATGCGCTAGTCTCTCAAATACCACATGCTACTTGAACTGGGTGGATGCTTGTTGGAGCTTTAACGAGCATCGCCTCGTAAACTTTCGAAGTTTTGGGTCCTTCTCCATAAAATGTCTATCAACTCTTCTTTCATTTAGTTGTCACTTCCAAGTAGATTCGCATCACTTCTGCTTTCGATTGACATTCTGTTGGGAAATGAAGCGGATAATCTACTCTCAATAGCACTGATCATCATTGATGAGGATTTGACAACTATTATCTTCTATTATCTTCAAAGGGTCTTTGAACCTGTGCAGGGCTCCTCTGTTGGATAGATAAGAGAATTGGGGTACTTGGTTTCGCCCATTCTCTTAAGAGTTGAGAAGACAATGATTACTTGACTTCACCCACCTCTTCAAGAGTTGTATTCCATGCATCGAGCTGGTTACTGACCTTCGCATGCTCTTTGCTCACACTTCTGAAGCACTCAAAGTGTTTGCACTCCTTGCATTGAGTTAGTTACTATGATTCACCTTCTCAATGCTATCGAACTTCTGGAATACAAAAAGTTTTCACCCCAACTTGGAATAATTCTCTAATAGATTTGGTGGCCTTTGGGATTGTACCGTCTTCTCCATCAACCCAATCACCTACTCCACTAAGTAGCAAAGGTACAACACCACATACTGTCTGCTTCGTTCATTGGTCGTGCACTCTTGCATGACCCGAAGTCCTTCACTTTCGGCTATCTTGATGAGAAGCTTGTTGACACCGGTCTTACAAAGTTCCTTGGCCTCTGCCCTTCAACCTTGTCTCGGTACTTAGAGTTTGCCTTTACATGCTCCATCTCATCAGCCCCTTTCACGACCAAGCGCTCTCCCTCCATGAGAACAAAGGATCAATGACTTTCACGAAACTCCCGCCTCTATGGTACCATGGCACTGCCATGCCCATAGATATGTCTTTATGGATATGTCTCTGTGGCACTCCTCCGAGTCCACCTCCATTCTAGCTGATACTTGATTTTGGGTAGCTAAGTCCCTTTAGACTCGTCGTCAATTCCTCGCCCATTTCGACCCCCTACTTCAACACCTCTGTGTTCTCCAAGCAACTCCCTTTGGTCGATGGAAAGACAGACTGCAACTCTCATGCATGGCCTCTGCTATCATGTTGTAGGGTTTACACCGATTTTGTTCTCGTTAGCTTCCTTGGTAGCAATGTTCGCTTACTCGACCTTGTCCTCTGACTTGTCGGGCTCCCTTTAGCGAATATGGGCTCTAGAGTAGTTCAACTCTCCAGCTATTTTAATCATACCTCTACATGATCAAGTCCCTCTCATGGGACTCACTGGTACTGGCATTTGAACTTTTCCCTCGGTGGAACACAACCCCCATATGCTGATAACCAAGGCTTTCATCTGATGCAAGATTCGATGCACGCACAGAAGACCCGCCTGTGCAATACCATGACCTTCAATTCTTGAATCCATAGCTCTTCTTGCTGTCGTGTTGTTCACCGAAGTGGAGCTTCCAATAGCTCCTAATCATACCTCTATATGATATAGTCCCTCACGGGACTATGTCGTGTGTATCGCATTGTCACGAACTGTTCCACCATGATCCGCTGCACCATGTCGCCTCCTAATGATATTTGTTGAATCTTGTATTTTGATGATGAAACTACTTGATATATGTTTATGATTTAATCTGCGTTTTGAGTGATGCAGGATGCTTCGATCAGGATGAGACAATTAAAGCAGGAAAATCATGTTGTGCCGAAGGAACATGTCAGAAGATTGGACGTCGGGCTGGTGGATCGGTCGACGTATCGACAGAAGGCTTCGGGCCGTGGACTCGGGCATCCGGCCAAGAAGGGCGGGTATTGTGCCAAGGATATCGGAGTTGCGGAGTCAACTGGCCGATTGGGCAATAGGTTGCAGGAGAGGACGATACGCCGAAGAATCAGACGAAGCGTCGAGGGACCAATGACATGCCGGACAACTTGGTTAATTGCTTAGGATTAATTGTCTTGATCGAAGTTTTGTTTTAAGTGTGCAGGATTAACTACGATGGAAGAAAGACATGCAGCAGGAGTTGTGCCGGAGTCAAGACAATGATCACGTTGGGAGTTCGAGAGTTCGACGGAAGTTCGGACAGTCGTCGGAGGTTCTGCGGGAACAAATCCGAGAAGTCCATGAGCTTGCCAAAGAAGCTCATCGGAACTCGCCAAGTGGATCGTCGTAAGTCCAGGAGTTTGCCGGAAGTCCGCAGGAGCATCACCGAGGGTTCATCGGATGATCGACGGAAGTTCGCCGGAAACTCGCCGGAAGAAGCGATTGACGCACCGGAGCAAGCTGCAGAAATTGTCTTAGGATTTATCGTAGTTAGCACAATGATTAAGTTGGAAATGGGAGGTGATCCCATTAGCTTAATCTTGGGGCAATTGGGCCCCTGAAAAACCCAAATTGGGCCGAATGGATCTACCCATTCAAACCCTGATTGCTGTGGGAGGTGCAACCGCCCAAGCCAAGAGGTAGCACCGCTTGGGCTAAGTCTCCCAGGGAGACTGGGCGGTGCAACCGCCCCAGCTAGGAGGTAGCACCGCCTGGGCTTAGTCTCCGAGCGAGACTGGGCGGTGCAACCTCCCTTGACAGGAGGTAGCACCGCCTGAGCTCAGTCTTCGAGCTCTGCTAGGCGGTGCAACTGCCCTAGTCAGGAGGTGCAACCGCTTGAGCTCGGTCTTCGAGCTTTGGCAAGCGGTGCAACCGCCCCTGATAGAGGTCAGTCAGGAGGTGCAATTGCCTGATCCCGGAATTCCGGGAATTGACAGTTTTAAGCTCCAAATTTGAACTGGGTTAGGGCCTATAAATACCCCACCCATTCAGCACTGAAAGAGCACAGACATACATCGAAATCTTGATCTTTTTCTATGATTCATAGAGCTCAAAATTGTTGTAAAGGCCAAAAGTTCTTCTCCCTCTTTTCTTCCAAGTTCTGAGTTGTAAAGAGAGGAGAGAAAATTCTGTAAGGGTTGTCTCCTAAGCCCGTCAAAAGGAGTGAAACTATAAAAGGGTGGTTGGCCTTCGCCTATTGAAGGAAGGCCTCTAGTTGACGTTGGTGACCTCGTCGGTGGAGGAAGCCAAAAGTGGAGTAGGTCAAGATTGACCGAACCACTCTAAATCTCGGTTTACATTTACTTTGAGCATATTATCTTTACTGTAAACCTCCTCTGAAGCTTACTGCTTTCTGCGCATATACGATCGGGTTTCAAGCTTTGCACTTTCCGAATCAGCGTTTAGACGTAAATCTGCTTTTTCGTACGATCATCATATTTCATATTACGTTTACGTTTTGATTTTTACCATAACTGCAAACTGCCTTCGTACCCTTGCTTAAACAACATCTTGCATAATCAAGTGATTTACGAATTAGCATTTAGACGTAAATCAGTTTCTTCGTACGAACGTCGTATTTCAGTTTGCGCTTATATTATGGTTTTCATCATAACTGCAAACTGCCTTCATAGATTGACTTTAACATCATCTTTCTTGATTTAAGTTAAAGTAATCTTAGAATCGGCTTTCAAATAGAAATTGTTTTTATCATTCGAATGCAGTTTCGTTTTAATCGCTGAAAGTTTTTCGCTACACTAATTCACCCCCCCCCCCCCCCCCCCCTTCTCAGTGCTCTTAATCCTAACAATATCTCTATTGCATTCTGATCCTTGTGGGATGAACTCGAATTGTGATCCCTCCATGTGTGGTCTCTGCCAATACATCACAAGGTCTCTTTCACCTTCGATTTTGTTCGCTTCTTTGGCAATTGACCTTCATCCACCTGCTCTTGGGTCACACCTAGATGAAGCACCGCTCTAATATAGTTTGTCACATAGTAGCTCCCGAAGTCCATCGACTTCGCTGAAAGTGGTGCACCATTGTTTGGATCCTGGGCCTTTGCCCCTACCAGCACAATCTCCGCTGCGCACCGCTTCCTTCATGGCAACTTGAATGGCAACATTGTGACATATCCTTCAAGAGTACCTGTCTCCGCGTCCTCTTGTCTCGTGCCAAGGCTTTCTGAACCCAACTTCGCCTCCGCAAGTTGAGTTGCCTTAGTTCCTCCATCAAATGCTTCTCCGAGATAAGGTGCACATGCCAAGAAGCTCCCTTCGTCTTTGGCACCATGTAAGATAAGTCTGCTCCGTCATAATGAAGGACCCATGGAACAACATGATCCTGCTCTTGCCTCTGCAAGAGTTCATGTCCTTGACCTCTGTCCAAGGAAATCACTGTGCCTCTGCTCTATGTTTCATCTTCTATGCTGGCTCCCTTCATGCGACTTGGGTACTTCACTAAGTTACACTCAAGTTGCTCCGCTCTTCGTTTTTTTTTTTTTGCATTGAGTTGATGGTGGCCCTCGCGCCCACCATTCCACGAGTCAGCCCTCCCTTAAGTCCAATCTTCATATCGACTCCAAGTGTGCCTTCATTTATGTTGCTTTGGGTCGCTTCCCCACTTGATCTCGCAATGCATCCACCAATGCATTCTCTCAAGCGAGATCATACGACGACTCCTCGCCACTTGCTCGGTCCATTGAGCTTCGTGGAGTTGTTGTTTGTTGAGGTACTCCTCCTTAACATGTGCAGTCTGTTGCATATGATTCTTGCTAGTCATAGGTGCCCAGCAAGCCAATCACGTGAGTGATGGCACGTGTGACTTGATACAGAATCTTTTTGCTTATTATATATTTTGGCGTATATCACTTTATAACTATTGCATAAATGCATATATATTGTGATGTCCTTGGATTTGTGCAATGGGAATCGGATCGTGATGAGATCACGATAATGAGATCGATTCACCTTTAAACACATATCCTAAATAATCCCGGTCATAGGTTACTCGAGAGGGACATCGTGATAACCGGATAGACTGGTGTGCTGTATACCCGTCCATATGATGGATGCAGCTAGTCTCATAGCTGCTCGTGTAGGGACACTAGGGATACAGTACAGGTGCTCATTGGAGAATGAGTTCACTGATTGATCCGCTTACGGAATGCTGGATGGTTGATGATGCCTTATTGTCAGACAACGATTCCGTAGTCCTAGTGGTGTATCTGGTTCTTAGACTTGAGACACCAAGGATGTCCTGTATGAGTGCTCCACTCTTTGATACCAGACTTATAGGTTTGGCTGTTCCCAGATCTAGTACAGCTGGTCATTGGGAGTGGTAGTCGACCTTACGAGGGCTATTGAGTGTCGATAGAGGATCATCCACTCTCGGTATCATGAGAGGAATATCCCATGTGTTCTTGCTCAGACAAATCCCTGGCCAGGGTCATTCGGGTTGAGAGAGAAAGAGTTCTCCGGGAGAATCCGATTAGAGCGAGACTCGAGTAGAAACCGTATGGGTCTGACAGCACCATGCTCGATATACGGTCTCTGGGATATTAGATGGATGAGGGACTATAGGTACATGGTAACTGAGGACAGACAGGTCCAATGGATTGGATTCCCCTGTATCGTCTGGGGACTACGGCGTAGTGGCCTAGTACTTCCGTAGTCGATGAGTCGAGTGAATTATTACAGAGATAATAATTCACTGAGTTAGAAGGAGTTCTGACAGGTATGACTCACGGCCAGCTCGATATTGGGCCTAGAGGGTCACACACGTATGGTAGGCATTGCGATGAGTAGAGGTTCGGATATGAGATATCCGACGGAGCCCTTGTCTTATTGGATGCAGATCCAATACCCACTAGGGAAAGGACCCATTAGGGTTTTGACACGGGATCTCTATAAATAGGAGGGATTCACAGCCTCATAGGCTAGAGTCTTTGCTTGCCCTTCCTATTCTCCTCTCCCTCTCCACCTCAGAGTAGGCCTGGAGTTTTGAGGAGCGTCGTCGCAACCCTGCTGTGTGGATCACCGCTAGAGAGGAGGACGCTTGACCTCCTTCACCCTCTCCTAAGGATCTGCAAGGAAACAGAGATATACGATCTCCCTAGGTAACACAATCTCTATACGCAGTTTTGTGTTTTGCGGATTTTTGCGCACCAATCTTCGCACGACGACGAACATCTTTTTGGGAATCGGGGATTTTTGTTTTCTTGTTCTTCCGCTGCGCATATGATGTCGCCCCCCTATGATTTCCCAACAGTGGTATCAGAGCCAGGTTGTTCGTGCGAATGATTGGTTTTTGAACTGCGTGTATTGTGTTTAGGAAGAATTTTGACGTCAAAATCGTTGACGCAAAAGCGAGGAAGGGCAGCAACAGTTGCTGCCCTCGATCTGCATGCCTGCAGCCACCTACAGCGGCAGCCGCAGCCGCAGCCAGGCAGCACAGCGCCGGCGCATGCGCAAGCGCTGTGCCTGCAGCAGCCGGCCGACGGTCTGCTTGCAGCAGGCTTGCGGCCGGCGGGGCTGGCAGCCCGCTCGGTAGAAGCGCCTGCGGCCACTGAGCCCGTGGGCAGAGGCGCCGCGGGGCAGCAGCGCGGGCTGAGGCACCGCAGGGCAGCGGCGCCTGTGGCCGCTGCTCCCACGGGCAAAAACCCCGCAGGGGCGGCCGCCAGCGAGACAGCACCACCTGCGGGCGCTGACTCGCGGGCAGAACCGCCCGCGGAGGCGGCGGCGCCCGCGGGGGCGCCCACCTGCAGCGGCAGCGACCCCAGCGGGCGTGCCACCTGCAGGCGAGGGCAGTGCCCTCGCCCTCGCCGCACAGGCCGCCGCCAGCAGGGTGGCGGCGGCGGCGGCGCAGCAGCAAGGGGGAGAAGGGCATTAGGGTTTTCTGGGCAAAAAGACAGTTTTGCCCCCTCGGAATTTGAGAAATTCCAGTTTCTGTCTTTTGTCCAAATTACGAAAATACCCTCAGGAATTGAGAAATTCCCTATATATCCCTGATTTCAGAAAATATTAATTAATTAAAAGGTTTAGTTGATTATTATTTTTATTATTATCTAGTAGTCCTACATGATGATGATTATTTATACATGTGATGTATGATGAGTGGACGGATGATCATGGACCGTGTGATGTGTGTACTTGTGATTATTATTATTGAGGTCTGCGAACCTCCATTATATTTCTCGTTTATTGTCGGGCCTGCGTGCCTATGATTAAGTTGTAATCACATGAGTAGGCGCAGCGGGAGCGTGGAAGCCATAGCGGGACCCACGAGACGGACGATCGTGATGCATGGAGATGCATCAAGATGTCGATGGAACCGACGAGGACGAGATGGACGATCACAAGGCATGGAGATGCACCGTTGCACACATAGATCTTGATGTGAGTGATTAGGCCTACTGGCTCGGGCCTAATCATATTAGGTTGTGGTCTATGATCATCTGGTGTGATTGCTTATACACATACTAGATATGTATATATATTTGCATGCGATGTAGATATGTATTAAATATGTATATGTGTGACATGTCATATTAGGAGACCAAATCATAGAAACATCTCTCGATAAAATTAAGTCGGTAAACGTGAGGCAATTAGATTGACCCACGTGGCCTTCCATCGTTATGAGTAGGAACCGAATCCCGGTGTAGGTTGAGTTGGTCGAGTCCCTCGAGACTCACCTATATCGCGATTCGCTATCTTGCTTACGACATAGAGATGTCACCGGTGACCTGAGGGCATGATATGCTTGGTCGAGTCCCTCGAGGGTATATCATCAAATCAGACTCATCTTGTAACGAAGGTGTTGACTTAACCGAGCATCATGGTTGGTCGAGTCCCTCGAGGCCATGGTGATTCGGAGGCCGAACAGGACGGGAATCACAAGGAGTTGTGATCGGCAAGAGTTGTCTACCTTTTAGGCTTAGTGTGATTGGTCGAGTCCCTCGAGGTTACACTAAGACGCTGATTGGATCCTGATCCCCACTAGAAGTCTGCCGGAGACTTCCGTTTCACGTGCTGAGGGTGTCGCGTGACTCGTTAGTAAAATAGTGGGAGCATATTAAGATAGAAGTCCATATCTTGATAGTTTATTTCTTGCAAAATCTGCATGTTATTCATTTTTGCTACATCTTTATTTTCAGAAAATGTCGCTTTCAAATCCCTTACGTGGCATACTTGATGTCAACCGCCTCACTGGTCCAAATTATACGGATTGGCTCTGTAACTTGAGAATTGTTCTCACAGCGGAGAAAATCGTGTACGTCCTTGATACAGTGATGCCTACGCCCGAAGAAGGGGCAAGCGAGGAAGAGATCGCTCGCTACGTGAAGTACATTGATGACTCCACTCTTGCTCAGTGCTATATGTTGGGCTCTATGACTCCAGAGTTACAGAGACAACATGAAAAGATGGATGCCAGATCCATTCTCCTACATGTCCGTAAATTGTTTGAGGAACAGGGAAGGACTCAACGATATGAGATATCCAAGAGCCTTTTCCGCGCTAGGATGACTGAGGGGACACCGGTTCAGAACCATGTCCTAAAGATGATTGAGTGGATAGAGAAACTCAAAGGTCTAGGAATGGTCCTAGAGGATAACTTGTGTGTGGACATTGTGCTTCAGTCCCTAACAGATTCCTTTTCACAGTTCATAATGGACTTTAATATGAACAAGCTTGAGGTGACTCTCCCAGAGCTCCTCAATATGTTGAGGGAGGCAGAGAGTACTATTAAGAAAGAGAAGCCAGTTCTCTACACTGGTGAGACCAGAAAGAAAAGGAAAGCAGAAAGGTCCCTTAAGAAGGGAAAGGGCAAGGGCAAACAAGGTAAAGCAAAGGTTGCTAAGAAAGACCCAACAAAGGATAAAGGCCAGTGCTTCCACTGTGGTAAAGATGGGCATTGGAAGAGAAACTGCAAAGAGTACCTTGCAGAAAGGGCGAAACAAAAGCTTGATGAAGCTTCAGGTACATTCATGATCAGTCTCCATTTGTCAGACTCTTATGATAACACATGGGTATTAGATACCGGTAGTGCTTATCATATATGTAATTCGTTGCAGGTTCTGGCATGGCCTAGGAGACTAGAGAGAGGCGAGATGGACCTCAAGATGGGTAATGGAGCAAAAGTTGCTGTATTAGCTGTTGGCGAGGTCGCCCTACATCTGCCTAGTGGAGCTTTTATTGCATTAGATGCATGTTATTTTGTTCCTTCTATTATCAAAAACATTATCTCCATTTCTTGTTTAACAGTTAGTGGATATAAATTTGTTTTTTGAGAACAATGGTTGTTCGATATTATTAGATGATAAGATCATCACGAAAGGAACATTGCATAATGGTTTATTTATGTTAGACACCACTCCACATATCATGAATATAAATGTGTCCAAAAGGAAACGAGATGAGTTGAACAGTGCATACCTGTGGCATTGTAGGCTAGGTCACATCCATGAAAGAAGGATTCAAAAGTTGCTAAATGATGGATATCTAGATCCATTCGACTATGTGTCATATGCAACTTGTGAGCCTTGCATTCGTGGAAAACTGACCAACTCTCCATTTAGTGGAACTGGAGAGAGAGCCACTGAGTTGTTGGAACTCATACATAGTGATGTATGTGGACCCATGTCAACTCATGCCATTGGAGGTTACTCCTACTTCATTACATTTACTGATGATTTCTCAAGGTATGGATATGTGTACTTAATGAAGTACAAGTCCGAGGCCTTTGAGAAATTCAGAGAGTATAAGAATTAGGTGGAGAACCAGACTGGAAAGAGTATCAAAACTCTTCGATCAGATCGAGGAGGTGAGTACTTAAGTACAGAGTTTACTCACTTCCTCAAGGACCATGGGATATTATCCCAATGGACACCTCCTTATACACCTCAGCTCAATGGTGTCTTTGAAAGGAGAAATCGTACATTATTAGATATGGTACGGTCCATGATGAGTTTCGCTGACCTACCCATCTCATTCTGGGGATATGCCCTAGAAACCGCAGCTTACCTTCTGAACAGAGTTCCAACTAAGTCGGTGGTGTCTACACCATATGAGATATGGAAAGGGAAGAAGCCTGATCTTAAAGTAGTTAAGATTTGGGGCTGCTCTGCCCATGTTAAAAGACACAACCCCGATAAGTTAGAATCAAGGACAGGGCGATGTAAATTTGTGGGATACCCCAAGGAAACTTGGGGGTATTACTTCTATCATCTCGAGGACCAAAAGGTCTTTGTAGCTAAGAGAGCAGTGTTCCTTGAGAAGGAACACATTCTTGACGGAGACAGTGGGAGAATGATAGAATTGAGCGAGGTTGGAGAACCAAGCTCAAGCACCACTCTACAGCCCGAGTCTGTTCAGGTATCTAATACACAAGTTTCAACTTTACGCAGGTCTGATAGAGTATCCCATCCTCCTGAGAGATATGTGGGACATATTAGAGCAGAGGATGTAGAGGATATTGATCCTCAGACCTACGAGGAGGCTATTATGAGTATAGACTCCGGGAAGTGGAAAGAAGCCATGAATTCTGAGATGGATTCTATGTACTCCAATAAGGTTTGGAACCTAGTTGATGCACCCGAAGGTATTGTACCCATCGGTTGCAAGTGGATCTTTAAGAAAAAGATCGGAGTAGATGGAAAGGTAGAGACCTATAAAGCAAGGCTAGTGGCTAAGGGGTATCGTCAAAGGCAAGGTGTTGACTACGACGAAACTTTCTCACCCGTAGCAATGCTAAAATCCATCAGAATTCTATTGGCTATTGCAGCACACTATGATTATGAGATCTGGCAGATGGATGTGAAAACCGCATTCCTCAACGGGAACCTGGAGGAGGAGGTGTATATGATGCAACCTGAGGGATTTGTGTCCAAGAACTGCCCAGATAAGGTGTGTAGGTTGCTTAGATCCATTTATGGACTAAAGCAAGCTTCCCGAAGTTGGAACATAAGATTTGATGAGGCAATCAGATCTTATGACTTCGTTAAGAACGAAGATGAGCCTTGTGTATACAGAAAGGTAAGTGGGAGCGCTATTAGCTTTTTGGTGTTATATGTGGATGACATCCTCATCATTGGGAATGACATAGGAATGCTATCCACAATAAAGGCTTGGTTATCTAGACACTTCTCCATAAAGGACTTAGGGGAAGCATCCTATATCTTGGGGATTAGAATCTATAGAGATAGATCCAAAAGGATGCTTGGCTTGTCCCAGTCCAGGTACATAGAAACCATTGTCAAAAGGTTTGGCATGGAAAATTCCAAAAGAGGTCTCATACCGATGAGACATGGGATATCGCTTTCTACGAGTATGTCCCCAAAGACTCCAGAAGAAAGGGCGAACATGGATATGATACCTTATGCCTCAGCAATAGGGTCTATCATGTATGCCATGCTATGTACTAGGCCTGATATAGCGCATGCTCTGAGTGTCACGAGCAGGTATCAGGCGGATCCAGGCTTGGAGCACTGGAAAGCAATAAAGTGTATCCTTAAGTACTTGAGAAGGACTAAGGATCTTTTACTAGTATATGGAGGTAATAGCCTTAAGGTTGAAGGCTACACTGACTCAAGTTTTCAGTCTGATGTCGATGATAGCAAGTCGAATTCAGGGTATGTGTACACCTTGAATGGAGGAGCAGTGTGCTGGAAGAGTTCCAAGCAAGATACCACTGCTGACTCGACCACAGAGGCGGAGTACATTGCCGCATTAGATGCAGCAAAGGAGGGAGTTTGGGAGTCGATACAGATAGCGACAAGTCGACTTCCTTATATTGCGACAACTATGGGGTGATTACTCAAATAAGGGAACCCGGGTCTTATCAGAAGTGTTCTGAGGAGGTTTCAGCTTATAAGAGAGATCGTAACCCGAGGAGATGTAGTAGTGGAAAGAGTTCCATCCGAAGATAACATTGCAGATCCACTGACAAAGCCGTTGTCTCATTTTGTCTTTGAGCGTCACAGGGGTCTGATGGGGATCAGACACATAGGTGATTGGCTTTAGGTCAAGTGGGAGATTGCTAGTCATAGGTGCCCAGCAAGCCAATCACGTGAGTGATGGCACGTGTGACTTGATACAGAATCTTTTTGCTTATTATATATTTTGGCGTATATCACTTTATAACTATTGCATAAATGCATATATATTGTGATGTCCTTGGATTTGTGCAATGGGAATCGGATCGTGATGAGATCACGATAATGAGATCGATTCACCTTTAAACACATATCCTAAATAATCCCGGTCATAGGTTACTCGAGAGGGACATCGTGATAACCGGATAGACTGGTGTGCTGTATACCCGTCCATATGATGGATGCAGCTGGTCTCATAGCTGCTCGTGTAGGGACACTAGGGATACAGTACAGGTGCTCATTGGAGAATGAGTTCACTGATTGATCCGCTTACGGAATGCTGGATGGTTGATGATGCCTTATTGTCAGACAACGATTCCGTAGTCCTAGTGGTGTATCTGGTTCTTAGACTTGAGACACCAAGGATGTCCTGTATGAGTGCTCCACTCTTTGATACCAGACTTATAGGTTTGGCTGTTCCCAGATCTAGTACAGTTGGTCATTGGGAGTGGTAGTCGACCTTACGAGGGCTATTGAGTGTCGATAGAGGATCATCCACTCTCGGTATCATGAGAGGAATATCCCATGTGTTCTTGCTCAGACAAATCCCTGGCCAGGGTCATTCGGGTTGAGAGAGAAAGAGTTCTCCGGGAGAATCCGATTAGAGCGAGACTCGAGTAGAAACCGTATGGGTCTGACAGCACCATGCTCGATATACGGTCTCTGGGATATTAGATGGATGAGGGACTATAGGTACATGGTAACTGAGGACAGACAGGTCCAATGGATTGGATTCCCCTGTATCGTCTGGGGACTACGGCGTAGTGGCCTAGTACTTCCGTAGTCGATGAGTCGAGTGAATTATTACAGAGATAATAATTCACTGAGTTAGAAGGAGTTCTGACAGGTATGACTCACGGCCAGCTCGATATTGGGCCTAGAGGGTCACACACGTATGGTAGGCATTGCGATGAGTAGAGGTTCGGATATGAGATATCCGACGGAGCCCTTGTCTTATTGGATGCAGATCCAATACCCACTAGGGAAAGGACCCATTAGGGTTTTGACATGGGATCTCTATAAATAGGAGGGATTCACAGCCTCATAGGCTAGAGTCTTTGCTTGCCCTTCCTATTCTCCTCTCCCTCTCCACCTCAGAGTAGGCTTGGAGTTTTGAGGAGCGTCGTCGCAACCCTGCTGTGTGGATCACCGCTAGAGAGGAGGACGCTTGACCTCCTTCACCCTCTCCTAAGGATCTGCAAGGAAACAGGGATATACGATCTCCCTAGGTAACACAATCTCTATACGCAGTTTTGTGTTTTGCGGATTTTTGCGCACCAATCTTCGCACGACGACGAACATCTTTTTGGGATTCGGGGATTTTTGTTTTCTTGTTCTTCCGCTGCGCATATGATGTCGCCCCCCTATGATTTCCCAACAATTCTTCCTCTGGAAAAACCAGGATCTATCCCTCTTGGATAACTGTCCCGTTAGAGCAACATCTCTCTTCGCTTCTTTCTCTTTGAAAGTTTCAGAGACCACCATCCCCTTCGGACTACTCCGATTTACTGAATAAACTGTGCATTATTCTGCCTCCTGCAAATGCACTTGGTAAATTGCGACTCCATGTCAATACAGCCCCCGCTACACCACTCAAGGCCTAATAACATGTTGTACTCGCTGCACACTTCAACCTCCTACGGACGTATCCTTTACATGCCAAAGAGAAAGTTTCAATGCTCCATGATGCCAAGTTTCGGTCACCTTAGGATGGCCGCAAATATTCCATTGTCTGCATACAAGCCCATGCATGAGTACCGAATTCTTCGAGTTAGCAATTTCCCTCACCTCTGTGAGCTTTGCACAACATGTTCGGTCGCTGAGCAACTTATTCCACCTTGCATAGTCTCATCCTTTACCAAGCGCCTCACTTGCCTTGAGCACCATCAAGTATAATTGTCAACGTCGAGCCGTAGCTCGGACTTAGCCATCCCAACCTTTGTGCGCTCCACATTCTTCCAAGCTTGCTTGTTCTCGTGGTTCCTCTTGCGCGAAGGGTTGGCCATTCCTCAGAATGTCAATCTCATATGCCCACTCCTCCGAGCGACTCCTTTTCCCTACATCTCCATGCTCATTTTCCTCCAAACGATCGCGCATGTGCTGACTACCCTCAACGCAGCCTCGTTAGGTTCCCCACATTTGCATGCCAAGTGTTTCTATGAGTGCTTGTCCCACTCTGATACCATCTATCACGGACTTAGCTGGTTTTGCCTAAGTCGTACGACACCCTTGCATGTCTGTCCGCAAAGGTTAGCCGCCCCGAAACCTCCCATGGTCCCTTAGGACCTACAAAAGAGAAAATGGGTTAGAGAAAGCACCTCACTTGGGATCTACAAGCAAACATTCCTGGAAACACTTCATAGACAATACAAATTACAAACAGACTTAACAAGCTCTGAATAGTTGCACAATAAAGGGTCAAAATGGTCCACTACAGATCGAATATCTCTCACAAGTGTCCATATGACACAACCTTTATTTACAAGCCCAACTAAAATAGGCCACCAAACCCAACTAAAATAGGGTTTTTAAGCCTTCGACCGTCCCTCTACATGCTATGCAAAGCATGAACAAACCAAAAGACACAGACATATATAAGTATTACATCAAACATCCAATTTAGAACTTTGTCTGTGACACTACGTCCACTCTCGATTCCTCTTCACTCAAGACCACTAGCTTCCACTACTAATCTTCTTTCCAACGGGCGAAAATCAACTACATTTACAACTCTTTCTCCTTTTTACAAACTCAAGAGAGAACCTTTAAGAGGTAGAAGGGAACACTCAGCACTTTTTAAGATTTTTTAAACTCTTTTTCATCGATGATTCTTTCCCCATTTCTATCCTTTTTTCTTACTTTCCCAAGCAAGAAAGAGTGAGGTATTTATAGACCCCAAATGGCTTAAAAAATGAGTAAAAAAAGGTCTCATCCTGGGTTTCCCAGGTCCTAGCAGTATCACTGCTTGTGCTGGGTGGTACCACTGCCTACAACACTATCATTGGGTGGTACCATCACCTGACATAGTCTGGGAGACTATGTCTAGACGATACTGTTAGAATCAATACGACACTAAGAGGGGGGAGTGAATTAGTACTTTTGTAAAACTTACGTTGATTTGAAAACTTCGTTCGATGAAATCCATATTGGAAAGATGTTAACTTGAAAACATGTATGAAAGCATAATAAGCATAGTGAAAGTAGTAAGTAATCAATTTGCAATATAAATGATAAGCATAAAGTAAATGCAAACTAGATTTTATAGTGGTTTGGTCGTCGTGACCTACATCCACTCTCGATTCCTCTTCACTCGAGGCCATTGGCTTCCACTACTGATCTTCCTCAAATGGGTAAAGACTAACTACCCTTTTACAACTTTTTCTCCTTTTCATGAATTTAGGAGACAACCCTTACAAGCCTCATACCCCTTTTGAATGATCTCAAAATTAGAAAGGGAGGAGGAGGACACTCAGCAATTTACAACCCAAAATAACAACCATTTTCTGCTCTAATTCGTTCTATGCCAAGCAGGATTAGCTTAGGAATTTAAAAATGGAGCCAAAAAAGGCCTCATTCTGGGTTTCCCGAGTCCTAGCGATACCATCGCCTACAGCACTGACATTGGGCGGTACCACCACCCAGTCTGGCGGTACAACTGCTTGACACTAGGCAGTACCACCGCCCAATCTGGCGATGCTACCGCCTAACATAGTCTCGGAGATTGTATCTTGGAGATTGAGCCTTTGGCAGTGCCACCGCTTAGACCGATAGTGCCATTGCTTGACCTAACTTTTAGGTCACTGAATGAGCCTTTCTCTTGGCCCAAAACGATCCTACTTTGGGATAAGTTAGATCCTAATTGAGTTAGCTTAATTACATTCTAAACTAATCTAATTACAACTAAAACTACTTCAATCTAGACAATTATTGCAAAGCATTAATCACGTGTTGTCCAGTATGTCATTGGTTCATCAATGCTTCGCCCAATCCTTCGACAGATCGTCCTATTTTGTTGCCTTTTGCCCAATCGGCATGTTGACCTTCGCAACTCTGATCTCCTTGGTGCAATGTCCACTCTTCTAAGCCCGATGGTTGATCTCATGGCATGAAACTATCTGACGACACGTCGACCGATCCTCCAGCTCAACGTCTAATCTTCTAACATGTTCCACTCTAGCCTAACATTGATTCTTTCTTCTTTAATTGTCTCTTCATGATCAAAGCTAGTCCTACGTCACTCAAAACACAAATTAGATCATAAACTCTATCAATTGGTTTCATTATCAAAATTCGAGATTCAATAGGTACCATCACCTGACATAGTCTGGGAGACTTTCTGGGCGGTACCATCGCCCAGATTGGTTGTACCACTACCTAACGGACACTAGGTGGTACCATTGCCCAATCTGACGATACCACCACTTGACAGCCTAGAAAAATGTGTTTTTGACTTTTTTTGCTTATAAGTGGTTCTATCTAACCTTGGGTCAATGAATGAGCCTTCTACTTAGTCTAAAACAGTCTTAACTCAGGCCCAATGGGCCCCCTAATTGAGTTGGTATAGTTATACCCAAAAACTGACTCAATTAGATTTAAACTAATTTGATCTAGACATAATCGATTACAAGTGTGAATCATATGTTGTTCGCTATGTCATTGGTTCATCCAGCGCTTCGTCCGATCCTTTGGCGCATCATCCTCTCCTTTGGCGTATTGCCCAATCAGCATGTTGACTCCTGCAACTTCCGATCTCCTTGGCGCAATGTCCGATCTTTCGGCCCGATGCCCTAACTCATGCAATGAAGTCCTTTTGGTGACACGTCGACCAAACCTCCGGCCGACGTCCAATCTTCTGACATGTTCACTCCGGCCCAACGTCCGATTCCTCCCGCTTTAATCAATTTATCTTTTCTGATCGAAGTTAGTCATATATCACTCAAAACACAAATTAGATCGTAAACCCATCAATTGATTTCATCATCAAAATATGAAATTCAACAATCTCCTCATTTTTTATGATGTCAAACAATTGATGACATAGTTTAAACTAAACTCCCCTTATCAATATGTCATATTAAAAGAAACTTTGAATCATGAAAATCATATGCATAATTTTAAATTATCAAGGTATAACATACATGATTTACAAATTCAAATCATCATCATAACTTCTCCCCTTTTATTATCAACAAAAAGGAGAAGTGCAACTAGGAAGTTTTTGTGATATGCAAGCGTGTAATTGAGCAAATTTTTTATCACTTTAGAACATGCAAGATAGCAAGATTTAGAAATGTGCAAGTTTAGCAATTCTTTGCTTCTTGAGATGGGTAAGATAGCACTTTTGCTGAGAGAGTTTAAACTAAACAATTGATGATGTCAAACAATTGATGACAGAGTTTAAACTAAACTCCCCTTATCAATATGTCATATTAAAAGAAACTTTGAATCATAAAAATCATATGCATAATTTCAAATTATCAAGGTATAACATACATGATTTACAAATTCAAATCATTATCATAACTTCTCCCCTTTTATCATCAACAAAAAGGAGAGGTGCAACTAAGAAGTTTTTGTGATATGCAAGCGAGTAATTTAGCAAATTTTTTTATCACTTTAGAACATACAAGATAGCAAGTTTTAGAAATGTGCAAGTTTAGCAATTCTTTGCTTCTTGAGATGGGTAAGATAGCACTTTTGCTTCCCTTTGCAAAAGTTTAGCAATTATTTTGCTTCTCGAGATGTGTAAGCTAGCAAGATTTTCTCCACTATTTTTTTGTCAAAGAGAATGGAAGAATACACTAGTATAATTTTTCTCCTTTTTTACATCAATGATTCAATCATATCATAAGATATACAAATCATAAATATAAAACAATTGTACATAATAAAATTCAAGTCATAAATAACATGAAGTCAAGTGACATATCATGGTTTATTTGGATAAATCTTTTTCTTAGTAAATACCAAGAAGAATCGTAGGAGAACAAATAATGTAAAATCTTGATTTATATAAGATATATCTCAATTCATAAATATCAAGTGAAAGAATCTAGATTCGTTTGAATGAATCTCCTCTTTAGTGAAAGAAAAAAATCTTGATTTATAAAAAAAATCTCAAGTATCAAATATTGAGAAATCAATATCATGATTTCGATAAAACTCATTCAATTTCAAATCATCGAATCATCAAAATAAGTTTCAAGAGATTCAAAATGGCATAAAAGGATTTATCAATCTCTTATTGAAAAATCGATTAGATAGAGAAATTTTTTAAGAAACATGCATTACATTTTTATTTGTTTCAATTTATATAATTTATTTTATAGAATTTATCTTTTATGCTAAATAAAAACATGCATCATCATTTAAAACCGAAAAAACAAATTTCATCATAAAAATCATCAAGATCAATAAAACATAAATCATAAAAATCATCATTACTTCAAATCATCATGCATAATTAAATCATTAAATCATCAAGCATGATTTTATTAAACATAAAATATTTTTAAAATTATTTTGTTTCGGTTAGTAAGCTTTGTGAAGTGTATTGTATCTCTGGTCATAAGCCTTGAGCATCAACTATCAAAATTTTAATTTTGCTCATAGCTTTCGATTAGATATTTCTACAAGAAGGGTGGGTTTGTTCTAGGTACCAATTTAGCTTTGGGCCTCTCATGGTTAGATCTATCTATTTTAATTTTTAACATTAAGACATTCATGGTTCCTTTAGAAACACAAACTAATTTATGTAAGCCATACTTTTTTAATAGACATTTATATATAAAATGACCATATTTATCATAAAAATTATATTTATTTTCAAAGGAAACATATAATATGAGTCCTTTAACAAAATGGTTGGCTTGTGTTGAGTGTTACTCACAAAGTCGATTTCTTCTTTTCTACGAACGTGACTCTTATTGACAAGAATCATGTTTAAATATTTACTATCAATTTTAAATTTATCTAACGTTTATTGTAAAAATAAAATTTTCTTTTTAAATGAGTCTAACTCTTCAAACTTACTGCAAGGAGTTAACATGCAATTATCATGCTTATTTTTAAAATTTTCAAATTCACTAGCAAGAGAAGCATGATCCTTTTTTAATAACTTATATTTTTTATTAACTAATTTATATTCATCAAATAAATCATAGAAAGCATTAAGCAATTCATTTTAAGATAAATGAGATTCGATGAGTCATTTACCTCATTGTCAAAAGCCATTAAGGCGTAGTTCGCCACCTTACCTTTGATGGTTTGCTCCTCATCTTCGGATGTACTCAATTCGTCCCATGTCGTATTGAATGCTTTCTTCTACTTTCGTAGCTTCTTTGATTTATATCAAGTTGTTATGTCATTTTTAAGTTCATTTTTAGAATTAATCTTTTTCATAAATTCTTTAATTTTTTTTGTCAAAATTTCTATGTCATCATCACTTGAGCTTTCACTCGAGTGGTCTTCTATTGTTCAAAATGTCAAATCCTTCATGTTCCTTAGAAGGTAGTTCTAATATTCATCATGTTTAATACAAGTTATTTCATAGGTCATTAAAGACATGATAAGTTCTTCAAGTGAAAATTTGTTTAGGTCCTTCGCTTTTTGTATTGTCGTTACTTTTGGATCCCAATTTTTTCGAAGGGATCTTAGGATCTTGTTTACAAGTTCAAGATTAGAAAAATATTTGCCAAGAATTTTCAAACTATTGACTACATCCATAAAATGGGTGCACATGTCAATAATAGTTTCGCTTGACTTCATTCAAAATAGTTTAAAATCATGCATTAAAAAAATTATTTTAGACTTTTTAACTCTATTTATGCCTTCATGAGTTACTTCTAGTATGTGCCAAATCTCACGTGCAGTTTTTGTTGAATCTCATATTTTGATGAAGAAACCACTTGATATGTGTTAATAATTTAAACTGCATTTTGAGTGATGCAGGTCTACTCGATCAGGATTAGACAGTTAACGCAGGAGGAATTGACGTTGCGCTGGAGGAGATCACGTCAGGATATTGGATGGCAGAAGGCTTCGGACGTCGGGCAACAAGCAGCAAGAGAGGATGATGCGCTGAAGAATCGGACGAAGCGCCAACCAATGACGTGCTGGGCAACAGAATGTCAATTCGCGTTGTAATAACTGTCTAGATCGGAGTAGAGTTTTGGCTTGCATGTGCAGGATTAACTATGATAACGATGAAGACATAAAGCGAAACAAAGTGCGGAGTCAAGCACGAAGGATTCGTTGGGAGTTCAAGAGTTCGACGGAAGTCCGAAGGTTCGTCGGGAACGCTGCCGGAACTAGCCGAGAATGAGTAGGGAGCTTGCCGAAGGGTTTTTCGGAAGCTCGCCGGAAGGTTCATGGGAAGTTCGCGGAGTTCGCCAAGAAAGATCAGAGCTTGCCGACGAAGCTCGTTGGAACTCACCAAGATCAAATCGTGAAGTCTAGGAGCTTGCCGGGAGTCCGTAGAATGGTTTCCGAGAGTTTATCGGAAAACCGCCGGAAGTTCGCCGGAAGAAGTCTTGACTTATGGACTTTGTAATAGCTTATAAAATGTCTTTAAATTCGTAGTTAGTACATTAATTAGGGTTAGGATTAGGTGTTAATCCTATAACTTAAGAAGGGGCCAACTGGGCTCAAAGTCAAGTTTGGTTTGGGCTAAAATTAAGCCAAACCAGCGAATCGGAGAGCCAGGCGGTGACACCTCCTGGGCTGGGCGGTTGCACCATCCAGCACCCGAGCGCCGGGCGGTAGCACCGCCTGGGCTGGGCGGTGGCACCGCCCAGCACTGTCAGCGCCCGACAGTGACAGGCGGTGGCACCGCCACTGACAGGCGGTGGCACCGCCAGCATCGGGAACTCCACGAGAATTCAAATTTGGAGCCCAAATTTGAATCCTCTTGAGGCCTATAAATACCCCTCAAATCTCAGCTGAGATCACAACTTTTTGAGCAGCAAGTGTTTGAGAGAAAGGCCTTAGAAAAGTCCTAGCTAATCTTGTTTTCATTTTGCTAGTGTTCACCTCCTTCTTTCTTGCTAAAAATTTGTAAGAGAGTGAACCGCTTGTAAAGAGTTGTAAGAGGGGTATTTACCCTTCCCTTTCAAGAGACTTGCTAGTGGAAGGTGGGAGCCTCATCGAAGAGGGGCCTCGCAAGTGGATGTAGGTCATTTGACCGAACCACTTTAAAATCGGCGTAATCTCTGGTTTGCGTTTATGTTTATGCATTTATCTTTCTGCAAACCTTTACTTTGCTAAGTTCACTGCCCTCATCTTATTACGTACGCTTTCAACGCAATTGAAATGGTTTCAAACGAAACATTATTTTTATCGTACGAAAGATTTTCTAAAACCGAAGTTTTAATCCGCTGCACTAATTCACCCCCCCCCCTCTTAGTGCCGCTCCGATCCTAACAATTGGTATCAGAGCCACGGTTTTCTACTTTGGTTAACACCCAAATAGAAATGGCTCTTTATGGCTTTCAAGAGGGCTTATCGGTTGTTCGTCCACCGTTGTTTAACGGATCGGACTACACTTGTTGGAAAACTCGAATGAGAGTTTTCTTACTTTCTTTGGATTTGAATTTATGGCATATAGTCGAAAATGGATATGAAATATCTTCTCGCCCAATGAACCATTGGAATGATTTGGAGAAGAAGATGTTTTCTTTAAACGCAAAGGCTATGAATGCCTTATTTTGCGCTTTAGACAAAAATGAGTTCAATCGGATTTCTACGTGCGAAACGGCTTTTGATATTTGGCGAACACTTGAAATCACACACGAGGGAACTAGTAGAGTCAAAGACTCGAAACTTAACATTTTAATGCATGATTTCGAGCTTTTTCAAATGAAGCCGAGCGAAACCATTGTTGACATGTACACCCGTTTTATGGATGTCGTCAATGGTTTATAAACTCTTGGCAAATGTTTCTCGAATTTTGAACTTGTTAGTAAAGTTTTACGATCACTTTCTAAAGTTTGGGAATCAAAAGTTATGGCAATACAAGAAACAAAAGATTTAAATATTTTTCCACTTGAAGAACTTATCGGCTCATTGATGACATATGAAATAGTGCGCAATCAACATGATGAACACGATGAACACTTGAACCACCTTCCAAAGAACAGGAAGGATTTGGAACTTCGGACAAATGAATACCACTTGAGCGATGACTCAAGTGATGAGGACAATGATGAACTTGAACTTCGAACACTAACTCTTAATAAGTTCATTAAACAAAAATCTAAAATGAGCAATGAACTTGAACGAAGGAAGAGGCCAAAGAAAAGGAAGGCACCCAAGGATGAATCAAGAACTTCCAAAGGTGAAACGACGAATTGGGCTTTGACGGGTTTCGACTACAAGGTAAGTAACTCAACTCTCTTGAATTATTTTGAAATTACTTGATGTTCTCCATGATGTATTTTCTCTTTTCTTTTGAATAATTATTTTTCTTGAAAATTGTATGTTTTATGAATAAAATGTTAGATTTAAATAATCATATATATGTGCTTGAGAAGCAAGAATGTGTATTTTGATGATAGATGTGATATCATGATGTTTTATTTTTGATGTGTTTGGTCTTGAAGGCTTTATGACGAAACTTATGTTTTGACTTTAAATGATGATACAATGTTTTCACAAAAAGACTTGAACACTCTCACATGAAATCAATTGTATGAAATGGAAATGAATTTTCTATTCTATTGAGATTAATGAATTTATTTTACCAATCTTATGAATCTCATGAAAATAAACATGATGAATATTTTATAAATGAGTTGTCTTATAAGATCTTGCCTTTACATCTTGAACTTTAATGCCTATATTGATTTGGCATATAAAGACTAAGGCATGCTCATAAGAAGCAAATCACATGAATAGAAATTTATAAAAATGAAATGTAATCCTCTATCTTATTGATTTCTACCTAAGAGACCAATAAAACTATCTATGCCATTTTGAATCTCTTGAAAGAAATGTTGAGATTTTGATGATTTGGATGATTTGAATTTGAATGAGTTTTATTCAAAATCATGATCTTGATTCCGTGATATTTACAAATTAAGATTTATTATGAATCAAGATTTTTTCATTAATCGATCTCCTAAGATTTTCTTTTGATTATTTATGAGTAGGTTTTTCAAAAAGAAATCATGTCTTTTGGTATTCATATGTTCTAATCTTTCATGATATGATTTTTATACAATTCCTTGTATTCATGAAATGTTTATCGCATCACCCAATTACTTTCTTCTTGATATTCCTTATGTGGTGATTAAAATTATGCATGAAATACTCTTGATATTATTTTGATGTATACAAATGAAAAGTTATAATCATGAATGATCGGATGAAATTTGACAAGTTAATATCTTCATGATTTGAAATGTTTATAATTTGAAATTATGCATGCAATTGCTTTGTATTGTGATGATATATGCATCATGAATATTTTATCATACATGAAAATAGTGATAAATATTTTGAAAATAAATGTTTGTATCATGTTAGATGATTTTACATTTTGTGCATGATGAGTTATAGTGATGATTGAAACAATGATTGAAATGATTTAAATGATTAATGTTTGGTATCATGATCAACATGTTGATAAATGCTTGAAAATTTTAATGTTTGAGTATCATGTATGATATGCTTATTAATGATGATTGATTTATTTTTTTGGTATCGTGCATGAAAAATAAGGTTATTAAAATTGTGTATGTTTTAATTTGAATATATAATGATGCACAAATAAGAATGATACTTACCTTTGTCATAATATGAAAATTGATATAAGGGTCTTCCCTTCTTTTTGACAATGACAAAGGGGGAGTAAGAATTTCTAGCGTGGACATCATGAAAAGAGGCAAACTAACTAGCTTGCACAATTCAAGATGAAAGCAAAAATTGCATTTCTCAAAAGAGAAGATGCAAATGTAACATTTGCCAAATTGTTTGCTTGTCTCATGTAAAACATTATCTCTTGCTAGTTTGGCATTTTTGCTAGCTTGTATATTATGAAAATTACATATCGTAAAAAATTGCTAGCTTGTAGTCTAAAGAGAAGCAAAAAGGTGCTATCTTAAAACAAGCAAATGTGCTATCGTGCCTATCTCAAGAAAAGCAAATATGCCAACTTGCATATATTCGAATTTGCTAGCATATAAAACTTGCATATTTCAAGAAGCAAGAGTTGCTTTCTTGAACATCTCTAAATTTCTAGCTTGCAAGTTCTAAAATGTTGTAAAATTACTAGATTGCATGATGATAAAAACTTGATATTATGTTTTTCATGCAATGAGTTGAACCCATATAACAAATACTTGAATAGTTGTACTTCTCCTTTTTGTTGATGACAAAGGGGGAGAAGTATGTTGATGACATGACATGTGATGCATAAGTTTTATGCATATGTTCATGATGATGTGTTGCAAGTATTCATGATGAATATTGCAATGACTTGAATTCTGCTTGAATTCAAGGTTCTATCAATATTGCATATTGATAGGGGGAGTTTGTTTAAACTTCGGGAGTTAAGATTAACTCCATCATCAAGTGGTTGTCATCATCAAAAAGGGGGAGATTGTTGAATCTCGTATTTTGATGATGAAACCACTTGATATGTGTTAATAATTTAAACTGTATTTTGAGTGATGCAGGTCTACTCGATCAGGATTAGACAGTTAACGCAGGAGGAATTGACGTTGCGCCGGAGAAGATCACGTCAGGATATTGGATGGCAGAAGGCTTCGGACGTCGAGCAACAAGCCGCAAGACAAGATGATGCGCTGAAGAATCGGACAAAGCGCCAACCAATGACGTGCCGGGCAACAGAATGTCAATTCGCGTTGTAATAACTGTCTAGATCGGAGTAGAGTTTTGGCTTGCATGTGCAGGATTAACTACGATAATGATGAAGACATAAAGCGAAACAAAGTGCGGAGTCAAGCACGAAGGATTCGTTGGGAGTTCAAGAGTTTGACGGAAGTCCGAAGGTTCGTCGGGAACGCTGCCGGAACTAGCCGAGAATGAGTAGGGAGCTTGCCGAAGGGTTTTTCGGAAGCTCGCCGGAAGGTTCATGGGAAGTTCGCGGAGTTCGCCAAGAAAGATCGGAGCTTGCTGACGAAGCTCGTTGGAACTCACCAAGATCAAATCGTGAAGTCTAGGAGCTTGCCGGGAGTCCGCAGAATGGTTTCCGAGAGTTTATCGGAAGACCGCCGGAAGTTCATCGGAAGCTCGCCGGAAGAAGTCTTGACTTACGGACTTTGTAATAGCTTATAAAATGTCTTTAAATTCGTAGTTAGTACGTTAATTAGGGTTAGGATTAGGTGTTAATCCTATAACTCAAGAAGGGGCCAACTGGGCTCAAAGTCAGGTTTGGTTTGGGCTAAAATTAAGCCAAACCAGCGAACCGGAGAGCCAGGCGGTGGCACCGCTTGGCTGGGCGGTGACACCTCCTGGGCTGGGCGTTTGCACCGTCCAGCACCCGAGCGCCGGGCGGTGGCACCGCCCAGCACTGTCAGCGCCCGACAATGACAGGCGGTGGCACCGCCAGCATCGGGAACTCCACGAGACTTCAAATTTGGAGCCCAAATTTGAATCCTCTTGAGGCCTATAAATACCCCTCAAATCTCAGCTGAGATCACAACTTTTTGAGCAGCAAGTGTTTGAGAGAAAGGCCTTAGAAAAGTCCTAGCTAATCTTGTTTTCATTTTGCTAGTGTTCACCTCCTTCTTTCTTGCTAAAAATTTGTAAGAGAGTGAACCGCTTGTAAAGAGTTGTAAGAGGGGTATTTACCCTTCCCTTTCAAGAGACTTGCTAGTGGAAGGTGGGAGCCTCATCGAAGAGGGGCCTCGCAAGTGGATGTAGGTCATTTGACCGAACCACTTTAAAATCGGCGTAATCTCTGGTTTGCGTTTATGTTTATGCATTTATCTTTCTGCAAACCTTTACTTTGCTAAGTTCACTGCCCTCATCTTATTACGTACGCTTTCAACGCAATTGAAATGGTTTCAAACGAAACATTATTTTTATCGTACGAAAGATTTTCTAAAACCGAAGTTTTAATCCGCTGCACTAATTCACCCCCCCCCCTCTTAGTGCCGCTCCGATCCTAACAATTGGTATCAGAGCCACGGTTTTCTACTTTGGTTAACACCCAAATAGAAATGGCTCTTTATGGCTTTTAAGAGGGCTTATCGGTTGTTCGTCCACCGTTGTTTAACGGATCGGACTACACTTGTTGGAAAACTCGAATGAGAGTTTTCTTACTTTCTTTGGATTTGAATTTATGGCATATAGTCGAAAATGGATATGAAATATCTTCTCGCCCAATGAACCATTGGAATGATTTGGAGAAGAAGATGTTTTCTTTAAACGCAAAGGCTATGAATGCCTTATTTTGCGCTTTAGACAAAAATGAGTTCAATCGGATTTCTACGTGCGAAACGGCTTTTGATATTTGGCGAACACTTGAAATCACACACGAGGGAACTAGTAGAGTCAAAGACTCGAAACTTAACATTTTAATGCATGATTTCGAGCTTTTTCAAATGAAGCCGAGCGAAACCATTGTTGACATGTACACCCGTTTTATGGATGTCGTCAATGGTTTATAAACTCTTGGCAAATGTTTCTCGAATTTTGAACTTGTTAGTAAAGTTTTACGATCACTTTCTAAAGTTTGGGAATCAAAAGTTATGGCAATACAAGAAACAAAAGATTTAAATATTTTTCCACTTGAAGAACTTATCGGCTCATTGATGACATATGAAATGGTGCGCAATCAACATGATGAACACGATGAACACTTGAACCACCTTCCAAAGAACAGGAAGGATTTGGAACTTCGGACAAATGAATACCACTTGAGCGATGACTCAAGTGATGAGGACAATGATGAACTTGAACTTCGAACACTAACTCTTAATAAGTTCATTAAACAAAAATCTAAAATGAGCAATGAACTTGAACGAAGGAAGAGGCCAAAGAAAAGGAAGGCACCCAAGGATGAATCAAGAACTTCCAAAGGTGAAACGACGAATTGGGCTTTGACGGGTTTCGACTACAAGGTAAGTAACTCAACTCTCTTGAATTATTTTGAAATTACTTGATGTTCTCCATGATGTATTTTCTCTTTTCTTTTGAATAATTATTTTTCTTGAAAATTGTATGTTTTATGAATAAAATGTTAGATTTAAATAATCATATATATGTGCTTGAGAAGCAAGAATGTGTATTTTGATGATAGATGTGATATCATGATGTTTTATTTTTGATGTGTTTGGTCTTGAAGGCTTTATGACGAAACTTATGTTTTGACTTTAAATGATGATACAATGTTTTCACAAAAAGACTTGAACACTCTCACATGATATCAATTGTATGAAATGGAAATGAATTTTCTATTCTATTGAGATTAATGAATTTATTTTACCAATATTATGAATCTCATGAAAATAAACATGATGAATATTTTATAAATGAGTTGTCTTATAAGATCTTGCCTTTACATCTTGAACTTTAATGCCTATATTGATTTGGTATATAAAGACTAAGGCATGCTCATAAGAAGCAAATCACATGAATAGAAATTTATAAAAATGAAATGTAATCCTCTATCTTATTGATTTCTACCTAAGAGACCAATAAAACTATCTATACCATTTTGAATCTCTTGAAAGAAATGTTGAGATTTTGATGATTTGGATGATTTGAATTTGAATGAGTTTTATTCAAAATCATGATCTTGATTCCGTGATATTTACAAATTAAGATTTATTATGAATCAAGATTTTTTCATTAATCGATCTCCTAAGATTTTCTTTTGATTATTTATGAGTAGGTTTTTCAAAAAGAAATCATGTCTTTTGGTATTCATATGTTCTAATCTTTCATGATATGATTTTTATACAATTCCTTGTATTCATGAAATGTTTATCGCATCACCCAATTACTTTCTTCTTGATATTCCTTATGTGGTGATTAAAATTATGCATGAAATACTCTTGATATTATTTTGATGTATACAAATGAAAAGTTATAATCATGAATGATCGGATGAAATTTGACAAGTTAATATCTTCATGATTTGAAATGTTTATAATTTGAAATTATGCATGCAATTGCTTTGTATTGTGATGATATATGCATCATGAATATTTTATCATACATGAAAATAGTGATAAATATTTTGAAAATAAATGTTTGTATCATGTTAGATGATTTTACATTTTGTGCATGATGAGTTATAGTGATGATTGAAACAATGATTGAAATGATTTAAATGATTAATGTTTGGTATCATGATCAACATGTTGATAAATGCTTGAAAATTTTAATGTTTGAGTATCATGTATGATATGCTTATTAATGATGATTGATTTATTTTTTTGGTATCGTGCATGAAAAATAAGGTTATTAAAATTGTGTATGTTTTAATTTGAATATATAATGATGCACAAATAAGAATGATACTTACCTTTGTCATAATATGAAAATTGATATAAGGGTCTTCCCTTCTTTTTGACAATGACAAAGGGGGAGTAAGAATTTCTAGCGTGGACATCATGAAAAGAGGCAAACTAACTAGCTTGCACAATTCAAGATGAAAGCAAAAATTGCATTTCTCAAAAGAGAAGATGCAAATGTAACATTTGCCAAATTGTTTGCTTGTCTCATGTAAAACATTATCTCTTGCTAGTTTGGCATTTTTGCTAGCTTGTATATTATGAAAATTACATATCGTAAAAAATTGCTAGCTTGTAGTCT
Organism: Musa acuminata AAA Group; assembly: GCF_036884655.1. Classification (NCBI taxonomy): domain Eukaryota; kingdom Viridiplantae; phylum Streptophyta; class Magnoliopsida; order Zingiberales; family Musaceae; genus Musa; species Musa acuminata. The sequence goes on from NC_088345.1 coordinate 15,485,248, forward strand.
AAAGAGAAGCAAAAAGTTGCTATCTTAAAACAAGCAAATGTGCTATCGTGCCTATCTCAAGAAAAGCAAATATGCCAACTTGCATATATTCGAATTTGCTAGCATATAAAACTTGCATATTTCAAGAAGCAAGAGTTGCTTTCTTGAACATCTCTAAATTTCTAGCTTGCAAGTTCTAAAATGTTGTAAAATTACTAGATTGCATGATGATAAAAACTTGATATTATGTTTTTCATGCAATGAGTTGAACCCATATAACAAATACTTGAATAGTTGTACTTCTCCTTTTTGTTGATGACAAAGGGGGAGAAGTATGTTGATGACATGACATGTGATGCATAAGTTTTATGCATATGTTCATGATGATGTGTTGCAAGTATTCATGATGAATATTGCAATGACTTGAATTCTGCTTGAATTCAAGGTTCTATCAATATTGCATATTGATAGGGGGAGTTTGTTTAAACTTCGGGAGTTAAGATTAACTCCATCATCAAGTGGTTGTCATCATCAAAAAGGGGGAGATTGTTGAATCTCGTATTTTGATGATGAAACCACTTGATATGTGTTAATAATTTAAACTGTATTTTGAGTGATGCAGGTCTACTCGATCAGGATTAGACAGTTAACGCAGGAGGAATTGACGTTGCGCCGGAGAAGATCACGTCAGGATATTGGATGGCAGAAGGCTTCGGACGTCGAGCAACAAGCCGCAAGACAAGATGATGCGCTGAAGAATCGGACAAAGCGCCAACCAATGACGTGCCGGGCAACAGAATGTCAATTCGCGTTGTAATAACTGTCTAGATCGGAGTAGAGTTTTGGCTTGCATGTGCAGGATTAACTACGATAATGATGAAGACATAAAGCGAAACAAAGTGCGGAGTCAAGCACGAAGGATTCGTTGGGAGTTCAAGAGTTTGACGGAAGTCCGAAGGTTCGTCGGGAACGCTGCCGGAACTAGCCGAGAATGAGTAGGGAGCTTGCCGAAGGGTTTTTCGGAAGCTCGCCGGAAGGTTCATGGGAAGTTCGCGGAGTTCGCCAAGAAAGATCGGAGCTTGCTGACGAAGCTCGTTGGAACTCACCAAGATCAAATCGTGAAGTCTAGGAGCTTGCCGGGAGTCCGCAGAATGGTTTCCGAGAGTTTATCGGAAGACCGCCGGAAGTTCATCGGAAGCTCGCCGGAAGAAGTCTTGACTTACGGACTTTGTAATAGCTTATAAAATGTCTTTAAATTCGTAGTTAGTACGTTAATTAGGGTTAGGATTAGGTGTTAATCCTATAACTCAAGAAGGGGCCAACTGGGCTCAAAGTCAGGTTTGGTTTGGGCTAAAATTAAGCCAAACCAGCGAACCGGAGAGCCAGGCGGTGGCACCGCTTGGCTGGGCGGTGACACCTCCTGGGCTGGGCGTTTGCACCGTCCAGCACCCGAGCGCCGGGCGGTGGCACCGCCCAGCACTGTCAGCGCCCGACAATGACAGGCGGTGGCACCGCCAGCATCGGGAACTCCACGAGACTTCAAATTTGGAGCCCAAATTTGAATCCTCTTGAGGCCTATAAATACCCCTCAAATCTCAGCTGAGATCACAACTTTTTGAGCAGCAAGTGTTTGAAAGAAAGGCCTTAGAAAAGTCCTAGCTAATCTTGTTTTCATTTTGCTAGTGTTCACCTCCTTCTTTCTTGCTAAAAATTTGTAAGAGAGTGAACCGCTTGTAAAGAGTTGTAAGAGGGGTATTTACCCTTCCCTTTCAAGAGACTTGCTAGTGGAAGGTGGGAGCCTCATCGAAGAGGGGCCTCGCAAGTGGATGTAGGTCATTTGACCGAACCACTTTAAAATCGGCGTAATCTCTGGTTTGTGTTTATGTTTATGCATTTATCTTTCTGCAAACCTTTACTTTGCTAAGTTCACTGCCCTCATCTTATTACGTACGCTTTCAACGCAATTGAAACGGTTTCAAACGAAACATTATTTTTATCGTACGAAAGATTTTCTAAAACCAAAATTTTAATCCGCTGCACTAATTCACCCCCCCCTCTTAGTGCCGCTCCGATCCTAACAGTTTTGCATAAAGAAATACAATTAAACTCATTTTTGTTCAAAGTACAAAATAGAGCATTCATAGCTCTAGCATTTAAAGAAGAGTCTTCTTCTCCAAATCATTTTATTCATTTATTGGTTTGAAAGACATTTGAAAACCACTTTCGATAATATTCCATAAATTCAAATCTATAGAAAATAAAAAAACTCTTATTTGAGTTTTTCAATATGTATAGTTCGTCCCATTGAACATAGGAGGACGAATGATAGAAAGAACCTCTTGATTGTCGGTAAAAGCTATTTCTTTTGGGTGTTAAACCAAATGAGAAAAATGTGGCTCTCTTTGATGCAATATATGATACTTCAGCCCGATGCCCGAACTCACAACACAAAGTCCTTCTAGTGACACGTCGATCGAACCTCCGACCGATGTCCAATCTTCTGATATGTTCACTCCAGCCCAACTGTTAGGACTCTAGCTAGGAGAGTCCTAATTGAGAGGGACATGTTAGGATCGAGAGCACTAAGAGGGGGGGGGGGGGGTGAATTAGTGCAGTAGAAATCTTTTAGCGATTTAAAAACGAAAGCTACGTTCGTCCGATAGAAACGATTTCGATGTAAAAGCCGATTCTAAGATTACTTAAGATTAAGCGTAGTTTACGTCTAAGCACAGTTTATGTCTAAACTCAGTTTGCGTCTAAATACAGTTTGCGTCTAACCGCAGTTTTGCGTCTAAACACAGTTTTACGTCTAAACGCAGTTTTGCGTCTAAACTCCGTTTACGTCTTAAACGCAGTTTTATGTCTAAAGGCAGTTTGCGTTTAAAAGTAGTTTACGTCTAAAATAAAGTTTTATGTCTAAACACAGTTTGCGCAGTTTGTGTCTAAACACAGTTTTACGTCTAAACTCAGTTTACGTCTAAACGCAGTTTTACGTCTAAACGCAGTTTGCGTCTAAACGCAGTTTTACGTCTAAACGTAGTTTTACGTTTAAAAGAGGTTTACGTCTAAAACACAATTTTATGTTTAAACATAGTTTGCGCAGTTTACGTTTAAACACAGTTTTACGTCTAAACGTAGTTTGCGTCTAAAACAGTTTCAAAGGGATCTAAACTCAGAAGCTAGTTCATAAAAGCGTAGAAGACAGTTTTGCAGAATCAAAACACAAACGTAAGTTGATCGTACGAAAAACACAGATTTACATCCGAATGCAGTTTCGAAAAGATCAGCACTTAGAACTTGTTCGTAAAGGCGCAGAGAGCAATAGTTATGTAGGAGGTTTGCAGTAATGATAAGGTACTCAAAATAAAAGCAAACCAGAGATTTAGAGTGGTTCGGTCAGTCTTGACCTACTCCACTTTTGGTTTCCTCCTCCGACGAGGTCACCGATGTCAACTAGCTGCCTTCCTTCAATGGGTGAAGGCAAACTGCCCTTTTACAGTTTCACTCCTTTTGATGGGCTCAGGAGACAACCCTTACAGATCCTTTCTCTCCTCTCTTTACAACACAAGACTTGAAGAACAGAAAGAGGAGAACTTTTGGACTTTGCACAAATTTGAGCTCTTAGAATCACAGAAAAGATCAAGAATTCAGTGTGGATCTCTTGTTCTTTCTGTGTTGAATGGGTGGGGTATTTATAGGCCCCAACCCAGTTCAAATTTGGAGCCCAAAACGATCAAATCCCGAAATTCCGGGATCAGGCCGGTTGCACCTCCTGATTGGAGAGGTTGCACCGCCTGGCAGAGCTCGGAGACTGAGCCCAGGCGGTTGCACCTCTCTGTCAGGGGCGGTTGCACCGCTTGAGTCTGGCTTGGAGACTGAGCCCTAGGCAGTGCCACCTCTTGACTGAGGCGGTTTCACCTCTCTGCCAGAGCTCGAAGACCGAGCTCAGGCGGTGCTACCTCTCTGTCAGGGAGGTTGCACCGCCCAGTCTAGCTCGAAGACTGAGCTCAGGCGGTTGCACCTCCTGGCTGGGGCGGTTGCACCGCCCAGTCTCGCTGGGAGACTTAGCCCAAGCGGTGCCACCTCCTGGCCTAGGCAGTTGCACCTCCTGGTGCAATCAGGGTCCGAATGGTTAGCTCCATTCGGCCCAATTTCAATCTTTTCAGGGGCCCAATTGCCCCAAGATTAAGCTAATGGGATCACCTCTCATTTTCCAACTTAATCGACGTGCTAACTACGATTAAATCTAAGACAATTTCTGCAGCTTTGCTCCGGTGCGTTAATCGCTTCTTCCGGCGAGTTTCCGGCAAACTTTCGTCGATCATCCGATGAACCCTCGGTGATGCTTCTGCGGACTTCCGGCAAACTCCTGAACTTTGCGAAGATCCACTTGGCGAGTTTCGACGAGCTTCGCTTGGCAAGCTTCTGGACTTTTCGGATCTGTTCTCACAGAACCTCCGACGATCGTCCGAACTTCCGTCGAACTCTCGAACTCCCAACGTGATCATGATCTTGACTCCAGTGCAACTCCTGCTGCTTGTCTAACTTTCATCGTAGTTAATCCTGCACACTTATCTCGACACATAGATTAGACAACAAATGACAATTGACTTCATCATCAAAATCTGAGATTTAACAATCTCCCCCTTTTTGATGATGACAATCAATTGATAATAGAGTTATCCTTAACTCCCCCTGTCTATATGCCATAGTTGAGATAAGTCAACCTTGAATTCAAGACCTAAGAATTCAAGTGACGTATTGATAAGTTAGATCAGTTAAACTTATCAATACTCCCATCATGATACCTATCATGATGTATCTCTTCAAGAATGATGTCAAGGCTTGACATACATCATCAAGTTTGTATGATTGTGTTTGTAACTATTCATCATGTAGTTGTATATTGTCATATAAAGCTGCGAAGGACTATTACATGATACACACACTTGAGATTTTCTAGCAAGTTTGCATTTACTTCACAAGATAGGATATCAACTCAAGACATAATGCAAACTATAGCACATGTTCATATATCTCTTGGTGATGCAAGGATGGCATAACCATAACATTGTTTATAGCATCACTCAAGTATTTGCAACTATGACATAGACATGATCATAGCAGTGTTTATCAATTCATATGTTTCTCCCCCTTTGTCATCAACAAAAAGCATGGTAATTGTGATACCATGAAAACAATATTAGCAAGCTTATAGAGGAATTTTACATAGATTGCTTTGAAAACTTCTTCCCCTTTTTGTTATAATCCATTTTACCCGCAAAGATATTACAAGATGAAATACATACACAGGAATCACTTTATCAGATTTATTTCAGAAACTTATGAAAGTGTACGAATAAATCTGTTTTATAGCATTCGAACAAATAAGATGCATTTGGACAAGATTTTGTTACAGATTTTCACATATAAATATGGTAATCAAGTGATCTGATCATTCAATATAGTCCGAAAAATAAGTTTATTTATTCGGACACATCAACATTCCTAATTCTCTTTTAATGAAATCAAATTGTTCTTCACTTAGAGGTTTTGTAAAAATGTCAGCCAGTTGATGTTTGGTATCAATGAACTCTATGGTTACGTCATGATTAGTGACATGATCTCGTATAAAGTGATGTCTAATATCAATATGTTTTGTTCTTGAGTGTTGTATAGGATTTTTAGTTAAGCATATTGCACTCGTGTTATCACATTTAATGGGAATATCTTTAAGATTAACTTTGTAATCTTCTAAAGTGTTTTTCATCCATACAACTTGTGCACAGCATGCACTTGCTGCAATATATTCAGCTTCGGTTGTTGATAGAGCAACCGAGCTTTGTTTCTTAGATGACCAGGAAACAAGGGCATGTCCTAAAAATTGACATGATCCTGATGTGCTTTTTCTATCTAGTCTACAGCCAGCAAAGTCTGCATCAGCATAAGCTGTTAACTCAAAATTTTCTGATTTTGGGTACCATAATCCTAGATTTGTGGTTCCATTAAGATATCTAAGTATTCTTTTGACTGCTTTGAGATGAGATATCTTAGGGTTTGATTGAAATCTAGCACAAAGTCTTACACTGAACATGATGTCTGGTCTGGTGGTAGTGAGGTAAAGTAAACTTCCTATCATACCCCTATAAGTCTTTTGATTAAAGCTTTCTCCACTTTCATCAATTTCTAACTTAGTGGAGGTGCTCATAGGGGTGTTAATAGCCTTTGAGTTGTTCATATTAAACCTTTTTAATAAATTCATAGTATATTTTGTTTGACTAATAAAGATGCCGTTGCTTAATTGTTTGATTTGTAAACCTAAGAAGAAAGTTAATTCTCCCATTAAGCTCATTTCGAATTCAAGACTCATGGTTCTAGCAAAAGATTCACAGAGAGATTCATTTGTAGAGCCAAAGATAATATCATCAATATAAATCTGAACAATGAGAAAATTATTTTCAAAATTCTTGATAAATAATGTAGTATCAACCTTGCCTTTTGTGAAATTATTTTCGATAAGAAAAGAACTAAGTCTCTCATACCAAGCCCTTGGGGCTTGTTTTAAACCATAGAGAGCTTTAGTTAATCTAAACACATGATTAGGGAGGCTATCATTTTCAAAACCAGGAGGTTGTTCAACATAAACTTCTTCGGAGATAAAGCCATTTAGAAAAGCGCTTTTAACATCCATTTGAAACAACTTAAAATTATTATTGCTAGCGTAGGCAAGGAGCATCCTTATGGCTTCCAATCGAGCCACAGGAGCGAAGGTTTCTTCGTAATCGATACCTTCTTCTTGGTTGAAACCTTTGGCCACTAATCTAGCATTGTTTCTAACCACGATACCATTTTCATTTTGCTTGTTTCTGAAGACCCATTTAGTACCAATAACTAAATGGTCATTTGGCCTAGGAACAAGCTTCCACACTTCATTTCTCTCAAATTGATTTAATTCATCTTGCATTGCGATAATCCATGAATCATCTTTCATGGCTTCATCAAAGGAATTGGGTTCAATTTGGGAGAGAAAGGCGGCATTCGCACAAAAGGTTTTAAGAGAAGATCGTGTTTGAACCCCCTTTGACGTGTCTCCTAGGATTAGCTCCTTAGGGTGAGCATCTACATACTTCTAATCATTGGGTAAGGATATTTCGGAAGTGGATACATCCAGGTTGTTAGTTGGAGAAGGGGTTTCATTTAAATTCAAGGAATCAAAATTAACATCTTCATCAAGATCATTTTTTGTGATTTCGGAAATCTCATTGAAAACAACATGAATGGATTCTTCAATAATTAGAGTTCTTTTATTGAAGATACGAAAGGCTTTAGAAACTGTAGAATAACCAAGAAAGATTCCTTCATCGGATTTAGCATCAAATTTTCCTAAGTTATCTTTTTCATTCAAGATAAAACACTTACACCCAAAGACTTTAAAATATGAAACGTTGGGTTTTTTATTGTTCCATAACTCATAGGGAGTTTTGGTTAGTAGAGGTCTTACTAGAACTCTATTTAAAATGTAGCATGCAGTATTTACGGCTTCGGCCCAAAAATATTTGGGTAGGTTATGTTCATTCAACATGGTTCTTGCCATTTCTTGTAAATTTCGATTTTTTCTTTCTACAACTCCATTTTGTTGAGGGTTTCTAGGAGTAGAGAAATTATGGTTGTATCCATTGAGTTCACAAAATTCCTGAAAATCATGGTTTTGAAATTCACCACCATGATCACTTCTAATTGACGAAATCATAGAACCTTTCTCATTCTGAACGAGTTTGCAAAACTTGGTAAAAGATCTAAGGCATTCACTTTTCTGTTTTAAGAAGTAAGTCCATGTGTATCTGCTATAGTCATCCACGATGACGAAAGCGTATTTGCTACCTCCTAGGCTTGATGTGGAGATGGGTCCGAACAAGTCCATATGGATCAATTGTAAGGGCCTAGAGGTGCTTATTTGATTTTTAGATTTGAAGCTACTCTTAATTTGTTTACATAATTGGCAAGCATCACATACATTATCTTTGATGAACTTGATATGAGGAATTCCTCTTACAAGTTCTTTGGATGATATTTGAGTGATTAGCTTCATGCTAGCATGACCTAATCTTCTGTGCCATATCCAAGCATCCTTATTTAAAGCAGAAAAACATATTTCATTACATAAATCATTGATGTCAATAGTGTATACGTTATTTTGTTTTAATGCAATCATAGATATGTTTTTGTGTGGTTTTTCAATGATGCAAGCATTAGATTCAAATCTGATAATATATCCTTTATCACACAATTGACTAATGCTCAAAAGGTTATGTTTTAGACCATCAACTAGCAAAACATCTTCAATAAAGAAGTTGGATTTGTTACCTATGGTTCCTTTGCCAATGATTTTACCCTTGTTGTTGTCTCCGAAGGTGACATATCCTTCGTCTATGCTAGTGAGCTTAGAGAATTGGGATGGATCTCCGGTCATATGCCTTGAGCATCCACTATCAAGGTACCATCTCTTGCTCCTAGCTTGCGATGGTTTAGTTTTCTACAAGAAAGGATGATGTTTAGGTACCCATTTGCTTTTGGGTTCCTCATAGATAGATTTACATTTTCTATCATGTTGCATAGAATTTGTCATGGTTCCTTTAGGAACCCAAATCAATTTGTTTGGACTAATTTTCCTGAATGGACAATAATGCGTCCTGTGTCCAAACTTGCAACAAAAGTTGCATTTGCTTTGATGTCTAACATGTAAGATGGGGCCTTTTACGAAGGTAGTTGGATTTTGGTGAGGACTCCTCATAAATCCAATCCCACTTCTTTTGGGAACATGACCCTTGTTTGTAAGGATCATGTTTAATGACTTGCTACCAACCTCGAATTTCTTCAAGGTGTCCTTTAGTAGCAAGTTTTCTTTTTGAAAAATTTCTAGATCATGGCATTTTATGCATGAGTTTAAACTATCACTATGTTCAGCATTTAACTTATCAAACTTATAAATAAGACTATCATACTCCTTTTTTAGCAATTTGTATCTACCACTAATAGTCTTACACTCATCAAACAATTCATGGAAAGCATTTAATAATTCATCGAATGATAAATCTGCATCTAATGAGTTTGTTACCTCGTCTTCGATGGCCATTAGGGCGTAATGAGCAACTTGCTCGGTGTTGGTCTCCTCTTCTTCGGACGTGCTCGAGTGGTCCCATGTTGCTTGAAGCGCCTTCTTCTTTGATGTTCTTCTTTCGACTTGGGGACAATCACTCTTGTAGTGTCCCGGCTTTTTGCATTCATAGCAGATCACTTGGTCCTTCTTGGGTTCAAGTTTATTTTTCGCATCATTTTTAAACTTGTTTCTTTTAAAGAACTTTTTAAACTTTCTTGTTAAAAGTGTCAAGTCATCATCACAGTCCTCATCACTTGAGTTTTCTCTCAAGTGGCATTCAGAAGTTTTGAGTGTCATATCCTTCCTGTTCTTTGGAAGGATGTCTTCTTGCTCTTCATGAGCTTTACAAGTCATTTCGTAGGTCATTAATGACCCGATTAGTTCTTCAACAGGGAAGTTGCGCAGATCTTTTGCCTCTTGAATAGCAGTGACTTTAGGATCCCAACTCTTAGGAAGGGATCTTAGTATCTTATTTACGGGTTCAAAATCCGAAAAACTTTTTCCGAGTCCTTTTAGACCGTTGACGACATCCGTGAAACGGGTAAACATGTCGCCAATGGTTTCACTCGGTTTCATTCGGAAAAGTTCAAAAGAATGCAACAACAGATTGATTTTTGACTCTTTCACTCTGCTTGTGCCCTCGTGGGTCACTTCGAGTGTGTGCCAAATATCAAATGCAGTTTCGCAAGTTGAAACACGATTAAAATCGTTTTTATCAAGTGCGCAAAATAAGGCATTCATAGCCTTTGCATTAAGAGCGAAAGCCTTCTTCTCCAATTCATTCCAATCGATCATTGGAAGAGAAGACTTTGAAAATCCGTTTTCAACAAGGTTCCACAGTTCAAAATCCATAGAAATAAGAAAGATCCTCATTCGGGTCTTCCAGTAGGTGTAGTCCGTCCCATTGAACATGGGTGGACGTGTAATAGAATGCCCCTCTTGGTTTCCGACGTATGCCATCTCTCTTGGGTTTTAATCCGTTAGAGAGTTAACCTTGCTCTGATACCAATTGTTAGGATCGAGAGCACTAAGAGGGGGGGGTGAATTAGTGCAGCGGAAATCTTTTAGCGATTTAAAAACGAAAGCTACGTTCATCCGATAGAAACGATTTCGATGTAAAAGCCGATTCTAAGATTACTTAAGATTAAGCGCAGTTTACGTCTAAGCACAGTTTATGTCTAAACTCAGTTTGCGTCTAAATACAGTTTGCGTCTAATCGCAGTTTTACGTCTAAACGCAGTTTTGCGTCTAAACTCAGTTTACGTCTTAAACGCAGTTTTACGTCTAAACGCAGTTTGCGTCTAAAAGTAGTTTACGTCTAAAACACAGTTTTATGTCTAAACACAATTTGCGCAGTTTGCGTCTAAACACAGTTTTGCGTCTAAACTCAGTTTACGTCTAAACGCAGTTTTTCGTCTAAACACAGTTTGCGTCTAAACGCAGTTTTACGTCTAAACGTAGTTTTACGTCTAAACGTAGTTTTACGTTTAAAAGAGGTTTACGTCTAAAACACAGTTTTATGTTTAAACACAATTTGCGCAGTTTACGTTTAAACGCAGTTTTACATCTAAACGCAGTTTGCGTCTAAACGCAGTTTTATGTCTAAACGCAGTTTTACGTCTAAACGTAGTTTGCGTCTAAAACAGTTTCAAAGGGATCTAAACTCATAAGCTAGTTCATAAAAGCGCAGAAAACAATTTTGCAGAATCAAAACACAAACGTAAGCTGGTCATACGAAAAACACAGATTTACGTCCGAATGCAGATTCGAAAAGATCAGCACTTAGAACTTGTTCGTAAAGGCGCAGAGAGCAGTAGTTATGTAGGAGGTTTGCAGTAATGATAAGGTACTCGAAATAAAAGCAAACCAGAGATTTAGAGTGGTTCGGTCAGTCTTGACCTACTCCACTTTTGGCTTCCTCCTTCGACGAGGTCACCGACGTCAACTAGCTGCCTTCCTTCAATGGGCGAAGGCAAACTGCCCTTTTACAGTTTCACTCCTTTTGATGGGCTCAGGAGACAACCCTTATAGATCCTTTCTCTCCTTTCTTTACAACTCAAGACTTGAAGAACAGAAAGAGGAGAACTTTTGGACTTTACACAAATTTGAGCTCTTAGAATCACAGAAAAGATCAAGAATTCGGTGTGGATCTCTTGTTCTTTCTGTGCTGAATGGGTGGGGAATTTATAGGCCCCAACCCAGTTCAAATTTGGAGCTCAAAACGATCAAATCCCGAAATTTCGGGATCAGGCGGTTGCACCTCCTGACTGGAGAGGTTGCACCGCCTGGCAGAGCTCGGAGACTGAGCCTAGGCGGTTGCACCTCTCTGTCAAGGGCGGTTGCACCGCTTGAGTCTGGCTCGGAGACTGAGCCCCAGGCGGTGCCACCTCTTGACTGAGGCGGTTGCACCTCTCTGCCAGAGCTCGAAGACCGAGCTCAGGCGGTGCTACCTCTCTGTCAGGGAGGTTGCACCGCCCAATCTAGCTCGAAGACTGAGCTCAGGCGGTTGCACCTCCTGGCTGGGGCGGTCGCACCGCCCAGTCTCGCTGGGAGACTTAGCCCAGGCGGTGCCACCTCCTTGCCTAGGCGGTTGCACCTCCTAGTGCAATTAGGGTCCGAATGGTTAGCTCCATTCGGCCCAATTTCAATCTTTTCAGGGGCCCAATTGCCCCAAGATTAAGCTAATGGGATCACCTCTCATTTTCCAACTTAATCGACGTGCTAACTACGATTAAATCTAAGACAATTTCTGCAGCTTTGCTCCGGTGCGTCAATCGCTTCTTCCGGCGAGTTTTCGGCAAACTTCCGTCGATCATCCGATGAACCCTCGGTGATGCTTCTGCGGACTTCCGACAAACTCTTGGACTTTGCGACGATCCACTTGGCGAGTTCCGACGAGCTTCGCTTGGCAAGCTTCTGGACTTCTCGGATCTGTTCTCGCAGAACCTCCGACGACCGTCCGAACTTCCGTCGAACTCTCGAACTCCCAACGTAATCATGATCTTGACTCCGGCGCAACTCCTGCTGCTTGTCTAACTTTCATCGTAGTTAATCCTGCACACTTATCTCAACACATAGATTAGACAACAAATGACAATTGACTTCATCATCAAAATCCGAGATTCAACAGGACATTCATGTAAAACCTACCTAAGCTGACCCCTATTAAAGAGGTGAAGAGGCCGGCTAGGGTTAGGAGATTGTTTCTTAGAGATGAATTAGGAGTTGTAAAGGAATAGGAGTCTTGAGTAGAAGTCCTATTAGGAGTTGGTTAGAAGTAGGAGTCTTGAGTAGGAGTCCTATTAGGAGTTAGGGTTTAGAAACCCTATAAATAGCCATGTATTCCTCCTCTTTTGATAAGCAATAGATGAATCTGTTTTGCAGCCTTTGAGCAGCAACTTGGAGGGAGGAACCCCTATAGAGTTCCACGGAGGTCGATCCCCTAAAGAGATCAACCCCAAGTTTAGAATTTGCAAGGGTTCTAACACCTGATATCAGAGCAGCGTTCTTGGCGTCTTGCTGCCCTTCCACAGCCATCCATCAACCCCCCACAACCGCCCAAAGCAATTCCCACAATTGCTTAAGAGATCGTTGCCAAATTCCGCCATCATCTCCACCACCACGGATCATCCTTTGATCTCCCCGTGAATTGTAACAGGTTCTGGTTTTCTACCTTACTGCTGCTGCAATTTAGTTATCCTTATTTGAAAATCCCAAAAAAATTATTCCTATATTGCTGCATATACTTTTCGTCATAAAGTTTTCATCTCTACGACGAAAGATACTGTTGGGAAATCATAGGGGGGGCGACATCATATGCGCAGCGGAAGAACAAGAAAACAAAAATCCCCGATTCCCAAAAAGATGTTCATCGTCGTGCGAAGATTGGTGCGCAAAATTCGCAAAAACACAAAACTGCGTATAGAGATTGTGTTACCTAGGGAGATCGTATATCCCTGTTTCCTTGCAGATCCTTAGGAGAGGGTGAAGGAGGTCAAGCGTCCTCCTCTCTAGCGGTGATCCACACAGCAGGGTTGCGACGACGCTCCTCAAAACTCCAGGCCTACTCTGAGGTGGAGAGGGAGAGGAGAATAGGAAGGGCAAGCAAAGACTCTAGCCTATGAGGCTGTGAATCCCTCCTATTTATAGAGATCCCGTGTCAAACCCTAATGGGTCCTTCCCTAGTGGGTATTGGATCTGCATCCAATAAGACAAGGGCTCCGTCGGATATCTCATATCCGAACCTCTACTCATCGCAATGCCTACCATATGTGTGTGACCCTCTAGGCCCAATATCGAGCTGGCCGTGAGTCATACCTGTCAGAACTCCTTCTAATTCAGTGAATTATTATCTCTGTAATAATTCACTCGACTCATCGACTACGGACGTACTAGGCCACTACGCCGTAGTCCCCAGACGATACAGGGGAATCCAATCCATTGGACCTGTCTGTCCTCAGTTACCATGTACCTATAGTCCCTCATCCATCTAATATCCCAGAGACCGTATATCGAGCATGGTGCTGTCAGACCCATACGGTTTCTACTCGAGTCTCGCTCTAATCGGATTCTCCCGGAGAACTCTTTCTCTCTCAACCCGAATGACCCTGGCCAGGGATTTGTCTGAGCAAGAACACATAGGATATTCCTCTCATGACGCCGAGAGTGGATGATCCTCTATTGACACTCAATAGCCCTCGTAAGGTCGACTACCACTCCCAATGACCAGCTGTACTAGATCTGGGAACAGCCAAACCTATAAGTCTGGTATCAAAGAGTGGAGCACTCATACAGGACATCCTTGGTGTCTCAAGTCTAAGGACCAGATACACCACTAGGACTACGGAATCGCTGTCTGACATAAGGCATCATCAACCATCCAGCATTCCGTAAGCGGATCAATCAGTGAACTCATTCTCCAATGAGCACCTGTGCTGTATCCCTAGTGTCCCTACACGAGCAGCTATGAGACCAGCTGCATCCATCATATGGACGGGTATACAGCACACCAGTCTATCCGGTTATCACGATGTCCCTCTCGAGTAACCTATGACCGGGATTATTTAGGATATGTGTTTAAAGGTGAATCGATCTCATTATCGTGATCTCATCACGATCCGATTCTCATTGCACAAATCCAAGGACATCACAATATATATGCATTTATGCAATAGTTATAAAGTGATATACGCCAATATATAATAAGCAAAAAGATTCTGTATCAAGTCACACGTGCCATCACTCACGTGATTGGCTTGCTGGGCACTTATGACTAGCAATCTCCCACTTGACCTAAAGCCAATCACCTATGTGTCTGATCCCCATCAGACCCCTGTGACGCTCAAAGACAATCTGAGACAACGGCTTTGTCAGTGGATCTGCAATGTTATCTTCGGATGGAACTCTTTCCACTGCTACATCTCCTCGGGTTACGATCTCTCTTATAAGCTGGAACCTCCTCAGAACACTTCTGATAAGACCCGGGTTCCCTTATTTGAGTAATCACCCCATAGTTGTCGCAATATAAGGAAGTCGACTTGTCGCTATCTGTATCGACTCCCAAATCTGTGATGAACTTCTTCACCCAGACTCCCTCCTTTGCTGCATCTAATGCAGCAATGTACTCCGCCTCTGTGGTCGAGTCAGCAGTGGTATCTTGCTTGGAACTCTTCCTGCACACTGCTCCTCCATTCAAGGTGTACACATACCCTGAATTCGACTTGCTATCATCGACATCAGACTGAAAACTTGAGTCAGTGTAGCCTTCAACCTTAAGGCTATTACCTCCATATACTAGTAAAAGATCCTTAGTCCTTCTCAAGTACTTAAGGATACACTTTACTGCTTTCCAGTGCTCCAAGCCTGGATCCGCCTGATACCTGCTCGTGACACTCAGAGCATGCGCTATATCAGGCCTAGTACATAGCATGGCATACATGATAGACCCTATTGCTGAGGCATAAGGTATCATATCCATGTTCGCCCTTTCTTCTGGAGTCTTTGGGGACATACTCGTAGAAAGCGATATCCCATGTCTCATCGGTATGAGACCTCTCTTGGAATTTTCCATGCCAAACCTTTTGACAATAGTTTCTATGTACCTGGACTGGGACAAGCCAAGCATCCTTTTGGATCTATCTCTATAGATTCTAATCCCCAAGATATAAGATGCTTCTCCTAAGTCCTTCATGGAGAAGTGTCTAGATAACCAAGCCTTTACTGTGGATAGCATTCCTATGTCATTCCCAATGATGAGGATGTCATCCACATATAACACCAAAAAGCTAATAGCGCTCCCACTTACCTTTCTGTATACACAAGGCTCATCTTCGTTCTTAACGAAGTCATAAGATCTGATTGCCTCATCAACTCTTATGTTCCAACTTCGGGAAGCTTGCTTTAGTCCATAAATGGATCTAAGCAACCTACACACCTTATCTGGGCAGTTCTTGGACACGAATCTCTTAGGTTGCATCATATACACCTCCTCCTCGAGGTTCCCGTTGAGGAATGCGGTTTTCACATCCATCTGTCAGATCTCATAATCATAGTATGCTGCAATAGCCAATAGAATTCTGATGGATTTTAGCATTGCTACGGGTGAGAAAGTTTCGTCGTAGTCAACACCTTGCCTTTGACGATACCCCTTAGCCACTAGCCTTGCTTTATAGGTCTCTACCTTTCCATCTACTCCGATCTTTTTCTTAAAGATCCACTTGCAACCGATGGGTACAATACCTTCGGGCGCATCAACTAGGTTCCAAACCTTATTGGAGTACATAGAATCCATCTCAGAATTCATGGCTTCTTGCCACTTCCCGAAGTCTATACTCATAATAGCCTCCTCGTAGGTCTGAGGATCAATATCCTCTACATCCTCTGCTCTAATATGTCCCACATATCTCTCAGGAGGATGGGATACTCTATCAGACCTGCGTAAAGTTGAAACTTGTGTATTAGATACCTGAACAGACTCGGGCTGTAGAGTGGTGCTTGAGCTTGGTTCCCTAACTTCGCTCAACTCTATCATTCTCCCACTGTCTCCGCCAAGAATGTGTTCCTTCTCAAGGAACACTGCTCTCTTAGCTACAAAGACCTTTTGGTCCTCGAGATGATAGAAATAATACCCACAAGTTTCCTTGGGGTATCCCACAAATTTGCATCGCTCTGTCCTTGATTCTAACTTATCGGGGTTGTGTCTTTTAACATGGGCAGAGCAGCCCCAAATCTTAACAACCTTAAGATCAGGCTTCTTCCCTTTCCATATCTCATATGGTGTAGACACTACCGACTTAGTTGGAACTCTGTTCAGAAGGTAAGTTGCGGTTTCTAGGGCATATCCCCAGAATGAGATGGGTAGGTCAGCGAAACTCATCATGGACCGTACCATATCTAATAAAGTACGATTTCTCCTTTCAGAGACACCATTGAGCTGAGGTGTGTAAGGAGGTGTCCATTGGGATAATATCCCATGGTCCTTGAGGAACTGAGTAAACTCTGTACTTAAGTACTCACCTCCTCGATCTGATCGAAGAGTTTTGATACTCTTTCCAGTCTGGTTCTCCACCTCATTCTTATACTCTCTGAATTTCTCAAAGGCCTCGGACTTGTACTTCATTAAGTACACATATCCATACCTTGAGAAATCATCAGTAAATGTAATGAAGTAGGAGTAACCTCCAATGGCATGAGTTGACATGGGTCCACATACATCACTATGTATGAGTTCCAACAACTCAGTGGCTCTCTCTCCAATTCCACTAAATGGAGAGTTGATCAGTTTTCCACGAATACAAGGCTCACAAGTTACATATGACACATAGTCGAATGGATCTAGATATCCATTATTTAGTAACTTTTGAATCATTCTTTCATGGATGTGACCTAGCCTACAATGCCATAGGTATGCACTGTTCACCTCATCTCGTTTCCTCTTAGACACTTACATTCATGATATGTGGAGTAGTGTCTTGCATAAACAAACCTTTATGCAATATTCCTCTCGTCAATCTCCCCTCGGCTTTGCTAGAATTTATAATAAATTGTAGATGTAATAAGCAATACTGGTATCCAATACCAATGCACTATCACAAAAATCTGCCAATTGGAGATTGATCATGAATGTACCTGAAGCTTCACCAAGCTTCTGTTTCGCCCTTTCTGCAAGGTACTCTTTGCAGTTTCTCTTCCAATGCCCATCTTTACCACAGTGGAAGCACTGGCCTTTGTCCTTTGCTGAGTCTTTCTTAGCAACCTTTGCTTTACCTTGTTTGCCCTTGCCCTTTCCCTTCTTAAGGGACCTTTCTGCTTTCCTTTTCTTTCTGGTCTCACCAGTGTAGAGAACTGGCTTCTCTTTCTTAATAGTACTCTCTGCCTCCCTCAACATATTGAGGAGCTCTGGGAGAGTCACCTCAAGCTTGTTCATATTAAAATTCATTATGAACTGTGAAAAGGAATCTGGTAGGGACTGAAGCACAATGTCCACACACAAGTTATCCTCTAGGACCATTCCTAGACCTGTGAGTTTCTCTATCCACTCAATCATCTTTAGGACATGGTTCTGAACCGGTGTCCCCTCAGTCATCCTAGCGCGGAAAAGGCTCTTGGATATCTCATATCGTTGAGTCCTTCCCTGTTCCTCAAACAATTTGCGGACATGTAGGAGAATGGATCTGGCATCCATCTTTTCATGTTGTCTCTGTAACTCTGGAGTCATAGAGCCCAACATATAGCACTGAGCAAGAGTGGAGTCATCAATGTACTTCACGTAGCAAGCGATCTCATCCTCGCTTGCCCCTTCTTCGGGCGTAGGCATCACTGTATCAAGGACGTACATGATTTTCTCCGCTGTGAGAACAATTCTCAAGTTACGGAGCCAATCCGTATAATTTGGACCAGTGAGGCGGTTGACATCAAGTATGCCACGTAAGGGATTTGAAAGCGACATTTTCTGAAAATAAAGATGTAGCAAAAATGAATAACATGCAGATTTTGCAAGAAATAAACTATCAAGATATGGACTTCTATCTTAATATGCTCCCACTATTTTACTAACGAGTCACGCGACACCCTCAGCACGTGAAACGGAAGTCTCCGGCAGACTTCTAGTGGGGATCAGGATCCAATCAGCGTCTTAGTGTAACCTCGAGGGACTCGACCAATCACACTAAGCCTAAAAGGTAGACAACTCTTGCCGATCACAACTCCTTGTGATTCCCGTCCTGTTCGGCCTCCGAATCACCATGGCCTCGAGGGACTCGACCAACCATGATGCTCGGTTAAGTCAACACCTTCGTTACAAGATGAGTCTGATTTGATGATATACCCTCGAGGGACTCGACCAAGCATATCATGCCCTCAGGTCACCGGTGACATCTCTATGTCGTAAGCAAGATAGCGAATCGCGATATAGGTGAGTCTCGAGGGACTCGACCAACTCAACCTACACCGGGATTCGGTTCCTACTCATAACGATGGAAGGCCACGTGGGTCAATCTAATTGCCTCACGTTTACCGACTTAATTTTATCGAGAGATGTTTCTATGATTTGGTCTCCTAATATGACATGTCACACATATACATATTTAATATATATCTACATCGCATGCAAATATATATACATATCTAGTATGTGTATAAGCAATCACACCAGATGATCATGGACCACAACCTAATATGATTAGGCCCGAGCCAGTAGGCCTAATCACTCACATCAAGATCTATGTGTGCAACGGTGCATCTCCATGCCTTGTGATCGTCCATCTCGTCCTCGTCGGTTCCGTCGACATCTTGATGCATCTCCATGCATCACGATCGTCCGTCTCGTGGGTCCCGCTATGGCTTCCACGCTCCCGCTGCGCCTCCTCATGTGATTACAACTTAATCATAGGCACGCAGGCCCGACAATAAACGAGAAATATAATGGAGGTTCGCAGACCTCAATAATAATAATCACAAGTACACACATCACACGGTCCATGATCATCCGTCCACTCATCATACATCACATGTATAAATAATCATCATCATGTAGGACTACTAGATAATAATAAAAATAATAATCAACTAAACCTTTTAATTAATTAATATTTTCTGAAATCAGGGATATATAAGGAATTTCTCAATTCCTAAGGGTATTTTCGTAATTTGGACAAAAGACAGAAACTGGAATTTCTCAAATTCCGAGGGGCAAAACTGTCTTTTTCCCAGAAAACCCTAATGCCCTTTCCCCTTTTCGCTGCTGCCGCCGCCGCCACCCTGCCGGCGGCGGCCTGTGCGGCGAGGGGCGGGGCGCTGCCCTCGCCTGCGGGCGGCACGCCCGCTGGCCCCCGCGGGCGTCGCCGCCTCCGCGGGCAGTTCTGCCGGCGAGGCAGCGCCCGCAGGCGGTGCTGCCTCGCTGGCGGCCGCCCCTGCGGGGTTTTTGCCCGTGGGAGCAGCGGCCACAGGCGCCGCTGCCCTGCGGTGCCTCAGCCCGCGCTGCTGCCCCGCGGCGCCTCTACCCGCGGGCTCAGCGGCCGCAGGCGCCTCTACCCGCGGGCTGCCAGCCCCGCCGGCAGCAAGCCTGCTGCAAGCAGGCCGCCGGCCGGCTGCTGCAGACACAGCGCTTGCGCATGCGCCGGCGCTGTGCTGCCTGGCTGCGACTGCGGCTGCCGCTGCAGGTGGCTGCAGGCATGCAGATCGAGGGCAGCAACTGTTGCTGCCCTTCCTCGCTTTTGCGTCAACGATTTTGACGTCAAAATTCTTCCTAAACACAATACACGCAGTTCAAAACCAATCATTCGCACGAACAACCTGGCTCTGATACCACTGTTGGGAAATCATAGGGGGGGCGACATCATATGCGCAGCGGAAGAACAAGAAAACAAAAATCCCCGATTCCCAAAAAGATGTTCATCGTCGTGCGAAGATTGGTGCGCAAAATTCGCAAAAACACAAAACTGCGTATAGAGATTGTGTTACCTAGGGAGATCGTATATCCCTGTTTCCTTGCAGATCCTTAGGAGAGGGTGAAGGAGGTCAAGCGTCCTCCTCTCTAGCGGTGATCCACACAGCAGGGTTGCGACGACGCTCCTCAAAACTCCAGGCCTACTCTGAGGTGGAGAGGGAGAGGAGAATAGGAAGGGCAAGCAAAGACTCTAGCCTATGAGGCTGTGAATCCCTCCTATTTATAGAGATCCCGTGTCAAACCCTAATGGGTCCTTCCCTAGTGGGTATTGGATCTGCATCCAATAAGACAAGGGCTCCGTCGGATATCTCATATCCGAACTTCTACTCATCGCAATGCCTACCATATGTGTGTGACCCTCTAGGCCCAATATCGAGCTGGCCGTGAGTCATACCTGTCAGATACATTGCAGAATTCCAACCGTATAGCACCGTCTGTTTGATCTTGCTACTGTGTTTTTTCTATCCAAATTTCTACAAAATTTTTATGACATCTTTGACACTTCCTGACAGTGGATTTCCCTTTGGTTTGATTGAAAAATTCTCAATATAAACTACTGATCTTTCATGTCCAATCTGCTACACTTGAAAATCTATGCTGCAGAAAATTTCAGCAACATATTGTTGTCTTAACCCATCTATTTGCAATCTTTTTTTAATGAAATTTCTTATACACTTCATAGATCATCTTGGCTTCCATATAAGATTGATTTATTGAGAAATTCATCTCTAAAAATGATTTTGTGTTGCTGCAAATTTTCGTCGTAGACCGCTAAAATTTTTCGACGAGAATTCTGTAATCGCAACTTGCACCAATTTCCTTACTGTTATACTGCCGAAATTTTCTTGATTAAATTAGACATCCTTGCTGTCATATAAACTGTGATTTTGCTATCAATTCCCTCCTCAATTCTCTCAAGTTTTTGATGAAAATTACGTCGAGAAACCTTTATTTCTTCTACGACAATTCTACTCTTACAAGACAACACATACTTGCTGTAACTTCCACTTATTTCTATCAAACCTTTGCTACCATCTACCATAGATCCAAAACTTTCATCCACAGCCCTAAAACTCTACTAAACCACATCCTCAAACTACACCCAAAACAGCCACAAAACAAGCCTAAACCGCAACCTACATCTATCAATCCACCAACCCTTTCAACCATCACCTCTCTCAACCTATACACGCCTTTAACCCGACAACAAAAGAGAGATCTTAACATCATAGATTTGGGGGCATATACTATGGCATATAAGGAGGCAATCAATGCTAAATTCGAAGCCTTGGAGGCGCGAATGGAGGATAAGATTCGGACGCTCTTTACCGAACTCAGATTGAGCCGACCACTAAGCCCGAAGAAATCATATCAAGGAGAGAGCTTTACCCAATCGCACCAAGCCCGAAGAGATGACTTCCAAGGGAGGGGAGGCTCTATGACCAACCCTAACTATCCATGCATGAGAGTGGACTTCCCTAGATGGGAAGAAGGAGACCCGATTGGTTGGATCTCGCGCGCGGAGTGATATTTTCGGTACCACAAAACCGCGGATGCATCTATGGTGAAAATTGCAGCTATACATCTTGAAGGGGATGCTATACAGTGGTTTGACTGGTTTGAACATACTTATGGAGTCATTTCATGGCGACAATTCAAAGAAGGACTGCTGATCCGCTTCAAACCAACTGATTACGAGAATATTGACGGACAACTAGCAAAGATCCGACAAACCTCCACCATTCAGGAGTACCAAACCAGGTTTGAAAGGTTATCTAATCAAACTCATGATTGGTCTCAAAAATAGCTATTGAGGACCTTCATTGAGGGCTTGAAGTCGGAGATCCGGGGAGAAGTTAAAGCGCGACAACCGTACACGCTTATGGCAGCCATCTCTTTCGCACGACATCAAGAGGAGCGATTGAATCATGAAGCTTGGAGGACTAGAGTTGCTCCTCAACTAGAAATACTGAAGCCCTCAACCCCCCCTACCGTCGATCGAGTCCCTGCACTAAAGAAGTTGACAAGAGAAGAGCTTCGGGAGCAATCTACGAAGTGGTTATGTTGGCATTGCGAAGAGCCGTGGAGTTACAAGCATTGCTGTAGAAAAGGGAGACTTCTTTTAATTGAACCAGTGGAAGAAGAGGTCATTGAGCATTCAAAAGAGAGCCTTAAACATAATGAAGAAGATGCGGAAGAAGAGCCACAACCGACCGACGTTACAATACACACACTAGATGGCTACTCAAACCCGCAAACGATGAAAGTTGGAGGCCTTCTCAAACAACAACTGATCACTGTTCTCATCGACACGGGCAGTACTACTAACTTCCTAAATAGTAAGCTTGCTGTTCGGATAGCATTACCTATCGAGAATCACTGCAGGTTTGATGTTAAGGTCACCGACGGACGAATTTTGAATTGTGATCGTAGGCGCCCGCAGGAGAAACGATTGCTGCAGGACCAAGAGATAATTACAGATTTCTTCCTTCTCCCTCTTTACAATCATGAGGCCATGCTCAGAATTAAATGGTTGATGACATTAGGTGATATTTCCTGGAATTTTATGAAACTAATTATGAAATTTTACAGTAAGGAGAAACAGGTGACATTGCACGGGAAACGTGGGGGCGACATAACAACGATTTGCACACAACAAATGAAGAAGGTTTTACATAAAGCATGCCGTGGCTTTTTGGCACAACTTGAGCAGCAAACTAAGGGAGAGCCAACAGAATTTGAAGATCAAAATCTACTTCCTTTGCTTGCTGAATTTTCAAATATATTTGACGAACCGTGCAACCTACCTCTTACCCGTCGGCATGATCATTGTATAACGATCCTTCCAGGCAAATCTTTAGTAAATACTCAGCCATATCAGTATCCACATCTACAGAAGGATGAAATAGAAAAGATTGTAAAAAAGATGCTCGAAACAGGAGTTATTCGGCCAAGTTGCAACCTCTACTCTTCACCGGTGCTACTTGTACGCAAGAAGGACGGAACAAGGCGAATATGTGTTAATTACCAAGCTCTCAATGGCCAAACCATCAAGGACAAATACCTTATTCCAATAGCAGATGAATTGCTAGATGAAAGGGAGCACAAATCTTCACAAAGCTGGACCTTTAATCCGAGTATCATCAAATATGAGTGTGCGAAGAAGACATACCGAAAACCACCTTTTGAACACACAACAACCACTACGAATTTTTGCTTTCTTCAACAGAAGGTGGAATATCTTGGGCATATCATATCAGAGGAAGGTGAGATAGTGGACCCTTTCAAAATTGAAGCAATGCAAAATTGGCCTACCCCGTGGAACATAAAATTGCTACATGGCTTTTTGGGTTTAACAGGCTACTATCGTAAGTTCGTGAAAAACTATGGAAAGATCAATGCACCACTTACTTTCTTACTGGAAAAAGATGTCTTCCAATGGTTAGACAGAGCCTCCGCTGCTTTCGACAAACTTAAGGCAGCCATGACGACGACGCCAGTGCTAACACTACCAGATTTCAACCGACCCTTCATTATTGAGGCTAACGTATCTGGAGTCAGAATTGGAGTCATTCTCATGCAAGATGGTCGACCACTCATATACACTAGTAAGGCATCATCTCCCTCTCATCAAAATAAGTCAATATATGATAAGGATATGCTCACCATTGTGCACGCAGCAACGAGGTGGAGACCCTACTTGATTGGTCGACGATTTCAAATTAAAACCGACCATAAAAGCCTCAAGTACTTTTTGGAGCGAAAGATATCATCCCCTAAGCAACAAAAATGGGTAACAAAACTTCTTGGATTTGATTATGAAATAACTTACAAAAAGGGGAAAGAGAATATTCTTGCATATGCGCTTTCACAACTACCCGAGCAAGCTGAAGTTTCAGTCGTTTCACTTCCAACCAGCGACTTCCTTAAGGATATTAAGATGGAATGGCAAGAAGATTCAGAGACTAGTAAGATTATAAAAAATTTGGAGGAAGCACCAAGCTTCGTGGCTCATTACAATTGGGACTCAAAAAAATTACACTATAAAGGACGCATTGTGCTTATGATAAATTCTACTTGCATCTTCATGAGCAGATTTTGGACAAAGTTATTCCATATGCAGGGTACTAAATTGAAAAGGAATACGACATATCACCCACAAATCAACGGCCAGACAAAAGTTGTAAATAGGTGCTTGGAGACAACCCAAAGCCACCCACCAAATATGACTATCCAAGAAGAACTCCAGACCCAGTCAAGTGCCATTATTGATCGACGGATCGTGACTTGACGACGACGACCTACTACTAAAGTGCTAATACAGTGGGTGAACCTACCAACAGAATATTCCACTTGAGAGAACTATGACGACTTAAAGATCAAATTCCCAAAATTCATGAATCGTCAGCCTCGAGGACAAGGTTGATTTGAAGAGGGCGGGTTTGTTAGGACTCTAGCTATGAGAGTCCTAATTGAGAGGGACATTTATGTAAAACCTACCTAAGCCGACCCCTATTAAAGAGGTGAAGAGGCCGGCTAGGGTTAGGAGATTGTTTCTTAGAGATGAATTAGGAGTTATAAAGGAATAGGAGTCTTGAGTAGAAGTCATATTAGGAGTTGGTTAGAAGTAGGAGTCTTGAGTAGGAGTCCTATTAGGAGTTAGGGTTTAGAAACCCTATAAATAGCCATGTATTCCTCCTCTTTTGATAAGCAATAGATGAATCTGTTTTGCAGCCTTTGAGCAGCAACTTGGAGGGATGAACCCCTATAGAGTTCCAAGGAGGCCGATCCCCTAAAGAGATCAACCCCAAGTTTAGAATCTGCAAGGGTTCTAACACCAACGTCTGATTCCTCATATTTTAATCAATTTATCTTTTCTGATCGACGTTAGTCCTACATCACTCAAAACACATATTAGATCATAAACCCATCAATTGATTTCATCATTAAAACTTGAGATTCAACACAACCTCCTATACCGAAGGGGATACATTATATTTATCTAGATGAGGATGTGATAAAACTAAAAAAATAGATCAAATTATTTAAAAACTAGTGAGATAAGTATGAGATAATACTTATGTGTGACAATTAGACCAGATCGACTAGAAGAGCATCATTAATTTTCTTGTGTATTACAATAGAAGCATAGTCTTCTAAAAGTCTATAAATGCTTCAAACAAAATTTATGATCTAAACTATATTGAGAATCTCATGGACATCATAGTAGAAGAGATTAGACCATAGTACATTATGCCGATTGTGATTGATAATGAAGCTAATTTCAAGAATGCCAGGTTATAGTTTAGAGTAAAGAGGAAGCTTGTTTTAGACTTAATGTTACTTATTGCATGGACTGAGTTAGCAATAGTAAAAAATTGTATGTAGCAAGGGCATAGGCCACAATAAATGTTATCTATAATCATTATTGGATGTACTCTAAAAGTTTATAAATAGAGAGATACTCCGACTTACTATTATTTAGTTTGTAATAAATTTCATCGTTTAAAGTCTATTTAGCAAAAAAGATAGTCTAAAAGCAATAGTAACATAAAAAAATGGTTAGATTCCCAATGGCAAAAAAATAGAAAAGATGATTTTATGATATAGATTATAGAAGTTTGTGAATGAAATCATAACACCAATCGAACTACCATATGTTATCCCCTATCAGGTCAATATAGAAAAGCATTTATAGATATCCTATTTTAGATATATATTGCTTAAAACCAGAGAGAGAAGGTAAAGAAGGAAGTCTGATTAGTATTTACAGATCATCGAACGTAAGATCGAAGCTCATATGAACCAAAATAATCACAATACAAATATATTCAAATTCATTGTCATTTATAATATAAATATTCATTGTATGAAAAATTCAATATTGACAAAATCATTTGTCTTCCAACATATTACCGACAAGAGTCTTAGAACCTAATCAGATTTGTTGCAAGTGTGAAGGAATGTTATATTATCAACTCTTCTAAAAAAGTGTTGATGTAATCTATGCTATCATAGAGGGTTGTTTATTCCAAAAAAGTGTTGGATCATTATCAGATAATATAGCTATATTGTGTCATTGTATAATAGTAAGATAATAGTAAGAAAAGATTACACAGTAATTTTTAATTATAAATTAAAATTAATATTAGTGATTTGTTATGCTAATGAAATGTAATTTATATATTTTTTACAACTAAGTGATGGCTATAATTTAGAGTGTCCACATCCAATTTAAGAAAGGTTACGGTCCATATACTTTCACAAATGATAACATTAAGTGGCTACAAATGTAATTAGTTAATGTTCGTCTTGATTCATAAGAAGGTCTACAATAGACTATCATATAGATGCTTGGAGAAACTCGTATATGTGCACTATAATATATGTCGAGCTCGATAAGGAGCAAGAGGAACCAGAGATTGATCATTTTGACCTCCAATATTATAACGAAGATTCTCAATTGATACTGGAATGGGTTGAAACAATAGATAACTAAGGGGATTCTCTACTTGTAGAGATACGAGATCTTTACATCCTTCTTATTTTATCATTAAGGCAATAGAGAAAGAGAAATAATATCCCCAGTACCAGGAAGATCCACCTCAGTCAAAACATAACAATAAGAGCCAAACAACCTCAAGTCAAACTAGTCGATGTCATGATACCTAACAATCACAATCATCCGCCTAGCATGCAAAGCAAAAAGAGAATGCAACAGTATTAGTCGATCTATTGGAAAGAATGAAGGAGCAACAATTTCAATCAAGCGACAAGATATCTTCATCAAATTCAGCGCTCCCTTCGATCCGTAGAGATAGCGGTGACGTAAATACCAATGCTTCGACTAGTTATGGCGATGATGATTAGGAATCAATGGTTTCATGTACTCAACCTTAAGTGGTGCATAGACCGAGGAATAATATTTTAAATATGCCACCCAGATCATGGAGCCCAAGGAGGTAACCATATGATGTGAATAATATAAGAATGTTTATATATAGAATGGGAAGGGGAAGGTAGTCGATGACTTTAAGTAGATGCGTTAAAGCCTATATGATATGAATATAGAGCAGAGCTCATCATATTATGGAGGATTCTATGAGTAACGATAGTACGATGATAGTTGGTCATTCTTCTCTAAGTTTGATCATTTTTATGATATAGAGTAGCAAGTTAGTGACAATAGTGAAAGTTCCGACATCCTTCCACCTCCTCACCTATACATGTCATAATCATAATTGCCTCAAGAGACTTTTTGAACATATGTAGTTCAAGACGATCAAGCAACCACCAATGATATACCGCTTATCAATACATCATATATTACGAGAGAAATTTTAAGATTAAGTCCAATAGACATACCATATCAATATACAAATACATAGGATCAAAAACGTCGAATCATCGGCTATAGAGTCTCATTATTCATTTGGGTGGCAGAATCAAATATATCCAATAATTAATCCTTCATTATTTGATTTGTGTAAATCTCAAGGCTTTGATACAAAATCTAACATTTCAAGTCATATATTTGTAGATTATCACTATAAACGAAAGAACAATTCTAATACAACTACTATTCAACGTCCAAAAATGATAAATCCACTAATTATTCCTTATTTAGATATATTTTTATTGAAATTAAACTAATTACATTGAGTTCTAACTAAAACATCATAATTTATATTTTTTTCTTAATTTTTAGGTATTTTTGAAGATCTTTTAGCCCTATTTTTGGATCTTCAGGCACGTACCAACATATCATGTGGTTTTTATACCTATTGACACATACTAATATACCGATCAATACGTACCGATACGACCAAAGAATAATATGAATCAATCGACATGAGATTATGGTCCTTGCCTTAAACTACTAATATATAGCTCCACTCAATCCGAAAAGACTTAACACCACGAGGTGATTCTAGGATAAAAATCTCCTAGAACTAATATAATAGAAGAGAATGAGTATCCACAACGCAAAAGGATATAGTAAATAAGAAAAGTAGGCAAAATAGAGAGGGATGTTAGGATCGTAATGACAATAAGAGGAGGGTGAATTAGTGTTATAGTAATTTTATACGATTTTAATGTTAGATCGATAAATCCGTATGGGAAATACATTTAACCAAAAGTGCAAGTAAGGATAGCGAGTGAAGTAAATCAATAAGTAATAACAAAACAAAGGCAAGAGAAGGGATGCAAACAAATTTATAGTAGTTCGGTCTTCCCGACCTACGTCTACTCCTGATTCCTCTTCCCTCGAGGCCACCGGCTTTCATTATCGATCTTCTTTCCAATAGACAAATATCAAACTATCATTGTTACAGCTTTTCTCCTTTTAATAGGCTTAGGAGAGAATCTTCACACTCTTTCTTTTATAAGATCTCTCACCTCCTACAACTTAGAATCACCTCTAAACTAAAAAAGGAGGAAGGGACTCGTACACTTCTCAAAGAGAGAGTTTGCAACACTTTTGTGCTAAAACATTTGTACTCCATCAAATAAGCATAAGTGGGGTATTTATAGACCTCAAAAGACTTCAAGAATAAAGCAAAAAATTTAAATCCCCGAAATTTTGGGATACTAAATATACTACCACCGGCACCGGGCGATAGTACTGCTATAACAAGGCCACGAATCAAGGCTATATCAGTACTACCATCGGCCTAGGTAGTACTATCATCACCCTGGGCGGTACTACCGTCAGCATGGGTAGTACTACTGACAAAATTATCGAAAAAGTACAAATAATGCTTTTCAGCTGACTTAAGCGATACTACCGCTTGGGCCTAGCGTGATCACCACCTAGGCCTACTTTAGATCACTGATTTGGCCTTATAACAAGCCTAATTCGACCCATGTTCAAGCCCAATGGATTCCTTGACAAGTTGACATGGTTTCAACCTAATACCAACTTAATTTGATCTAAAAAGACCTCGATCAAGATTTTAATAATCCAACCACGTATCTAGCATAATTATGAAGCTTTCAGCACATTGTACGCCATTCTGGTATGTCGTCCGATCTTTCGATACTTTGTTCAAACCTTCGACATATCATCCTTCCCTTTGGCATATCGCCTGATTTATTAGCATATCAACTTTCGCACAACATCCAATCTTTTTGTGCAATACTCGATCCTTCCGGCATAATGCCCGAACTTACAGCAAGAAGTATCTTCAACACGTCGACCAATCCTTCGGCTTAACGTTTAATTTCCGATATAATACTTTTCCCGGCACAATGTTTAATTCTCCTACTTCAACAATTTACTCTTTGATTGTTCGAGTCTGTGATTGAAGTATTTCTTGTGTCACTTATCTCAAAAGAATATTAGTTTGTAAACTCATCAATTGATTTTATTATCAAAATCCTACATCACTTATCTCAAAAGCATATTAGTCCATAAATTTTTCAATTGATTTCATCATCAAAATATGAGATTAAATAATCTCCCCTTTTTTTATGATGATAATCAATTGATGACAAAGTTTTAACTAAACTTTGCCTATTTATATACCATTTTGAAAGGTTATGATAAACTTGTTTATCCCTTTCTTAGTCATTAGCAAAAAAAATAAAATTATAAGAGAACGAATAGTAAAAATTCTTAATTCATACAAAATAAATATCAAGTAAAAATTCTTCATTCATACAAAATAAATATCAAGTCATGAATATCAAGAATTCAAATGAAAAATCATGATTCATTTGGATAAATCTCCTCTTAAGTAAGAAGAAAGAATCATACAAGAACATATAGTAAAAGATCTTGATTCATACATTTAAAAGATTCAATATACATAATTCACTTCTAATAAAATCAAACTTCTCTTCTAATAAAATCAAACTGTTTCTCACTTAGTAGTTTAGAAAAAATATTTGTTAACTAATCTTTCGTGTTAATAGAAAGAAAAGAACCATCAAAAGTAAATACTTCACAAAATTCTTGCAATGAGAACTAGGAAAAGCATGAAGGAAATAAGGAATTCGGATCCACATATGTATTTAAATTGTAAGAATAGCAAAAATAGCATCGAGAGAGAAATAAATGGAAATGAGAGTTTATTCATCTACAAAGTTATCATGACATATAAACAAACATTGTGCAGAAACAGTTTATTGCGAGCAAGAAGGATTACATTTGCCTTAGGTCCACATTGTAGGGATCTACTTGCTGAGTATTTGACGTCAAAGTTACTCTGCTTGAGTTCCTAGATTTATGGGATGTGTAATCACAACATAAATTAAACAAAAAATGCAAATATTTGCCAATACAACTAAGATATTTATAATGCTTTGCTCATCCATTAATTCAAAAAATAATACCCTGAGAAGAAGTCAAAAAGAGGTAACTATGAAGGACCAACAGCAAAGGTCCAATTCCAACCTCATGAAGCTTCTAAAACAATTTGGTCAATCGCCAGATCCACATAGTTATCTTTGCCAAACAACTGCAAGCTAACAGTAACCTGCATGAAGGATTAGAATATGTCATATGCTGTCAAAGTTCCCTCACAAAAGTAAGAGTACTGCAGTAAAAATAAACAAACATACAGAAAAATGGCCCTTGTTACCTTTTCCTTTTGTTTGTGGCATTAGCTTATTTTACTCTTGTTAAGGTCATAATGGAACAGGCAGTTTACTTGGTACGGTAAATTTAGTGTGGACATGTAATCATCCACACAGGCACATACCTTTCCACTTCCAAGATTCACCTCCTTGATGCAGCCAGTAAATTCAGAGAACGGCCCAGACAAAATGCGAACATTAGAACCTGGTGCAAGAGATTTATGATCCTCTAAATGCACCAAGCTACTTTCAGAATACCTTGAACCTTTCTTTGAGTTGCTAGGCTTAGTCTTTGTGGCAGATTTTATGCTATCTACAGAGCCATTCAGAACATTCTGCTGCTGTTGATCTTTGGATTGTTTGACAGCATTATCTTGCTCTTTTTTAGCTTGTTGAAATATTGCTTCCATCTCCTCCATTGGAACAGGTTTTGGTTTGTTTATCTGCCTTTTGCTGGGAAAGATAGAACAAATATTATCGACATGATTTCTCACAAAAAAAGAAGAGAAAAGATCATTTATATGGAAAACATGTTATCAGTATATCTGAACTCTCTTTGTGACCTCACCTAGCTTCCTATCAATTCCAAGCAGTTAAAATAGCAATAACCTTATAGAAACAAGAACTGATCACGTCACCTTGCAACTTTGAGGACATAAACATTGAAGCCATGATCTAGTTTATTTCCACATTTAGTAATTAGATACTTAAAGATAGAGCAGTATGCTGACTATCTATTCCCGTCTTTGATCAATAACTTCACAAGTACATATGTTTAGGATCCTTTTTGTACATGGTTCTCTTTTTGTGAGCTACAAGTTCCACCTATAATGAACAACAGAAATAGAAAGATCATTCCACTCATCTATTAGGCAGGAAAGCACAAAATATCTAGTGGCATTTGGTATTTGGTACAAAAGGTAGCTGAATTTGAAGCTTAAGCACAATAATTCATTATGCAGTGGTTCAGTATCTGATTGATCATAGGAATAGAATTTAGAGGGTCAGAACTCTGATTGCTTAATATTATTAGTGCATCAAATTTGTAACTAAGCACGTTAGTTTGGTACGGGAACTCCGTAGACTGGTAATAGTTAGTTGATATGATACTGATACAAGTTGCTATGGAATAAAAATTATTACAAAATAGTTAAATATCAGTAAGTGGTGAGTATCATGGTATGCCACTACTTGATCTATAATTTATCAATATTTGTATTATATGAGGATAAATACCAATCAGGCATACCACCTGATACATACTAGCACAACTGTGTTAACTCACATAACATGGAGGATTATTCAAAATATAATCAAGTCTTGAAGCTAGTACGGTCTAAACAAGATATGCAATATTCTCCTTTTCATTCTTGGTAAGAAACTGTTGCTTTTAAAGATCACAGGAACGAAAAAGGTGCTACTTTCATGTCAATAAAGAGAAGGCTTTGCAAATTTGACTTGATGACTAGTACTTGGTTGACAATTGAAGATATAGGCATTTGCAGTTCATGAGTGTACAAAGCAAACATAAATTAATACAAGAAAATGCAGAACAAAGAAAAATTAAAATACAAATTAAAAGCAATGTGGTTTAGATATACAATTGAGGTATCATAAACTTATCATGTGATAGGATAGTAAGTGACTTCTGAATTGATGTGGCAAGCTTTAGGTGTCTATGATCAAAATACAGCATGTTTTCAACATAAGGTGATGAATAAGCACAACTTAGGAAGGCAAATAAAATATGTGCCATGATTACAAAGCCCTCAAGGACTCATTATCAAACATATATGCAAAACTGAATTAGTCAAAAACAATATACAAAGCAAACCAAAAAGTCACTCACTTTATCATTATGTTCCTACTATCCATGACATGAATAAACAGAGATCATGTAATACTATTTCAAGTATAAACTTTTGATAGGAATGATTCAACATACGTATTTCCAACTTTGGACCCTACAAAGCCTCCAATGCCATCAATTTCTCTGATAAAGTCATGAATCTCCTTGTTCAAAACACAATTTAGGAAGACACAACCAGGAAAAAGGGGCTTAAGTTTCACAGAGTCAGAACCATTTTTTAGTTTCCTTTGCTCTCGAACAGATGGATAATAAACCTGCAGAAAATTTTGTATAGTCGCAAATTAAATCAAGGCAATTTCATCATTTACTAGACTTGTTGTCAGCAATATGGAAGCATCACAAAATTTTAAAAAATGACTACAAGAAAACAAAAGACGAATGGAACAATAAAGCTTGATATCAAATAAAGCAACAAGTCGCACCACATGAAGATCACAGTTCAGTACTAAATGTCCTTGATCCAACATCTGAAAATGTGAAATTCATGACAATGATCAAAACTGACTGAACTAAGTTTCAATCATTATTTGTGGAATTGTATAAAATGCAGACATGATTGCAATGTGGTGTTCTATGTGCCCAAGGAAATTAGTGACTGTATCTGACCAAAAATTTACAAGTAGGAAGTGGATAGGAGAAGCAGTTAAGCTGATCCTGTTATATCAAGATTGTTCAATGACTAGAATCCATTTACTGTTTTACAGTTTAGCCAAAATGTACATGTTCATGCAATTTGCCTTTGATGACATAAACACTTTTAAGCACGTATCAAACCTACCATCAGTAAAGCTAGCAATTCCATGACAGTGGGAGCGAGGGTTGATTAGTGGTCTCGGGTCCACATAAATTTTCTCAACTCCAACCTAACCTACTTATGATCAGGTTATAGAATCACAGCTTGCACCAAATCTATTCAAGTTAAGAACTTGAGTAATAGATATGATATCAAAATGCAACACAATGCTTGGCAAAGATAAGAAAGCAGCATGAGAATTCAGCAGTCACAACAATGACGGCATGGTGTCATTGCCCAAGAGTCTAATTTCTTGGATTGAAGAGAGATTGCCTATGAGAAGATATAAATGAAAACTGACCAAGTTTCATCTGACACTAAGACCATCCATGGTAGAGATAGTAGAGATACAGAACATTTAAAAGCAACAAGATTGAAGTTGAGAGCGATTGTCCATTGAGAAAAAATGATGAAGATTGACCAAGCTTCATCTGATATTGAGACCATCCATGCTAGAGATACTAGAGAACATATGAAACATGAATCTCAATTTTAAAATCTTTACTCACTAAGTTATATTCTTCCAAACATCCAATCTTATTCAGATATTTTACTGAACAGTTGTATAAAACTCACTCTGAGAAGTCAGGTTTAGATGGCTTTTATTCAATTGATTTTGGTGTTCAACAAACCTAAAGTATAAAATAAATGAAGTCAAACAAACTTGTTTCAAGCAGGTTCAGGTCAAGAATTGCCATGACTACCATAACAATATTAATGTCCAGTTGCTGTCAAATAAGTCATATATAAATGTTCTCTTATTTTAAATGATTTTTAGATTATGATATATAAGTGTTTAAATTAGAATATTCTAGGGTATTCTCTTACTTTCAAAGAAAAATATGTAACTCATAAAAAAGCATTTCATCTCATTGCAAGCATGGTTCAAGTTTAATCAAACTTTTTGCTTTCTTTTCTTCAATGGATTTTAGATCTATTTTCTAGGGTTTTCAATGTGAAATTATGTTTATTGTTTCCAATCAATGCCAGGTGTTATCACAGTAGGAGTTTGAATGTTTTGATGGCACTCATGATTAAGCTAGAACCATCCTATTAAGAATGATCATGGGTGCACATTATCTGGATTATTGTCCATGATGTCTCAATTTATAGGGGAGTGATTCAAGTACTTTCTTTTGGTAAGTTGTGATTCAAGTACTAATTAGATAGAATTGAATAATCATTTGGGAACATAAATTATAAGGTTGATGTCGTTTGGGTTGGCACGAATCAACATTGATGGATGTGCTAAAGGTATCACTCTTAACCACCCTGTTGTCTAACCTCTTCGTATAAACCAAATAGGTACCATAATATACAGAAATTAGACAAAAATGATGAAATTAATTGGTAATATGGTATGTGATCAAAGCTAGTGTTGCTCTTGGCAAATGTGTTCGATGAAATGCCAATCGGAACTAGAAGGATTTTGATTTGATGTAAATCTACCCAAATTTTATGAATATTTTAATATAAAGCTACTTTAGAATGGTTCACAAAATCAATTTTCATAGATTGAAAGATAGAGCTTTAACTTGGTGGGAGAGAGTGCTAGAGAACAAAGGAAGGAAGGGAAAGATTGTGCTAAAGTATGGTTTAAAGAAAAGAAATCTTAAGGATTAATTTTCTATCGTGACAATGACTAGTACTCATTTGATATAAATCTTATAAGAAACAAAATTTGAAGCAACAAAGGGGAAAGACAACAAACTAGGTTCATCCTTATAGCAAAGGTGCATTTAGATCTCTTGTTGAAGTTATACCTAAAAAGTTCGACAATTATTTGAATCAAATTCAAGGTAGAAATTATGAAGATGTGATCAGAGTTTAGCTTTAGTAAATTGAAGATATTGATTGTATCCCAATGATATCAGAGAAAATAATTTTTATGTTAAAAACATATAAAATTTCCTTTGAGAAAACAAATTAAATTGTTTTGTCATTCAAATATTTGTTTTTATAAAGTAGAATATTACAAGTTCAACCAGTGACCTCAAGAATCAGTTTTTTCTAAGTGGAGGTATCTAGCATAGCATGTCTTTCAATACCAAATCAAGGATACTTAGTTTTTTTGTCTTATTTATGATTTTTTTGGCAAATAAGTATAATTTCATTTTCCTTGTTTTAAAATGCTTTTTAGATTTTATTTTTCAGGATATAGTTATGTTTTAAGTTAGAGCGTATCTTTTCAAGTTGCATGAGCCTATAAAATGATATGTCATCTAATTGTAAGAATGTTTTATCTTAAATAAAACTTTTTTACTTTCTTTTCGTTGATGGATTTTAGATCTGTTCTCTAAGGCATGTTGTATGCAATCTTATCTCGTTACTTTCATCCTACATCATCACAAGTCAAAGAATTAAGTTCAACAAAAAAATTATATGAATATGCATGCACCTCAGTTTATCAGCCAGAAAATAATTCTATGTTTTAGTGTTCAGAAAACTAAAACAAATTTGCTTTCTACAATTCTCCTAGTTCACGCATGACAAGGATAACCAAAATCCTTCTTTTAAGTCCTTAAATTGGTGGCTGATTGATAATTTTATATCAACTATCTAAAGTGTCAACCTAAGTATGCAATAAATAAGGGAAAACATTTCAAGGAGAAGAAAGGGGTGAGATAAGGACCTTGAACTCTACGGTGGGGTAGTTCCTAGCGAGGGAGCGGGCGAGGCGGTCGGCGATCTCATGGCCGGTGACGCGGGAGACGCGGACGACCCACCACTGGGGGCCGAGCCGGGCGAGGTTGTCGAGGTTGAGCTCCTCGGTCCAGGAGGCCGCTTTCTTCCTCTGGTTCTTGGGCCTGTGGAGGAGACGCTCCTCCACCTCCTCCCGCCAGCCGACCCCACCGGCCCTGCTCTCCCTCCTCTCGTTCCTCAGCTGCCTCCTCTCCCTCGCCGACAGCAGGTCGTCGCCGGCCCCACCGCCGGAGGCCGAGGCGTCGACTGCAACCGGCGGAGCGAGGGAGCAGCGGGTGACTGTGGCATTTGGAAAGGAGAGCGAGGAGGAGAAGAAGACGATGGGTGGGAGAGGGGAAGGGGAAGAGGGGCTCCGCGGCAGCACTGCAACGCCTCGAATCATCATATCCTCTTCTTGGAATGGATATTTTGCTGCTCCATGCCGTCTCGGAATGTAAACACGAAACGGTGCACTGCCAGTTGTTTCGGCACGCCGAAACCGGTCGAGTCAACGGAGACTTCAGCTGTGTTTTGTTGGTTCTTATTATTTTTATTGTTCTTTGAAGTGAAAATTCAGCATATTTTTCACGTCAAAGAACAATAAATCGGTCCAAATATTTAAAATTTCACTGTATCATTTTTTATTTATATACTTTAATTAAAAATATAAGTTTGTTTAATATACTAAATATTTATATTTGTTTTATTCATTATTATGTTCATTGTTTCCCTTTTATGTTCCTCTTTACAGTTCTTCTGCTCTCCTTTAGGGTTTTTCTTCCTTTTCGAAGTTTCTGTTTTACTTTTGATAAAAGTAAATAATTATCTTTCAAAAATATATATGTGTACATCAATATGGTGGATGATTTTGATAGAGATTAGAATAATAAAAAAATCTTCTGTGAACTTGTTTCTTAGTATTGTTGTTAGACGCATTGAAAAATCTTTATTTTTGGACCAACTTATTAATTCTAAGGAACTTATGTGTTGATTATAATTCCTAATAGCATGATCAAGTTGGAGTATGGCTAGAAGTCAATAAGGTGTTCAAAATGTCAAATCTTTGATCATGCTATTAGGAATTATAATCAACACATAACTCATTAAGTCCCAAAAGGAGATATTGGCTTTTACATCATCTATGTCAACGGAGATCACTTCCGCTGCTTTTGTGTCAGATGCACATGACATTGGGCTTTTCATGCTAGTGACTTGTGTGCCTACTGAACCACCAACGGTTTCTAGCTCTGCTATAAGTAACAATGGCAGACACATAGATGGACAGTCTCATCGCAGTGACAACCTCTATAAGCTTTGATGACCTCATGAATATTGATATGATTGATGATTCTAAAAAGATGGAAAAAGATAGATAGTCTTTCTGTATTTGTCAATCTTTAACTCAGCATGAGCATGTGCCTCTATGAGATCCTTTCACAACATCAATATTTTTGTTTTTACTTGTTAATGGGGCTACAATTTACGTCACTTTGAAAATTGACTTTGGTTTTGATTTATTATTTTTTAATCCTTAAAAAATAAGAAAATTCTTATTTAAGTTTTTTAATGTATGTAATCCGTCTCATTAAACATAAGAGGGCGAATGATAGACGAATGATAGAAAGTGCCTCTTGAAATTCGAAAAGAGTCATTTCTCTTGATTGTTAAACCAAACGAGAAAGAACGTAACTCTGATACAAACTATTAGGATCGAGTCGACACTAAGAGGGGGGGGGGAGGGGGGGGAATTAGTGCAGACGATAAAATCACTAGTTTGAAAAACTTTTCGATCGATAAAACCATTATCGGAAAGATAACTTCAAATCTCGTTCGTAAGTGTAGTGAAAGCAGTAAGCATGTAAGGTAGTTTGTAGTAAAGATAAATTGTAAGAATGAAAATGTAAACCGAGTTTTATAGTGGCTCAATCGTCGTGACCTACATCCACTCCGTCAATTCCTTTTCCGTCAAGGCCACCAACATCCACTAACGATCATCCTTCAATGAGCGAAGATCAACTACCCTTACAATTCGATTCTCCTTTTGACAGGTTCAGGAGAGAACCTTTACACCCCATTTTTACAAAGCTTCCCTCACACTCTCCCTTAGAATGGTCTCTAAACTTTAGGAGGAGAGACTCTACACTTTACAAGGGTTTTCAACTCTAGAAACATAGAGTTTTTGTTCACTTTTCTTGCTACTCCATGCAGGAATATTTAGGGTATTTATAGACCCCAAATGACTTCAAATCTTGGAGCCAAAATTTAAATCCTCAAGATTTCGGGGTACGGGCGGTACCACCACCCAGTTTAGTGGTACCACCACCGGACACCCTGCAACTAGGTGGTACCACCACCTGATAGTCTCTCGAAGACTATGTCTGGGCAGTACCACTGCTTGACATAGTCTCGGAGACTGTGTCACGACGGTTCCACTTGTTGGGTCACTATTTAGGCATTTTTCACTAGCCCAACATAGCTCAAACTTAGGCCCAATTGGCTCCTAATTAAGTTGGCCCAATTCCAACCAATTATATGCTAACTTCAAAATTTAAGGCATACACTAAGCAAAATAAGTCCGGTAAGTCTAGGTTTCTTCTAGCGAGCTTCCGGCGAACTTCCGATGATCTCTCGACAATGTTCCAGTGGACTCCCGGTAAGCTCTTAAACTTCATGGTAATCTTCCTAGCGAGTTCTAATGAGCTTCTTTGGCAAGCTCCTAGACTTCTCGGTAAATTTTGATAGAACTTTTGACAAACGTTCGGAGTTTCGATGAACTCTCAAACTCCCAACGAAATCTCGTTCTTGACTCTAGGACTTCATTTTGCTTTATGCCTTGATCACTATCGTAGTTAATCCTGCACACTTAAAACCTACTTCAATGTAGACAATTATTACAAAGCTTGAATCAAATATTGTATGACATGTTATTGGTTCATCAATGCTTTGTCTGATTCTTCGTCGTATCATCCTCTCTCGTGACCTATTGCCCAATCGGCTAGTTGACCTCTGTAACTCCAATTTCCTTGATGTAATTTTCGCTCTTCTTAGCTAAATGGCCGAAGCCTTTTGTCGACATATCGGACGTCCAATCTTCTAACATGTTTTTCTCTGGTCCAACATGATTCTTCCCGCTTTAATTATCTCTCCCTAAT
Source organism: Musa acuminata AAA Group (assembly GCF_036884655.1). Lineage (NCBI taxonomy): Eukaryota > Viridiplantae > Streptophyta > Magnoliopsida > Zingiberales > Musaceae > Musa > Musa acuminata. The sequence goes on from NC_088345.1 coordinate 15,524,407, forward strand.
CCAAGCTTCTTATTGTTAGGAAAAGAGTTGACACTAAGAGAGGGGGGGGGGGGGTGAATTAGTGCAGTGGTAAAAACGTCGGTTCTAAAAATTCTTCATATGTTGAAAACTGATTCCGAAAATATGCTTAGATTGAAAGCGTATGGAAGAGCGTAGCAAGTAATGAGAAGGTAGTTTGCAGTTTAAAGTAAATTGCTCAAAGTAAAGGCAAACTAGATTTTTATAGTGGTTCGATCGTCGTGACCTACATCCACTCCATCGATTCCTCTTTCGTTGAGGCCACCGGCATCTACTAACGGTCTTCCTTCAATAGGCGAAGGCCAACCACCTTTTACAACTTGATTCTCCTTTTATTGGGTTTAGGAGATAACCCTTACACCCCCACTTACTCCTCTCTCAAACTATTCTAACACTTAGAACTTTTGAGAGGAGTTCACATAAGATTGTAACAATGTTTCTTTCTATTTTTACTCTCAAGTCTTGTATATATTAACTAGTGATGAGAGGGATATTTATAGGCCTCAAGTTGATTCAAACTTGGAACCTAAAAACATCTTATCCCGGGTTTCCTGGGTTTGGGCGATACCACCGCCAATGTCAATCTGACACTAACACTACACTGGGCAGAACCACTGCCTAGTCTAGTAGTACCATCGCTTGGCTCCCTACCACTAGGCCATACCATCGCCTGACATAGTCTCGGAGATTATGCCATGATAGTGCCACTTCTTGGGTCATTGTTTGGACCTTTCATTGGGCCCAACACAGTCCTTACATGGGCCTAATTGGCCCATAATTGGGTTGGCCCAATTCCAATCTTAATTACGTGCTAACTATAAAATCTAAGACATTTACTAAGCTAAATAAAGTCCATAAGTCTAGTTTTTTCTGGCGAGCTTCCAATGATCTCTCGGCAATGTTTCAATGGACTTCCGATAAGCTCCTGGACTTCACGATGATCTTCTTGGCGAGTTCCGACAAGCTTCTTTAACAAGCTCCTGGACTTCTTGGTTGGTTCTGGTAGAACTTCCAATGAATGTCTAGACTTTCGACAAACTCTCGGACTTCCGATGAACACTCGAACTCCCAACGAAATCGTGTTCTTGACTCTGGGACTTCATTTTGATTTATGCCTTACTATCGTAGTTAATCCTGCATACGTAAAACATACTTTGATCTAGACAATTAATACTAAGCATGGATCATATTGTCTGGCATGTCATTGGTCCATCGATGCTTCATTTGATTCTTCGGCGTATCGTCCTTTCTTGCGGCCTATTGCCCAATTGGCCAGTTGACCCCCGCAACTCTAATATCCTTGGCACAATATCCGCTCTTCGTGGCCCGATGCTCGAATCCATAGCCTGAAGCCTTCTATCGATATGTCGACCGATCATTCATCATGACGTCCAATCTTCTGACATGTTTCTCCGGCCCAACATAATTCTTCCTGCTTTAAGTTTCTCTCCCTGATCGAATCATCCTACGTCACTTAAAATGTAGATCAAATCAGAAACATATATCAATTGGTTTCATCATCAAAATACGAGATTCAACAATCTCCCCTTTTTTTATGATGGCAACCAATTGATAATGGAGTTAACCTTAACTCCCCCTATCAATATGGCATATTGGTAGAACCTTGAATTCAAGCTGAATTCAAGTCATTACAAATTTCATCATGAATATTTGCAACACATCATCATGTATAATATGATCATACTTCTCTCACTTTGTTATCAACAAAAAGGAGAAATATAACTTTCAAGTGTTTGGATATTAGTTCAAATCATCACATACAAAGCATAATCTTTAGTTTTATCATCATGAAAGCTAGCAATAATTTTACAACATTTTAGAATATGCAAGCTAGCAATTTTGAGATATTCAAGAATGTAACTCTTACTTCTTGAAATATATAAATTTGTAAATTTTGCTAAATGTGCAAGTTAGCATGTTTTGCTTCATGAGATAAGCAAGATAGCACTTCTTTCTCCATGCAATTTGCAAGCTTGCAAATTTTTGCTTCCTTTGCAATGTTTAAGCTAGCAGTTTTATTTCTTTTGCAAAGTGCAAGTTTCTAAATTTTGCAAGATGAGCTAGTGATATTTCTCCCCCTTTGTCAATGTCAAAAAGAAGGGAAGAAAACAATGTTGTAATTCTTTTTCCTTTATAACAATTTTCAAAGCATGATAAAGGTAAACAACAAAAATGAATGTCAAAAGATCATATATCATTTTTGACAAGAAAGCATGATAGGAAAAACAATCTTGATTCAAAAAGAAGATTGTATAAGGAGAGTTTATGCATCTTTTGCAATTTGGCTAAATTTAACATTCAAACTAGTAATTTTCTTTCTCCCCTTTATTGTAATCAAGGAAGAAATAGAGTGGAAGAATATAATTTTTACATCAATACTCTACTTATAACATGACGTTTACAACCATAAATATAAAGGAATTTACACATCATGTCATGAAAGATAATAATATCAAATCATGAATGCCACAAGATATGATTTATTTCATCAAACCTCTTCTTTTTATAAATGGATAAAAGAAATAAGGAGATCTTGATTCATGCATAAGAAATCTCAAGTTATAAATTTTAAAAAATGATTCGATTAGATATATCATCTTATTATTAAAACGAATCATATGAAAAGAAATCCAAAATCATCATGTAAAATCATCAAAATCTTTTACATAGTCCAAGAGATTCATAGATTCATTATGATAATTTTCTTCTTTAGACGATAAAATCATATGAGAACAAAATAATTCATATAAAATACATCTCATGTCATAAACGTGAATAAATTAAGTGTCTGGTTAAATATGAAAACAAATTGTCAAATCCAAAATGATCATCAAAATTACTTTTCTGATCATTTAATGAAAGCACCATAGATATATTAAAAATAGCTCAAGTTCTTTTAGTTTTAAATTTTGTGATTGATTTCATGTTCAAGTCTTTCATACAAAGGCCATACTTCATTATTTATAATCAAAAAATAATATGAAAATCATAGAAATTATTAAGCTCAATAAACCCAAAAATCATTATTACTTCAAATCACCATGCATAATTATAAAATTATCAAGTATGATACCAAGACTTTTTAACATTTCCATTACATCATTACATCATTATGCATTATAAAATCATTAAGCATGAGTTCATTAAACATGAAGCATCTTCAATCAAAATCGAAAAACAATATGGAAATCAATATGATACACATTATTTCTTCTTGAAAAATATACATATGACTATCATTAGATTTAAATCTAATATTTTATTCCTTTAACATAAAACATGTAATTTTTATTATCATTTTCAAAATTACTAACATGATAAGCATGATTCCTAATTTTTTATATTTTTATTTATTAAACATGTAATTTTTAAGAAAAATAATTATTCTAAACTAATTTAAGAACAACTCATAAAAAGCATTATGTAATTTTGAAATAAATTAAAAGAGTTTCGTTTGAGTTGTTTACCTTGTTGTAGAGAGCCGATTAAGGCGTAGTTTTCCACCTCGCCTTTGTTGATTTTCTCCTCGTCTTCAGAGGAGCTCGATTCATCCCAAAGTGCTTCCCTATTCTTGCGTTCATAGTAAGTAGTTGCATTATTTTTGTTCTTTACTTTTTGTTTCATGAACTTTTTAAATTTCATAGTGATGAGTTCAAGTTCACCATCACTTGAGCTTATGCTCGAGTGGTCTTCGATTGTTTTTAGTCTGAAATCCTTCCAGTTCTTTGGAAGGTGGTTCTTACGTTCTTCACGTGCATTGCACGTCATTTCATAGGTTATTAGAGACCCAATAAGTTCTTCGATAAAAAAAGTATTCAAATTTTTTGATTCGTGAATAGACATTATTTTCGAATCTCAATTTTTAGAAAATGATCGTAAAATCTTGTTTACGAGTTTAAAATTAGAAAAGTATTTGCCAAGAGCTTTTAAACCATTGACGACATCCGTAAAACGGGTGTACATGTCAACAACGGTTTCACTCAGCTTCATTCAAAAAAGTTCAAAATCATGCATTAAAAGATTGACTTTAGAATCTTTAACTCTAGTAGTACCTTCGTGTGTGATTTCAAGAGTGTGCTATATATCAAAAGTCATTTTGCAAGTAGAAACCCAATTAAATTTTTTTTTATCTAAGGTGCAAAATAGAGCATTCATAGCTCTAACATTTAAGGAAAAAGTTTTCTTCTCCAAATCATTACATTCTTTCATTGGAGTAGAAGACTTTTGAAATCAATTTTTAATGATATTCCATAAGTTTAAATCCAACGAAAGTAAGAAAACTCTCATTCGAGTTTTCCAATATATATAGTCCGTCTCATTGAACAAGGGAGGATGAATGAGAGAGTGACCCTCTTAAAAGCCGAAAAGAGCCATTTATATTTGGGTGTTAAACCAAATATGAAAAAACAAAGCTCTGATACTAATCGTTAGGAAAAGAGTCGGCACTAAGAGGGAAGGGGGGGTGGTGTGAATTAGTGTAGCGGTAAAAACATCGTTTCTGAAAATTCTTCGTACGTTGAAAATCGATTCCAGAAAATATGCTTAGATTGAAAGCATACGGAAGAGCATAGCAAGTAATAAGAAGGAAGTTTACAATTTAAAGTAAATTGCTTAAAGTAAAGGCAAACCAGATTTTTATAGTGGTTCGGTTGTCGTGACCTACATCCACTCGATCGATTCATCTTCCGTGGAGGCCACCAGCATCCACTATCAGTCTTCCTTCAATAGGTGAAGGCCAATCATCTTTTACAACTCAATTCTCCTTTTATCGGGTTTAGGAGATAAACCTTACACCCCCCACTTACTCCTCTCTCAAACTATTCTAACACTTAGAACTTTTGAGAGGAGTTCACACAAGATTATAGTAGTGTTTCTTTCTATTTTTACTCTGAAGTCTAATGTATATTAACCAGGGATGAGAGGAGTATTTATAGGCCTCAAGTTGATTCAAACTTTGAGTCTAAAAACATCTCATCCCGAGTTTCCTAGGTTTGGGTGGTACCATCGCCTGTGCTGAGCGATACCATCACTAGTGTCAGTCTGACACTAACACTGCACTAGGCGACACCACCACCCAGTCTGGTGGTACCACTACCTGGCTCCTTACCACTAGGCGGTACCACCGCCCAGACTGGCGGTACCACCACCTAGCACTCTACCAAGGGCGGTTCCACTGCCCAAACTAGCGGTACCACCGCCTGACATAGTCTCAGAGACTATACCACGACGGTGCCACTTGTTAGGTCACTCTTTGAGCCTTTCATTGGGTCCAACATAGTCCTTACATGGGCCCAATAGTCCCATAACTGGGTTAGCCCAATTCCAATCCTAATTACGTACTAACTACGAAATCTAAGACATTTACTAAGCTAAACAAAGTATGTAAGTCTAGTATCTCCCGGTGAGCTTCCGGCGAACTTCCGATGATCTCTCAGTAATGTTCCAGCGGACTCTCGGCAAGCTCTTAGACTTCACGATGATCTTCTTGGCGAGTTTCGACAAGGTTCTTTGACAAGCTCCTGGACTTCTCGATTGGTTCCGGTGGAACTTCCGACGAACGTCTGGACTTCCGACGAACTCTCGAACTCCCAACGAAATCACGTTCTTGACTCCAAGACTTCATTTTGCTTTATGCCTTGCTATCGTAGTTAATCTTGCACATATAAAACATACTTCGATCTAGACAATTAATACTAAGCATGAATCATGTTGTCCGGCATGTCATTGGTCCATCGACGCTTCGTCTAATTTTTCGACGCATCGCCCTCTCTTATGGCCTATTGCCCAATCGGCTAGTTGACCTCCACAACTGCGATATCCTTGGCGCAATATCTGCTCTTCTTGGCCCGATGCTCGAATCCATAGCCCAAAGCCTTATGTTGATATGTCGACCGATCCCTCGGCGTGACGTCCAATCTTCTGATATGTTTCTCCAATCCAACATGATTATTCCTACTTTAAATATCTCTCCCTGATCGAAGCATCCTACATCACTCAAAACACAGATCAAATCAGAAACACTTATCAATTGGTTTCATCATCAAAATACAAGATTCAACACCTACATCACTCAAAGAGCAAATCAGATAAACGCTATCAATTGGTTTCATCAATAAAATTCGAGATTCAACTATTATTTAGTCCTTTTTAATTTTATTATTTTTTTAATATCATGTTTAGTTTTGTTTCATTTTATAAATTTTTTAAAATTTTTTATTAGAAGTGCCAAGTCGTCATCATCATCATTATCATCACTTGAGTTTTCTTTCAAGTGATCTTCTTGAGTTCTAAGTGCCAAATCCTTCCTATTCTTTGGAAGGTTGTTCTCAAGTTTTTCATGTGCATTGCATGTCATTTCGTAGGTCATCAAAGACCCGATAAGTTCTTCGAGTGGAAAGTTGTTTAAGTCTTTGGCTTCTTGAATTATGGTTACTTTAGGATCTCAACTCTTTAGAAGGGATCTTAATATCTTGTTAACAAGTTCAAAATTAGAAAAACTTTTATCAAGTGCTTTTAGACAATTGATGACATCCGTAAATCGGGTGTACATATCTCCAATGGTCTCGCTTGATTTCATGCGAAATAATTCATAACTATGAACTAAAAGATTGATTTTTTACTCCTTAACCCTACTTGTGCCTTCATGTGTGATTTCAAGTATATGCCAAATATCATAAGCCATTTCGTAAATAGAAACTCAATTGAATTTATTTTTATCCAAAGCACAAAATAAAGCATTCATAGCTTTGGCGTTCAAAGAGAAAGTCTTCTTCTACAAATCATTCCAAGAGAAAGTCTTCTTCTCCAAATCATTCTAATTATTTATTAGAAGAGAAGATATATGAAATCTATTTTCAACAATATTTCATAACTCGAAATCCATAGAAATCAAGAAAATCCTCATTCTAGTTTTCCAAAAAGTGTAGTCCGTTCCTTAGAATATGGGAGGACGTGTGATAGAATGACCCTCATAATTGCTTACAAAAGCCATCTCTCTTGGGTTTTAAACCAAAGTAACCTGGCTCTTATACTAATTATTAGGATCAATACGACACTAAGAGGGGGGGGGGGGCGTGTTTGGGGGTGAATTAGTGCTTACGTAAAATTATATTGATTTGAAAAATCTTATTCGATAAAATCGTTTCGACAAAGCCTGTATTGGAAAGTAATGAAAGTAATGACTTGGTGTAAATATAAATTGAAGTGAGCAGCTAAGTAATGAAAGTAAGTAGTAAGGAAAGAACACATCGGATTTATAGTGGTTCGGTCGTTGTGACCTACGTCCACTTCCGATTCCTCCTCCGTCGAGGTCACCGGTGTCCACTAATGGTCTTCATTCAATAGGCAAAGACCAACCACCTTCTTACAAAGCTTTCTCATTTTCACGGGTTTAGGAGACAACCCTTTCAAGCCTTCCATCTCTTCTCGAATAATTACAAAACGAAAGAAAGAGGATGAGGACTCTTAGCACTTTTACAACACTTTTACACCCCCAACACTTGAAGATTTTTTCACACTTTGTGTTGAATCTCGTATTTTGATGATGAAACTACTTGATATATGTTTATGATTAAATCTGCATTTTGAGTGACGCAGGATGCTTCGATCAGGATGAGACAATTAAAGTAGGAAAATCATGTTGTGCCGAAGGAACATGTCAGAAGATTGGACGTCGGGCCGGTGGATCGGTCAACGTATCGACAGAAGGCTTCGGGCCATGGACTCGGGCATCGGGCCAAGAAGAGCGGGTATTGTGCCAAGGATATCGGAGTTGCGGAGTCAACTGGCCGATTGGGCAATAGGCTGCAGAAGAGGACGATGCGCCGAAGAATCGGACGAAGCGTCGAGGGACCAATGACATGTCAGACAACTTGGTTAATTGCTTAGGATTAATTGTCTCGATCGAAGTTTTGTTTTGGTGTGCAGGATTAACTACGATGAAAGTTAGACAAGCAGCAGGAGTTGCGCCGGAGTCAAGATCATGATCACGTTGGGAGTTCGAGAGTTCGACGGAAGTTCGGATGTTGTTGAATCTTGGATTTTGATGATAAAATCAATTGATGAGTTATTTGATCTAATCCATATTATTGAGTTAAGTATGCAGGATTAACTACGATAACCAGAAAACACAAAGCAAGAATACCGAAGTCAAGTTCGATGAACGTTTAAGAGTCCGAAGAATCGTCGGAGATGCTGATGGAACCAACCGAGAAGAAATCGGGAACCTATTGGAAGTTCGCCGAAGAGATCGTCGTAGGTTCGCAGAGATCACCGAGAAGTCTCGGCTACTCATTAAAGTCATCACAAGTTCAGGAGCGTGCTTGGACCCTGTCGGAAGAAGTTCGTCGGAAAGCTCGCCGGAACAAGACTTGACGTTCGCGGTTGATAAAATTGCTTAGGATGTGTTTTGTTATGTAGTTCACTTGTAATTAGGATTAGGATTAAGAAGATAATCCTATATCCTGGTTATGGGCCAATTGGGCCCGAGTTCGAACTAGTTTAGGCCAAGATTGAAGCCCAACTAGTGGCTGAAAACACTGTAGTCGGGCTAAAAACACTGTAGGCGGTGGCACCGCCCAGCACCCGAGAGCTGGGCGGTGACACCTCCTGGGCTGGGCGGTTGCACCGCCCAGCACCCGAGCGCTGGGCGGTGGCACCGCCTGGCTTGGCGGTGGCACCGCCAGCATCGAGAAACCAAAGAGAATTCAAATTTGGAGCCCAAATTTTGGAGCCCAAATTTGAATCCTCTTGAGGCCTATAAATACCCCTCAAAACTCAGCTGAGTATACAACTTTTTGTGTAGCAAAAGTTTCAGAGAAAGGTCTTAGAAAAGTGTTAGCTTGTCTTCTTTTCAATTTGCTAGTGTTCACCTCATCTCTTCTCGAAAATCTGTAAGAGAGTGAACCACTTGTAAAGAGTTGTAAGAGGGGTATTTACCCTTCCATTTCAAGAGACTTGCTAGTGGAAGGTGGGAGCCTCATCGAAGAGGGGCCTCGCAAGTGGAGTAGGTCATTTGACCGAACCACTCTAAAATTGGCGTGATTCTTGGTTTGCATTTCATTATTGCTATTTACATTATTGCAAACCTTCTTATATGCTTTAAGTTCCTTATTACTTTTGCTGCACATATTTAAGAATACGCTTTCAAGATTAAGCTTTTCAAGTTCCGTTCTTATCGTACGAAAGATTTACTAAAACCGAAGTTTTAATCCGCTGCACTAATTCACCCCCCCCTCTTAGTGCCGCTCCGATCCTAACAGGACGGTCGTCAGAGGTTCTGCGAGAACATATCCGAGAAGTCCGGAAGCTTGCCAAGCGAAGCTCGTCGGAACTCGCCAAGTGGATCGTCGCAAAATCCAGGAGTTTGCCGGAAGTCCGCAGAAGCATCACCGAGGGTTCATCGGTTGATCGACGGAAGTTCGCCGGAAACTCGCCGGAAGAAGCGATTGACGTACCGAAGCAAAGCTGCAGAAATTGTCTTAGATTTAATCGTAGTTAGCACGTTGATTAAGTTAGAAATGGGAGGTGATCCCATTAGCTTAATCCTGGGGCAATTGGGCCCCTGAAGAACTCAAATTGGGTCGAATGGTTCAACCCATTCGGACCCAAGTTGCTGTGGGAGGTGCAACCGCCCCAGCCAAGAGGTGCAACCGCCCAGGCTATGTCTCCCAGCGAGACTGGGCGGTGCAACCGCCCCAGCCAAGAGGTGCAACCGCCCAGGGCTCAGTCTCCAAGCGAGACTGGGCGGTACAACCTCCTCTGTCAAGAGGTAGCACCGCTAGAGCTCAAGTTTCGAGCTCTGCCAAGACGTGCAACCACCGAGCTCGGTCTTCGAGCTCTGGCAGAGAGGAGCAACCTCTCTGGATAGGAGATGCACCGCCTGAGCTCGGTCTTCGAGCTCTGGCAGAGAGGTGCAACTGTTAGGATCGAGAGCACTAAGAGGGGGGGGGGGTGAATTAGTGCAGCGGAAATCTTACAGCGATTTTAAAAACGAAAGCGGCGTTCGTCCGATAAAAAACGATTTCGATATAAAAGCAGAATCACAGTGCAGTTTGCGTCTAAGCGCAGTTTTGCGTCTAAGCGCAGTTTGCGTCTAAACACAGTTTGCGTCTAAGCGCAGTTTGCGTCTAAGCACAGTTTGCGTCTAAGCGCAGTTTGCGTCTAAACTCAGTTTTACGTCCAAACGCAGTTTTACGTCTAAACGCAGTTTTACGTCTAAACGCAGTTTTACGTCTAAACGCAGTTTTTGTTGAATCTCGGATTTTGATGATGAAGTCAATTGTCATTTGTTATCTAATCTATGTGTTGAGATAAGTGTGCAGGATTAACTACGATGAGAGTAAGACAAGCAGCAGGAGTTGCGCCGGAGTCAAGATCATGATCACGTTGGGAGTTCGAGAGTTCGACGGAAGTTCGGACGGTCGTCGGAGGTTCAGAGAGAACAGATCCGAGAAGTCCAGAAGCTTGCCAAGCGAAGCTCGTCGGAACTCGCCAAGTGGATCGTCGCAAAGTCCAGGAGTATGCCGGATGTCCGCAGAAGGATCACCGAGGGTTATCGGTTGATCGACGGAAGTTGGCCGGAAACTCGCCGGAAGAAGCGATTGACGCATCGGAGCAAGCTGCAGAAGTTGTCTTAGAGATAATCGTAGTTAGCACAATGATTAAGCATGAAAATGGGAGGTGATCCCATTAGCTTAATCTTGGGGCAATTGGGCCCCTGAAAAGATTCAAAGTGGGTCGAATGGAGTGAACCATTCGGACCCTGATTGCACCAGGAGGTGCAACCGCCCCAGCCAGGAGGTGCAACCGCCTGGGCTGTGGGGTTGAGAGGTGCAACCGCCCCAGCCAGGAGGTGCAACCGCCTGGGCTGTGGGGCTGGGAGGTGCAACCGCCCCAGCCAGGAGGTGCAACCGCCAGGGCTGCACGGCTGGGAGGTGCAACCGCCCCAGCCAAGAGGTTGCACCGCCAGAGCTCAAGTTCCGAGCTCTGCCAGGCGATGCAACCACCAAGCTCAGTCTTCGAGCTTTGGCAGAGAAGTGCATCAGCCTGAGCTCAGTCTCGAGCTTTGCCAGGTGATGCATTCACCAAGCTCAGTCTTCGAGCTCTGGCAGAATGGTGCATCAGCTTGAGCTCAGTTTCGAGCTCTGCCAGGTGATGCAACCACCAAGCTCAGTCTTCGAGCTCTGCCAGGTGATGCAACCATCGAGCTCAGTCTTCGAGCTCTGGCAGAGAGAAGCAATCGGCAGAGCTCAGTCTTCGAGCTCTGCCAGGCGGTGCCACCTCTCCAGTCGAGAGGTGCAACCGCCTGATCCCAGAAATTCTGGGATTTGATCGATTTGATCGTTTTGAGCTCGAATTTTGAATTGGGTTGGGGCCTATAAATACCCCACCCATTCAGCACTGAAAAGACACAGACCCATACCGAAATTGTGATCTTTTCTGTGATTCTAAAGAGCTCAAAAGTGTTTAAGTCTCCTCCTTCTGTTCTTCAAGTTTTCAATTGTAAAGTGAGGAGAGAAAGGTCTGTAAAGGTTGTCTCCTAAGCCTGTCAAAAGGAGAGAAACTGTAAGAGGGAAGTTTGGCCTTCGCCCATTGAAGGAAGGCACCTAGTTGACGTCGGCAACCTCATCGGTGGAGGAAGCCAAAAGTGGAGTAGGTCAAGGCTGACCGAACCACTCTAAATCTCTGGTTTGCGTTTATTTTCGAGCACTTTATCATTACTGCAAACCTCCCTCATCACTACTGCTTTCTGCGCTTTCACGAACAAGTTCTAAGTGCTGTTCTTCCAAATCTGCATTCAGACGTAAACTCGTATTTTCATACATTACAGTTTACGTTTACGTTTGATTCTGCAGAACTGTTTTCCGTGTTTTTACGAACGAGCTTCCTTGCAGTTTACGCTTACATTTTAATCCTATTAATAACTGCAATCTGTCCTCTACGATTTTACGAACGAGTTTCAACATTTAGACGTAAAACTGCATTCAGACGTAAATCGGCTTTCTTCGCTCAATCATCAGATTTCAGTTCACGTTTACGTCTTGGCTTGAACTGCATACTGCCTTCTGCGAGTATACAAACGAGTTTCAAAGTTTAGACGTAAATCTGCGTCTAACTGCGTTTAGACGTAAATCTGCGTTTAGACGTAAAACTGCGTTTAGACGTAAAACTGCGTTTAGACGTAAAACTGCGTTTAGACGTAAATCTGCGTTTAGACGTAAAACTACGTTTAGACGTAAAACTGCGTTAAAACGTAAATCTGCGTTTAGACGTAAATCTGCATTTAGACGTAAATCTGAGTTTAGACGCAAAACTGCGCTTAGACGCAAAACTGCGCTTAGACGCAATCTGCGCTTAGACGCAAAACTGCGCTTAGACGCAATCTGCGCTTAGACGCAAACTGCACTTAGATACAAACTGAGAATTTGCTTTTGCATCATAATAGTTTTTGAACGAACGCAGCTTTTGGTTTTTTAATTTATTATAAGATTTCCGCTGCACTAATTCACCCCCCCCCTCTTAGTGCTCTCGATCCTAACAATTGGTATCAGAGCAAGGTTAACTCTCTAAAGGATTAAAACCCAAGAGAGATGGCATACGCCGGAAACCAAGAGGGGCATTCAATTACACGTCCACCCATGTTCAGTGGAACGGACTACACTTACTGGAAGACCCGAATGAGGATCTTTCTTATTTCTATGGATTTAGAACTGTGGAACCTTGTTGAAAATGGATTTTCAAAATCTTCTCTTCCAATGATCGATTGGAACGATTTGGAGAAGAAGGCTTTCGCTCTTAATGCAAAGGCTATGAATGCCTTATTTTGCGCTCTTGATAAAAACGAGTTTAATCGTGTTTCAACTTGCGAAACTGCTTTTGATATTTGGCACACACTTGAAGTGACCCACGAGGGCACAAGTAGAGTGAAAGAGTCAAAAATCAATCTGTTGCTGCATTCTTTTGAACTTTTCCGAATGAAACCGAGTGAAACCATTGGCGACATGTTTACCCGTTTCACGGATGTCGTCAACGGTCTAAAAGGACTCGGAAAGAGCTTTTCGGATTTTGAGCTTGTTAATAAGATACTAAGATCCCTTCCTAAGAGTTGGGATCCTAAAGTCACCGCCATTCAAGAGGCAAAAGATCTGCAAAATTTCCCTCTTGAAGAACTAATCGGGTCATTAATGACCTACGAAATGACCTGCAAAGCTCATGAAGAGCAAGAAGACATCCTTCCAAAGAACAGGAAGGATATGGCACTTAAAACTTCTGAATGCCACTTGAGAGAAAACTCAAGTGATGAGGATTGTGACGATGACTTGGCACTTTTGACAAGAAAGTTTAAAAAATTCTTCAAAAGAAACAAGTTTAAAAACGATGTGAAAAATAAACTTGAACCTAAGAAGGACCAAGTGATCTGCTATGAATGTAAAAAGCCGGGACATTACAAAAGTGATTGTCCCCAAGTCAAGAAAAGAACAACAAAGAAGAAGGCGCTCCAAGCAACATGGGATGATTCGAGCGCATCTGAGGAAGAAGAATCCAACACCGAGCAAGTTGCTCATTACGCCTTTATGGCCATCGAAGAGGAGGTAACGGATTTATTAGATGCTGATTTATCTTTCGATGAATTATTAAATGCCTTCCATGATTTATTTGATGAATGCAAAGTTATAAATAGAAAATACAAGTTGCTAAAAAGGGTACATGATAATCTTACTTGTGAGTTTGATAAGTTAAAAGTCGAACATCATGATAGTTTAAACTCATGTATCAAATGTCATGATTTAGAAACTATACAAAAAGAAAACTTGCTGCTTAAGGACACCTTGAAGAAATTCGAGGTTGGTAGCAAGTCATTAAACATGATCCTTACAAACAAGGGTCATGCTCCCAAAAGAAGTGGGATTGGATTTGTGAGGAGTCCTCACCGAAATCCAACTACCTTTGTAAAAGGTCCCATCTTACACGTTCAACACCAAACCAAGTGCAACTTTTGTTGCAAATCTGGACACAAGACACATTGTTGTCCATTCAAGAAAATAAGTCCAAACAAATTGATTTGGGTTCCTAAAGGAACCATGATAAACTCTATGCAACATGATAGAAAATGTAGATCTATTTATGAGGCACCCAAAAGCAAATGGGTACTTAAACATCATCCTTTCTTGTAGAAAACTAAACAATCGCAAGCTAGGAGCAAGAAATGGTACCTTGATAGTGGATGCTCAAGGCATATGACCGGAGATCCATCTCAATTCTCTAAGCTCTCTAGCATAGACGAAGGATATGTCACCTTCGGAGACAACAACAAGGGTAAAATCATTGGCAAAGGAACCATAGGTAACAAATCCAACCTCTCTATTGAAGATGTTTTACTCGTTGATGGTTTAAAACATAACCTCTTGAGCATTAGTCAATTATGTGATAAAGGATATATTATAAGATTTGAATCTAATGCCTGCATCATTGAAAAACCACACAAAAATATATCTATGATTGCAGTAAAACAAAACAACGTATACACTATTAACATCAATAACTTATGTGATGAAATGTGCTTTGCCGTTATAAATGAGGATGCTTGGCTATGGCATAGAAGATTAGGTCATGCTAGCATGAAACTAATCAATCAAGTATCATCTAGAGAACTTGTAAGAGGAATTCCTCATATCAAGTTCATCAAAGATAATGTATGTGATGCTTGCCAATTAGGTAAGCAAATAAGGGGTAGCTTCAAAGCTAAGAATCAAATAAGCACCTCTAGGCCCTTACAATTGATCCATATGGACTTGTTCGGACCAATCTCTACATCGAGTCTAGGAGGTAGCAAATACGCCTTTGTCATTATTGATGACTACAGCAGATATACATGGACCTACTTCTTAAAACAAAAAAATGAATGCTTTAAACATTTTACCAAGTTTTGTAAACTTGTTCAAAATGAAAAGGAATCTATGATTTCGTCAATTAGAAGTGATCACGGTGGAGAATTTCAAAACCATGACTTCCAAGAATTCTGTGAACTCAACGGATACAACCATAACTTCTCTACTCCAAGAAATCCTCAACAAAATCGGGTAGTAGAAAGAAAAAATCGAAATTTGCAAGAAATGGCAAGAACCATGTTGAATGAACATAGCCTACCCAAATATTTTTGGGCCGAAGCTGTAAACACTGCATGTTATATTTTAAATAGAGTCCTAGTAAGACCCTTACTCACCAAAACTCCTTATGAGTTATGGAATAACAAAAAACCCAATGTCTCATATTTTAAAGTCTTTGGGTGTAAGTGTTTTATCTTAAATGAAAAGGATAACTTAGGAAAATTCGATGCTAAATCTGATGAAGGAATCTTTCTTGGTTATTCTTCGGTTTCTAAAGCTTTTCGCATCTTCAATAAAAGAACCTTAGTTATTGAAGAATCCATCCATGTTGTTTTCAATGAGATTTCAGAAATTAAGAAAAATGATCTTGATGATGATATTAATTTTGATTCCTTGAATTTAAACGAAACCCCGTCTCCAACTAGCAACTTGGTTGCATCCACTTCCAAAACATCCTTACCCAAGGATTGGAAGTATATAGATGCTCATCCTAAGGAACTAATCCTAGGAGACACATCAAAGGGGGTTCAAACACGATCTTCTTTTAAAAACTTTTGTGCCAACGCCGCTTTTCTCTCCCAAATTGAACCCAAATGTGTTGATGAAGCCATGAAAGATGATTCATGGATTATCGCAATGCAAGATGAATTAAATCAATTTGAGAGAAATGAGGTGTGGACGCTTGTTCCTAGGCCAAATGACCATTTAGTAATTGGTACTAAATGGGTCTTTAGAAACAAGCAAGATGAAAATGGTATCGTAGTTAGAAACAAGGCTAGATTAGTGGCCAAAGGTTTCAACCAAGAAGAAGGTATCGATTACGAAGAAACCTTCGCACCTGTGGCTCGATTGGAAGCCATAAGGATGCTCCTTGCCTACGCTAGTTGCAATAATTTTAAGTTATTTCAAATGGATGTTAAAAGCGCTTTTCTAAATGGTTTCATTTCCGAAGAAGTTTATGTTGAACAACCTCCTGGATTTGAAAATAATGGCTACCCTAATCATGTGTTTAGATTAACTAAAGCTCTCTATGGTTTAAAACAAGCCCCAAGGGCTTGGTATGAGAGACTTAGCTCTTTTCTTATTGAAAATAATTTCATAAAAGGCAAGGTTGATACTACATTGTTTATCAATAATTTTGAAAATGATTTTCTCATTGTTCAGATTTATGTTGATGACATTATCTTTGGTTCTACAAATGAATCTCTTTGTAAATCCTTTGCGAAAACTATGAGTCATGAATTCGAAATGAGTCTAATGGGAGAGTTAACATTCTTCTTAGGCCTACAAATCAAACAACTAAGCAATGGCATCTTTATTAGTCAAACCAAATATGCTGTGAGTTTGCTAAAGAAGTTCAAAATGAATAACTCAAAAGCCATTGACACCCCTATGAGCACCTCCACTAAGTTAGAAATTGATGAGAATGGAGAAAGCTTCGATCAAAAAACCTATAGGGGTATGATAGGAAGTTTACTTTACCTCACTGCCACCAGACCAGACATCATGTTCAGTGTAGGACTTTGTGCTAGATTTCAATCAGACCCTAAGATATCCCATCTCAAAGCAGTCAAAAGAATACTCAGATATCTTAATGGAACTACCAATCTAGGATTATGGTACCCAAAATCAGAAAATTTTGAATTGACAGCCTATGCTGATGCGGACTTCGCTGGCTGTAAACTAGACAGAAAAAGCACATCAGGATCATGTCAATTTTTAGGACATGCCCTTGTATCCTGGTCATCTAAGAAACAAAACTCGGTTGCCCTATCAACAACCGAAGCTGAATACATTGCAGCAAGTGCATGCTGTGCACAAGTTGTATGGATGAAAAACACTTTAGAAGATTACAAAGTAAATCTTAAAGATATTCCCATTAAATGTGATAACACGAGTGCAATATGCTTAACTAAAAATCCTATACAACACTCAAGAACAAAACACATTGATATTAGACATCACTTTATACGAGATCATGTCACTAATCATGATGTAACCATAGAGTTTATTGATACCAAACATCAACTAGCTGATATCTTCACAAAACCCCTATGTGAAGAACAATTTGATTACATAAGAAGAGAATTAGGAATGTTGATGTGTCCAAATACTTAAATTTATTTTTCGGATGCTATCACTATTACATGCCTTGACAACGCTTGATCAAATAACATGTTGCAAATTATGTGACAAATATTTCTAACCAAATGCATGTAAGAAGTTCATTTTTCGGGTTGTATGCTAAAAATGGGATGTTCCCGTACACTCTTATGAAAACTCCTTGGAAAATGACTTTTCCTCCGTCAAGCAAAAACAATAAAGTGATATATGTGTCATGACTTCCTTTATATGCTTGATAATGCTATCATGCTTTTTGTTGATGACAAAGGGGGAGAAAAATATGAATTGATAAATACTATGTCATAGCTGAACTGCCATAATCATATCTATGTCATAGTTACAAATACATGTGTGATGCCATAAACAATGCTATGCCATCCTTGCATCACTAAGAGATATGTGAACAGGTACTATAGTTTGCATCATATCTTGATTTGATATTGTGAAGAAAATGCAAACTTGCTAGACAGTCTCAAATGTGAGCATTATGTAAAAAGTCCTTCGTTGTTTTATGATTACATGATGAATGGTTACAAACACAATCATACAAACTTGATGATGTATGTCATGCCTTGACATAATTCGTGAAGAGATACATCATGATAGGCATCATGATGGGAGCATTGATAAGTTTAACTGATCTAACTTATCAATACGTCACTTGAATTCTTAGGTCTTGAATTCAAGGTTGACTTATCTCAACAATGGCATATAGATAGGGGGAGTTAAGGATAACTCCTTTATCAATTGATTGTCATCATCAAAAAGGGGGAGATTGTTGAATCTCGGATTTTGATGATGAAGTCAATTGTCATTTGTTATCTAATCTATGTGTTGAGATAAGTGTGCAGGATTAACTACGATGAGAGTAAGACAAGCAGCAGGAGTTGCGCCGGAGTCAAGATCATGATCACGTTGGGAGTTCGAGAGCTCGACGGAAGTTCGGACGGTCGTCGGAGGTTCAGAGAGAACAGATCCGAGAAGTCCAGAAGCTTGCCAAGCGAAGCTCGTCGGAACTCGCCAAGTGGATCGTCGCAAAGTCCAGGAGTATGCCGGATGTCCGCAGAAGGATCACCGAGGGTTATCGGTTGATCGACGGAAGTTGGCCGGAAACTCGCCGGAAGAAGCGATTGACGCATCGGAGCAAGCTGCAGAAGTTGTCTTAGAGATAATCGTAGTTAGCACGATGATTAAGCATGAAAATGGGAGGTGATCCCATTAGCTTAATCTTGGGGCAATTGGGCCCCTGAAAAGATTCAAAGTGGGTCGAATGGAGTGAACCATTCGGACCCTGATTGCACCAGGAGGTGCAACCGCCCCAGCCAGGAGGTGCAACCGCCTGGGCTGTGGGGTTGAGAGGTGCAACCGCCCCAGCCAGGAGGTGCAACCGCCTGGGCTGTGGGGCTGGGAGGTGCAACCGCCCCAGCCAGGAGGTGCAACCGCCAGGGCTGCACGGCTGGGAGGTGCAACCGCCCCAGCCAAGAGGTTGCACCGCCAGAGCTCAAGTTCCGAGCTCTGCCAGGCGATGCAACCACCAAGCTCAGTCTTCGAGCTTTGGCAGAGAAGTGCATCAGCCTGAGCTCAGTCTCGAGCTTTGCCAGGTGATGCATTCACCAAGCTCAGTCTTCGAGCTCTGGCAGAATGGTGCATCAGCTTGAGCTCAGTTTCGAGCTCTGCCAGGTGATGCAACCACCAAGCTCAGTCTTCGAGCTCTGCCAGGTGATGCAACCATCGAGCTCAGTCTTCGAGCTCTGGCAGAGAGAAGCAATCGGCAGAGCTCAGTCTTCGAGCTCTGCCAGGCGGTGCCACCTCTCCAGTCGAGAGGTGCAACCGCCTGATCCCAGAAATTCTGGGATTTGATCGATTTGATCGTTTTGAGCTCGAATTTTGAATTGGGTTGGGGCCTATAAATACCCCACCCATTCAGCACTGAAAAGACACAGACCCATACAGAAATTGTGATCTTTTCTGTGATTCTAAAGAGCTCAAAAGTGTTTAAGTCTCCTCCTTCTGTTCTTCAAGTTTTCAATTGTAAAGTGAGGAGAGAAAGGTCTGTAAAGGTTGTCTCCTAAGCCTGTCAAAAGGAGAGAAACTGTAAGAGGGAAGTTTGGCCTTCGCCCATTGAAGGAAGGCACCTAGTTGACGTCGGCAACCTCATCGGTGGAGGAAGCCAAAAGTGGAGTAGGTCAAGGCTGACCGAACCACTCTAAATCTCTGGTTTGCGTTTATTTTCGAGCACTTTATCATTACTGCAAACCTCCCTCATCACTACTGCTTTCTGCGCTTTCACGAACAAGTTCTAAGTGCTGTTCTTCCAAATTTGCATTCAGACGTAAACTCGTATTTTCATACATTACAGTTTACGTTTACGTTTGATTCTGCAGAACTGTTTTCCGTGTTTTTACGAACGAGCTTCCTTGCAGTTTACGCTTACATTTTAATCCTATTAATAACTGCAATCTGTCCTCTACGATTTTACGAACGAGTTTCAACATTTAGACGTAAAACTGCATTCAGACGTAAATCGGCTTTCTTCGCTCAATCATCAGATTTCAGTTCACGTTTACGTCTTGGCTTGAACTGCATACTGCCTTCTGCGAGTATACAAACGAGTTTCAAAGTTTAGACGTAAATCTGCGTCTAACTGCGTTTAGACGTAAATCTGCGTTTAGACGTAAAACTGCGTTTAGACGTAAAACTGCGTTTAGACGTAAATCTGCGTTTAGACGTAAAACTACGTTTAGACGTAAAACTGCGTTAAAACGTAAATCTGCGTTTAGACGTAAATCTGCATTTAGACGTAAATCTGAGTTTAGACGCAAAACTGCGCTTAGACGCAAAACTGCGCTTAGACGCAATCTGCGCTTGGACGCAAAACTGCGCTTAGATGCAATCTGCGCTTAGACGCAAATTGCACTTAGATACAAACTGAGAATTTGCTTTTGCATCATAATAGTTTTTGAACGAACGCAGCTTTTGGTTTTTTAATTTATTATAAGATTTCCGCTGCACTAATTCACCCCCCCCCTCTTAGTGCTCTCGATCCTAACAGTTTTGCGTCTAAACGCAGTTTTATGTCTAAACGCAGTTTTGCGTCTAAACGCAGTTTTACGTCTAAACGCAGTTTTGCGTCTAAACGCAGTTTTACGTCTAAACGTAATTTTACGTCTAAATGTAGTTTTGCGTCTAAAAGTAGTTTTGAACCTTGAAAAGCGTTTTACGTAGAAAGCAATTTGCAGTTATAAATGGAATCCGAATGTAAGCGTAAACTGCAGTGTGAAGATCGTACGAAAACACGATTTACGTTTGAATGCAGATTCTGAAAGATCAGAGCTTAGAAACTCGTTCGTAAAGGCGCAGAGGGCAGTAGCAATGTAGGAGGTTTGCAGTAATGATAAAGTGCTCAAGGTAAAAGCAAACCAGAGATTTAGAGTGGTTCGGTTAGTCTTGACCTACTCCACTTTTGGCTTCCTCCTCCGACGAGGTCACCGACGTCAACTAGCTGCCTTCCTTCAATGGGCGAAGGTTAACTGCCCTTTTACAGTTTCTCTCCTTTTGACAGGCTCAGGAGACAACCTTTACAGATCCTTTCTCTCCTCTCTTTACAACTCAAGACTTTGAAGAACAGAAAGAGGAGAACTTTTGGACTTTACACAATTTTGAGCTCTTAGAATCACAGAAAAGATCAGGAATTCGGAGTGGATCTGTATCTTTTCAGTGCTGAATGGGTGGGGTATTTATAGGCCCCATCCCAGTTCAAATTTGGAGCTCAAAACGATCAAATCCCGGAATTCCGGGATCAGGCGGTTGCACCTCTTGACTGGAGAGGTTGCACCGCCTGGCAGAGCTCGAAGACTGAGCTCAGGCGGATGCACCTCTCTGTCAGGGGTGGTTGCACCTTTCTGCCAGAGCTCGAAGACCGAGCTCAGGCGGTGCATCTCCTGACCAGAGAGGTTGCACCTCTCTGCTAGAGGTGGTTGCACCTCTCTGCCAGAGGTGGTTGCACCTCTCTGCCAGAGCTCGAAGACCAAGCTCAGGCGATGCATCTCCTGTCCAAAGAGGTTGCACCTCTCTGCCAGAGCTCGAAGACCGAGCTCGGTGGTTGCACCTCTTGGCAGAGCACGAAACTTGAGCTCTGGCGGTGCTACCTCTTGACAGAGGAGGTTGCACCGCCCAGTCTCGCTTGGAGACTGAGCCCTGGGCGGTTGCACCTCTTGGCTGGGGCGGTTGCACCGCCCAATCTCGCTGGGAGACATAGCCTGGGCGGTTGCACCTCTTGGCTGGGGCGGTTGCACCGCTCTGCCAGAGCTCGAAGACCGAGCTCAGGCGGTGCTACCTCTCTGTCAGGGCGGTTGCACCGCCCAGTCTAGCTCGAAGACTGAGCTCTTGGCGGTTGCACCGCCCAGTCTCGCAGCCCTGGCGGTTGCACCTCCTGGCCTAGGCGGTTGCACCGCCTGGTGCAATCAGGGTCCGAATGGTTCGCTCCATTCGGCCCAATTTGAATCTTTTCAGGGGCCCAATTGCCCCAAGATTAAGCTAATGGGATCACCTCCCATTTTCAACCTTAATCATCGTGCTAACTACGATTAACTCTAAGACAACTTCTGCAGCTATGCTCCGATGCGTCAATCGCTTCTTCCGGCGAGTTTCCGGCGAACTTCCGTCGATCATCCGATAAACCCTCGGTGATCCTTCTGCGGACATCCGGCATACTCCTGGACTTTGCGACGATCCACTTGGCGAGTTCCAACGAGCTTCGCTTGGCAAGCTTCTGGACTTCTCGGATCTGTTCTCGCTGAACCTCCGACGACCGTCCGAACTTCCGTCGAACTCTCGAACTCCCAACGTGATCAAGATCTTGACTCCGTAGCAACACCTGCTGCTTGTCTTACTCTCATCGTAGTTAATCCTGCACACTTAAAACAAAACTTCGATCGAGACAATTAATCCTAAGCAATTAACCAAGTTGTCCGATATGTCATTGGTCCCTCGATGCTTCGTCCGATTCTTCGGCGCATCGTCCTCTTCTGCAGCCTATTGCCCAATCGGCCAGTTGACTCCGCAACTCCGATATCCTTGGCACAATACCCGCTCTTCTTGGCCCGATGCCCGATTCCAAGGCCCGAAGCCTTCTGTCGATACGTCGACCGATCCACCGGCCCGACGTCCAATCTTCTGACATGTTCCTTCGGCACAACATGATTTTCCTGCTTTAATTGTCTCATCCTGATCGAAGCATCCTGCGTCACTCAAAACGCAGATTAAATCATAAACATATGTCAAGTAGTTTCATCATCAAAATACGAGATTCAACAATCTCCCCCTTTTTGATGATGACAACCACTTGATGACGGAGTTAAACTTAACTCCCAGAGTTTAAACAAACTCCCCCTATCAATATGCCATATTGATAGAACCTTGAATTCAAACTGAATTCAAGTCATTGCAATATTCATCATGAATACTTGCAACACGTCAACTTGAACATATGCATAAACTTTATGCATCACATGTCATGTCAACAACATACTTTCATCAACATACTTCTCCCCCTTTGTCATCAACAAAAAGGAGAAGTATCACAATCAAGTGTTTGTGATATTGATTCAACTTATTGCATGAAAATCATAATATCAAGTTTTATCATCATGCAATCTTGTAGCTAGAAGATTTAGCAAGTGTTACATCATGCTTAGAACATTCATGCTATCAAGTTTTAGATATGCAAGTTTTATAGCATATAAGATAGCACTTTTAGTAATGTTCACGATAGCAAGTTTTACATCATGCAAGCTAGCAAATTAGAGATGTTCAAGAAGGCAACTCTTGCTTCTTGAAAATTTTGCTCACTTTGCTAGATGCGCAAGTTAGCATTTTTGCCTCTTGAGATAGGCAAGATAGCACATTTGCTTCTTTTGAGATAGCAACTTTTTGCTTCTCTTTAGACCAACAAGCTAGCGATTTTTACGATATACAAGTTTCACAATATATAAGCTAGCAAAAATTTCGAAAGCAAATGCAAGATAGCTTTCTTGTGTAAGCTCATGATTCTTGCTTCCTATTGCAATGTGCAAATTGCAAGTTTTGCTTCTTGAGATATTCAAGATAGTGATGTTCAAGAAGACAATTTTTCTTTTTGAAATAAGTAAGTTAGCAATCTTTGCTACTTAAGATAGGCAAGCTAGCAATCAAGTTTTTGCATCTTCTTGACTTGTACAAGCTAGCTATCTCCCCCTTTGTCATTGTAAAAAAGAAAGAGAGAATACAGTTTTGTAGTTCTCTTTTCCTTTTAGAACGATTTCAAAATCATGACAAATGATGAATAATCAAGTTATGAATGTCAAGACAATTTTTCATCATGAATATTTTATCATTGCATGCATCATTATCATAAGTTGAAGTATTACATGCATGATATCATATCACCATTCATAATTACATTAATGTTTCATATCATGATGGTATCAATTTTGTCAAATTATATCCTACCATGCATGATCAAAACTTCTCCCCATTTTATCATTGAAAACAAGAAGAAAGTAGGGGGAAGAGCATAAAAGTGTTAAATATTTCAATCATTTCAAGGCATTTACATCATAGATCAAGTCATGATTCGTGATTCATCATAAAGCAAGTTAGTTTTCAATCATCACATAAGGCATTCAAGGAATTTTTGAAACATAGGAGAATGATTAATTTAAGCATACAATGTTTCAATCCAATTTAAGTCATGAATATCAATGTTTTCATATTGTGAGTATCAATTCATGACTACCACAAGATATTATTTGTGACTTCAATTTTGCAAGATCAAGATTATGATTTAGATAAAACTTATTCAAATTAAATCATTAACTTGAAGTTCATAATCAAGTCATTAAAATTAATTTCGAGATTCATAAAATATCATGAAATCATTAATCTCGATCAAATGGGAATAGCATTTTTTAAGAGATTCTTTTTCATCTAAGCATGCCTTAGTGTTTATATGCCAAATTAAGATAAGCATAAGGCAAAGAAATCTTGTATTATGAGATATATGATATCAAGGCTCATGATTCATTTGAAAAGATATAGTACAAAGAGCAACTTGAAACATTCTTATCAAAGATCACATTTTAAAATATTCCAAGTTTCAAGATATCAATATGACACTTCATTGAATTGCATTTCATTTGAAGAAACCCTTTTTGATAAATGTAGGGAGCATAATGAACGATCTTGATTTATAAAGAGCTTCATGTTATAATTATCAAGATCATGATTATGATTATTCTCTTTAGCAAAGAATCACAAAAGCACTTTATTTTTGCATAAGAAATCTCATTGTATTATGATTTATAAATTCTTTTTCTGCACATGAATCATAGGAGATATGAATGTGAAACAAATCTTTGCAAGCAAAAACACTATCATTCATATTTCAAGATGGAATTTATAAGCAGGAATTATTTCATCAAATCTATTTTAGAAAAATATTTTTTATAAGTGTATGAGAAAATCTGATTATTAGGATATCAATTGTTAAGTGAATCCGAAAATAAAATTAACATTTTCATATATTCAGACATGATTTTTGCTATAGATCTTGAAATTAAATCAAGAAGATCAAACAAGCTCATGATCATGGATAACTTAAAATCTCATGCATAAAATTGTTAATAACCATTTAATATTACATCTTTATGCATTACTTTAAATCAAACGTGATTTCATTCAACAATATTAATCAAACATGATACACATTATTACTTCTTAACCATGATCAAAATCATTTTAGAAATTATCAGCATGATCATAATTTTTGTATTTTTATTTTTTAAACATGTAATTTTCAAGAAAATTAATTCTAAACTAAAAAATAAAATATATCATGAAAGCATCAAGTAATTTTAAAATAAACCAAAGGCATTTTAATTACCTCAATGTCGTAGGCTGGTAAGGCGTAGTTTGCCGCCTCGCTTTTGTTGACTTTCTCGTCTTCAGAGGAGCTCGATTCATCCCAATTTTTGCTCTTCTTCTTGCGTTTAAAGCAAGTATTTCCATTCTTTTTGCTTTTTAATTTTCGTTTCATTTGTAGTTTAAGTTCACCATCACTTAAGCTTATGCTCGAGTGGTCTTCAAATGTTCTATGTCCCAAATCCTTCCTGTTCTTTGGAAGGTTGGTTTGTTCATCATTGTCCTCATCACTTGAGTCATCGCTCAAGTGGCATTCATTTGTCCAGAGTTCCAAATCCTTCCTGTTCTTTGGAAGGTGATTGTGTTCAACATGTTCATCATGTGCATTGTGCACCATTTCATATGTCATCAATGAACCAATTAGTTCTTCATGTGGTAAGTTGTTTAGGTTTTTTGATTCTTGAATAGCAGTTACTTTTGAATCCCAAGTTTCAGAAAGTGAGCGCAAAACTTTGTTAACGAGTTCAAAATCCGAAAAGCTTTTACCAAGTGATTTTAAACCACTGACGACATCCGTAAAACGGGTGTACATGTCAACAACGGTTTCGCTTGGTTTCATATGAAAAAGCTCGAAATCATGCAGTAAAATATTAACTTTCGAGTCTTTGACTCTACTAGTTCCCTCGTGCGTGATTTCAAGAGTGCGCCAAATATCGAAAGCCGTTTCGCACAAAGAAACCAGATTGAACTCATTTTTGTCCAAAGCGCAAAATAAGGCATTCATAGCCTTTGCGTTTAAAGAAAAATACTTCTTCTCTAAATCCGATCATTCGTTCATCGGTTTAGAGGGAAGTTGAAAATTGTTTTCAACGATATTCCATAAATCCAGATTTAGAGAAATTAAGAAAACTCTCATTCGAGTTTTCCAATAAGTGTAGTCCAATCCGTTAAAGAACGGTGGACGAAAGATCGAAAAGCCCTCTTGAAGAGTCATTTCTCTCGGATGTAAATTCGAAATGAGAAATACCACGCTCAGATACCAATTGTTAGGATCGAGAGCACTAAGAGGGGGGGGGGTGAATTAGTGCAGCGGAAATCTTACAGCGATTTTAAAAACGAAAGCTGCGTTCGTCCGATAAAAAACGATTTCGATATAAAAGCAGAATCACAGTGCAGTTTGCGTCTAAGCGCAGTTTTGCGTCTAAGCGCAGTTTGCGTCTAAACACAGTTTGCGTCTAAGCGCAGTTTGCTTCTAAGCACAGTTTGCGTCTAAGCACAGTTTGCGTCTAAACTCAGTTTTACATCCAAACGTAGTTTTACGTCTAAACGCAGTTTTACGTCTAAACGCAGTTTTGCATCTAAACGCAGTTTTACGTCTAAACGCAGTTTTACGTCTAAACGCAGTTTTACGTCTAAACGCAGTTTTGCGTCTAAACGCAGTTTTACGTCTAAACGTAATTTTACGTCTAAATGTAGTTTTGCGTCTAAAAGCAGTTTTGAACCTTGAAAAGCGTTTTACGTAGAAAGCAATTTGCAGTTATAAATGGAATCCGAATGTAAGCGTAAATTGCAGTGTGAAGATCGTACGAAAACACGATTTACGTTTGAATGCAGATTCTGAAAGATCAGAGCTTAGAAACTCGTTCGTAAAGGCGCAGAGGGCAGTAGCAATGTAGGAGGTTTGCAGTAATGATAAAGTGCTCAAGGTAAAAGCAAACCAGAGATTTAGAGTGGTTCGGTCAGTCTTGACCTACTCCACTTTTGGCTTCCTCCTCCGACGAGGTCACCGACGTCAACTAGCTGCCTTCCTTCAATGGGCGAAGGCTAACTGCCCTTTTACAGTTTCTCTCCTTTTGACAGGCTCAGGAGACAACCTTTACAGATCCTTTCTCTCCTCTCTTTACAACTCAAGACTTTGAAGAACAGAAAGAGGAGAACTTTTGGACTTTACACATTTTTGAGCTCTTAGAATCATAGAAAAGATCAGGAATTCGGAGTGGATCTGTATCTTTTCAGTGCTGAATGGGTGGGGTATTTATAGGCCCCATCCTAGTTCAAATTTGGAGCTCAAAACGATCAAATCCCGGAATTCCGGGATCAGGCGGTTGCACCTCTTGACTGGAGAGGTTGCACCGCCTGGCAGAGCTCGAAGACTGAGCTCAGGCGGATGCACCTCTCTGTCAGGGGTGGTTGCACCTTTCTGCCAGAGCTCGAAGACCGAGCTCAAGCGATGCATCTCCTGATAATTTCTAAAATGATTTTGATCATGGTTAAGAAGTAATAATGTGTATCATGTTTGATTAACATTGTTGAATGAAATCACGTTTGATTTAAAGTAATGCATAAAGATGTAATATTAAATGGTTATTAACAATTTTATGCATGAGACTTTAAGTTATCTATGATCATGAGCTTGTTTGATCTTCTTGATTTAATTTCAAGATCTATAACCAAAATCATGTCTGAATATATGAAAGTGTTAATTTCATTTTCGGATTCACTTAACAATTGGTATCCTAACAATCGGATTTTCTCATACACTTATGAAAAATATTTTTCTAAAATGGATTTGATGAAATGATTCCGGCTTATATTCCATCTTGAAATATGAATGATAGTGTTTTTGCTTGCAAAGATTTATTTTACATTCATATCTCCTATGATTCATGTGCAGAAAAAGAATTTATAAATCATAATATAATGAGATTTCTTATGCAAAGTGCTTTTGTGATTCTTTGCTAAAGAGAATAATCATAATCATGATCTTGATAATTATAACATGAAGCTCTTTATAAATCAAGATCGTTCATTATGCTCCCTACATTTATCAAAAAGGAGTTCTTCAAATGAAATGCAATTCAATGAAGTGTCATATTGATATCTTGAAACTTGGAATATTTTAAAATGTGATCTTGATAAGAATGTTTCAAGTTGCTCTTTGTACTATATCTTTTCGAATGAATCATGAGCCTTGATATCATATATTTCATAATACAAGATTTCTTTGCCTTATGTCTTGAACTTTCATGCTTATCTTAATTTGGCATTTAAAGACTAAGGCATGCTTAGATGAAAAAGAATCTCTTAATAAAATGCTTTTCCCATCTGATCGAGATTAATGATTTCATGATATTTTGTGAATCTCGAAATTAATTTTAATGACTTGATTATGAATTTCAAGTTAATGATTTGATTTGAATAAGTTTTATCTAAATCATAATCTTGATCTTACAAAATTGAAGTCACAAATAATATCTTGTGGTATTCATGAATTGATACTCACAATATGAAAGCATTGATATTCATGACTTGAATTGGATTGAAACATTGTATGCTTAAATTAATCAGTCTTCTATGTTTCAAAAATTCCTTAAATGCCTTATGTGATGATTGAAAACTAACTTGCTTTATGATGAATCACGAATCATGACTTGATCTATGATGTAAATGCCTTGAAATGATTGAAATATTTAACACTTTTATGCTCTTCCCCCTACTTTCTTCTTGTTTTCAATGATAAAATGGGGAGAAGTTTTGATCATGCATGGTAGGATATAATTTGACAAAATTGATACCATCATGATATGAAACATTTATGATGTACAATTATGCATGCAATACTTGTGCTTTCTAATTATGATGTGATGTATTGCATATAATGTAAATTGTCTTGACATTCATAACTTGATTATTCATCATTTGTCATGATTTTGAAATCGTTGTAAAAGGAAAAGAGAACTACAAAACTGTATTCTCTCTTTCTTTTTTACAATGACAAAGGGGGAGATAGCTAGCTTGTACAAAGTCAAGAAGATGCAAAAACTTGATTGCTAGCTTGCCTATTTTAAGTAGCAAAGATTGCTAACTTGCTTATTTCAAGAAGAAAAATTGTCTTCTTGAACATCACTATCTTGAATATCTCAAGAAGCAAAACTTGCAATTTGCACATTGCAATAGGAAGCAAGAATCATGAGCTTACACAAGAAAGCTATCTTGCATTTGCTTTCGAAATTTTTGCTAGCTTATATATTGTGAAACTTGTATATCGTAAAAATTGCTAGCTTGTTGGTCTAAAGAGAAGCAAAAAGTTGCTATCTCAAAAGAAGCAAATGTGCTATCTTGCCTATCTCAAGAGGCAAAAATGCTAACTTGCGCATCTAGCAAAGTGAGCAAAATTTTCAAGAAGCAAGAGTTGCCTTCTTGAACATCTCTAATTTGCTAGCTTGCATGATGTAGAACTTGCTTTGAACATTACCAAAAGTGCTATCTTATATGCTATAAAACTTGCATATCTAAAACTTGATAGCATGAATGTTCTAAGCATGATGTAACACTTGCTAAATCTTCTAGCTACAAGATTGTATGATGATAAAACTTGATATTATGATTTTCTTGCAATGAGTTGAACCAATATCACACACAAACGATTAATTGTGATACTTCTCCTTTTTGTTGATGACAAAGGGGGAGAAGTATGTTGATGACATGACATGTGATGCATAAGTTTATGCATATGTTCATGTTGACGTGTTGCAAGTATTCTTGATGAATATTGCAATGACTTGAATTCAGTTTGAATTCAAGGTTCTATCAATATGGCATATTGATAGGGGGAGTTTGTTTAAACTCCGGGAGTTAAGTTTAACTCCGTCATCAAGTGGTTGTCATCATCAAAAAGGGGGAGATTGTTGAATCTCGTATTTTGATGATGAAACTACTTGATATATGTTTATGATTTAATCTGCGTTTTGAGTGACGCAGGATGCTTCGATCAGGATGAGACAATTAAAGCAGGAAAATCATGTTGTGCCGAAGGAACATGTCAGAAGATTGGACGTCAGGCCGGTGGATCGGTCGACGTATCGACAGAAGGCTTCGGGCCGTGGACTCGGGCATCGGGCCAAGAAGAGCGGGTATTGTGCCAAGGATATCGGAGTTGCGGAGTTAATTGGCTGATTGGGCAATAGGCTGCAGAAGAGGACGATGCGCCGAAGAATCGGACGAAGCGTCGAGGGACCAATGACATGTCGGACAACTTGGTTAATTGCTTAGGATTAATTGTCTCGATCGAAGTTTTGTTTTGGTGTGCAGGATTAACTACGATGAAAGTTAGACAAGCAGCAGGAGTTGCGCCGGAGTCAAGATCATGATCACGTTGGGAGTTCGACGGAAGTTCGGACGGTCATCGGAGGTTCTGCGAGAACAGATCCGAGAAGTCCGGAAGCTTGCCAAGCGAAGCTCGTCGGAACTCGCCAAGTGGATCGTCGCAAAATCCAGGAGTTTGCCGGAAGTCCGCAGAAGCATCACCGAGGGTTCATCGGTTGATCGACGGAAGTTCGCCGAAAACTCGCCGGAAGAAGCGATTGACGTACCGAAGCAAAGCTGCAGAAATTGTCTTAGATTTAATTGTTGAATCTCGGATTTTGATGATGAAACTAATTGATTGTGTTTAGATGTTTAACTGCATTTTGAGTGATGCAGGTCTACTCGATCAGGACTAGACAGTTGACGCAGGAGGAATTGACGTTGCGCTGGAGGAGATCACGTCAGGATATTGGACGGCAGAAGGCTTCGGACGTCGGGCATCAGGCCAAGGAGAGTGGAACTGCGCCAAGGATATCGGGGTTGCGGAGGTCAACCACCGATTGGGAAACAAGCCGCAAGAGAGGATGATGCGCGGAAGAATCGGACGAAGTGCCAAC
Source organism: Musa acuminata AAA Group (assembly GCF_036884655.1). Lineage (NCBI taxonomy): Eukaryota > Viridiplantae > Streptophyta > Magnoliopsida > Zingiberales > Musaceae > Musa > Musa acuminata. Next base: position 15,555,278 of record NC_088345.1, read on the forward strand.
CAATGACGTGCCGGGCAACGGAATGTCGATTCGCGTTGTAACAATTGTCTAGATCGGAGTAGAGTTTTGGATTGTGTGTGCAGGATTAACTACGATAATGATGAAGACATAAAGCGAAACAAAGTGCGGAGTCAAGCGCGAAGGATTCGTTGGGAGTTCAAGAGTTTGACGGAAGTCCGAAGGTTCGTCGGGAACGCTGCCGGAACTTGCCGAGAGAGATCGGAGCTTGCCGAAGAAGCTCGTTGGAACTCGCCAAGATCAAATCGTGAAGTCTAGGAGCTTGCCGGGAGTCCGCAGAATGGTTTCCGAGAGTTTATCGGAAGACCGTCGGAAGTTCGCCGGAAGCTCGCCGGAAGAAGTCTTGACTTACGAACTTTGTAATAGCTTAGAAAATGTCTTTAAATTCGTAGTTAGCATGTTAATTAGGGTTAGGATTAGGTGTTAATCCTATAACCCAAGTAGGGGCCAATTGGGCCCAAGTTCGGACTAGTTTGGGGCAAGATTGAAGCCCAACTAGTGGGCTGAAAACACTGTAGTTGGGCTGAAAACACTGTAGGCGGTAGCACCGCCTGAGCTGGGTGGTGGCACCGCCCAGTGCCCGAGAGCTGGGCGGTGGCACCGCTTGGGCTGGGCGGTGGCACCGCCAAGCACTGTCAGCGCCTGACACGGACAGGCGGTGGCACCGCTAGTGCAACGGTCGACAAGCGGTGGCACCGCCAGCCTCGGGAACTCAAGGGAATTCAAATTTTGGAGATCAAATTTGAATCCTCTTGAGGCCTATAAATACCCCTCTATTCTCAGCTGAGAAAAAAACCTTTGGAGAAGTTAGAAGTTGAGAAAAGCTTTAGGAAAAGTCTTGTTTTCAATAGCTTGAGTGTTCACCTCCTTTCTTTTCTTTGAAATCTTTGTAAAAGGGTGAACCACTTGTAAGAGGTTGTAAGAGGGGTGTAAGAAGGAGGTTGATCTTCGCCTAGTAAAGGAAGATCATTAGTGGATGCCGGTGGCCTCGACGGAAGAGGAATCAGAGGAGTGGATGTAGGTCACGATTGACCGAACCACTATAAACTACCATCTTCTCTGGTTTGCATTTATCTTATTGTCATTTATATTACTGCAAACCATCTTCACTTGGATGCTCTACTTCTTTGTCTCATTCTTACATATGCCTTCAAGTTAAAAACGCAATCGAAACGGTTTCAAACGAAACGTTGCTTTTATCGTACGAAGTTTCCGTAAGTGTTTAAATCATCGAAAGTTTATCATACTTTGCCATTGCACTAATTCACCCCCCCCTCTTAGTGCCACTCCGGTCCTAACATTAATCGTAGTTAGCACATTGATTAAGTTAGAAATGGGATGTGATCCCATTAGCTTAATCCTGGGGCAATTGGGCCCCTGAAGAACTCAAATTGGGTCGAATGGTTCAACCCATTCGGACCCAAGTTGCTGTGGGAGGTGCAACCGCCCCAGCCAAGAGGTGCAACCGCCCAGGGCTCAGTCTCCAAGCGAGACTGGGCGGTGCAACCTCCTCTGTCAAGAGGTAGCACCGCCAGAGCTTATGTTTCGAGCTCTGCCAAGAGGTGCAACCACCGAGCTCGGTCTTCGAGCTCTGGCAGAGAGGAGCAACCTCTCTGGACAGGAGATGCACCGGCTGAGCTCGGTCTTCGAGCTCTGGCAGAGAAGTGCAACCACCTCTGGCAGAGAGGTGCAACCTCTCTGGTCAGGAGATGCACCGCCTGAGCTCGGTCTTCGAGCTCTGGCAGAAAGGTGCAACCACCCATGACAGAGAGGTGCATCCGCCTGAGCTCAGTCTTCGAGCTCTGCCAGGCGGTGCAACCTCTCCAGTCAAGAGGTGCAACCGCTTGATCCCGGAATTCCGGGATTTGATCGTTTTGAGCTCCAAATTTGAACTGGGTTAGGGCCTATAAATACCCCACCCGTTCAGCACAGATAGGATATAGATCCACTCCGAATTCCTGATCTTTTCTGTGATTCTAAGAGCTTAAAATTGTGTAAAGTCCAAAAGTTCTCCTCTTTCTGTTCTTCATAGTCTTGAGTTGTAAAGAGAGGAGAGAAAGGATCTGTAAAGGTTGTCTCCTGAGCCTGTCAAAAGGAGAGAAACTGTAAAAGGGCAGTTGGCCTTCGCCTATTGAAGGAAGGCCTCTAGTTGACGTCGGCAACCTCATCGGTGGAGGAAGCCAAAAGTGGAGTAGGTCAAGACTGACCGAACCACTCTAAATCTCTGGTTTGCGTTTATTTTTGAGCACTTTATCATTACTGCAAACCTCCTACATAGCTACTGCCCTATGCGCTTTTACGAACGATTCTCTAAGTTCAGATCTTTCCGAATCTGCATTGAGACGTAAATCGGTGTTTTCGTACGATCTTTACATCGCAGTTTACGCTTACGCTTTGATTCCATTCATAACTGCGAACTGCTTTCTGCACATTCACAAAAAGACTTTCAAAGTTCAGTTTCTGCGTTTAGACGTAAAACTGCGTTTAGACGCAAAACTGTGTTTAGACGTAAAACCACGTTAAGACGCAAAACTGCGTTCAGACGCAAAACTGCTTTCAGACGTAAAACTGCGTTCAGACGCAAAACTGCGTTCAGACGTAAAACTGCGTTTAGACGTAAAACTGAGTTTAGACGCAAACTACGTTTAGACGTAAACTGCTCTTAGACGCAATCTGCGCTTAGACGCAAACTGCGCTTAAATACAAACTATGAATCGACTTTTGCATCATAATAGATTTTATTGAACGAACGCACCTTTCGGTTTTAAATTGCTGTAAGATTTCCGCTGCACTAATTCACCCCCCCCCCCTCTTAGTGCTCTCGATCCTAACACTTTGTTGCTACTTTGTTACTCTTTCATGTAGAAAGGAGTGGGATATTTATAGGCCCCAAAATATTCAGAATTGGAGCTAAAAAAGTGTCTCATCTTGGATTTCCTGGGTATTAGCGGTACCACCGACATTATTAGGCGATACTATCGCTTGGCACTGACATTATGCGGTACCACCACCCAGTCTGGTGGTACTACTGCTCGACAGAGCCTCGGAGACTAGGCTCTAGTGGTACCACCGCTTGATAGGGTGGTGCTATACTTGATATGATAGTACCATCGCTTGACAACCTTAACTGTCGATGGTACCACCGCCCAAGCAGTACCACCGCCCAGACCACTTGGGAGGTTGAGCCTCAAGCGGTTCCATCGCCCACCCTAGGTGGTGCCACCACTTGGCATGGTTCCAAATGGCCAAGGGGTCCATCCATCTAGCCCAACTCAGCCTTGTTTTTGGCACAATTGGCCCCTAACTGAGTTAGTGGGATTACCTCCCTATCCTAACTCAATCTAAGTTCTAACTATGATAATTAAGGCATTAAGTAAGCAATCGTTTTTCAGTATATCAATTGTTCTTTCGGTGAAGTCTCAACAAACTTTCAATGAACTCTCGATAAGCTTTTGGCGAACTCCTGATATACTCTTGGCGAACTCCCGATGAACTCTCGGCAAGCTTTCGACACGTCATTCGAATCTTCGACGTATCATCCAATCCGATAATTTTTTGGTGAACTCCTGACAAACTCCCAGCAAACTCCTAATGAACTCTCGGTGAGCTCTCGATGAACTCTTGGCAAGCTTTTGGCACATCATCCAAATCTTCAACGTATCATCCGATTTTTGACTCTGACCCAACATCGACTTTATGCCTTATTTATTATCATAGTTAATCCTGCAACACTCTTCTCAACTTATGGATTAGATCAATAATTTATTAATTGATTTCATCATCAAAATCTGAGATTCAACACATATTCGATAAGTCAAGTGAATTATTGTGGAGATAATAATTTGCTAAGGTATAAGAGGTTTTGACAGGCATGACTCACGGCCAGCTCAATATTGGGCCTAGAGGGTCACACACATATGGTAGGTGTTGCAATGAGTAGAGGTTCAGATATGAGATATCCGCTGGAGCTCCTATCTTATTGGACATCCAATCAGCCCTTGAATTATTGGATCCTATGGATAAGATCTAATAAGAGTACCCAATAGAGAATGATCCATCATGGTTAAGTTAACAAGGGGACTCTATAAATAGGAGAAAACAAAAGGGCTATAGGCTTGGCGTTCTTGGCTGCCACATCCTATTCTCCTCTCTCCTTCTCCTCCTCAACTAATAGGTATGGAGATTTATGTAGCAATTCGAGGAGCATCTTCAAAGTCCCTACGGTGTGGATTATTAAATCTTGGATTTTGATGATGAAATCAATTGAAGAATTAATGATCTAATGTTAGGACAAAGTCAATGATCAAGCATCGGGCTGGATGAATCGAATGTTGGGCCGGAGTCGATGATCGGGCATCGAGCCTGATAAATTGGGGGATATACTGAAGGATCGGATGATGTAGTGAAAGCTTGCCAGAAGTTCACCGGGAGTTCACCGAAGGCTTGCTAGAAGTTTATCGGGAGTTTGCCGAAATCTCACTAAAAGTTCATTAGGAGTTTGCCAAAAGGTCGCCAGAAGATCGTTGGGAGTTCGTCGGAAGTTCACCGAGAGTTCGGTTGAACAATTGACATGCCAGATAACTTAGATTGCTTGCGTCATAGTTTTTGGAGAAATCCAACTAACTCAATTAACGACCAACTAAGCCTAAAATAGGACTTAATTGGACTGGTTGGATGGCCTATTCAACTACTTGGAGACATGTTAGGCGGTGGCACCGCCTAGACTGGGTAGTGGAATTGCTTGAGGCTCGACCTCTTAGGTAGTTTGGGCGGTGGCACCATCGATGGTTAATGCTGTCAAGCGATGGTACCGCCCTATCAAGCGGTAGTTGTCATGCCTCCCGAATTTAATTCTCGTTTAGGAGGTATGAACCTAAATCAAAGTCGATAATATTATAATTCAACAATAATCCAAGATCCAAACACACATTTGAGATCACTAAGAAAACATTTAAGTCAAAATCCACCTCTATAATCCATAATTTACAAAACCTATGCAGTTTATAATCATACATCATATCATTTAATGATTCATAAAATCCAAAGCCAACTCAACTAAATCATAACCACATCATAAACCCACGAGTGTGGAAATCTATACAATCACAAAACCAACATGTATCACATGTTTAATATCATTACACAATCTAAACTTAATATTCCCAAAATCCTAACATGAGAAGTGCTTTTCAAATGTTTATAAGATACATTGATCCACATTTGTCGTTAATATTTTATTACATACAAAGTGTACTTATAGATCAACTACCTTTCAACTATGAAAGATTTACCCCAAACAAACTGTGCTTTGCGGTTAGAATTCTATAATGCATCTTTTGTCGTAGAGATGAAAATTTTGTGATGAAAAGTTTATGTAGCAATATAGGAACATGATAAGTAGATGAGATTTTCCTAACTGTTTGAGGAAATCTCTCTACTCTGTTGAGGGAAATCCTCTAACTTGTTGAGGAAAACTCTCCCTTCTAACCTGTATAAAAGGAAGGGGGATATATTAATAACAATCAACTTCTTCTACAACTTGTTTATCTATTTATTTTCTAACATGGTATTAGAGCAGTTCCTCCTTGGCGACAGCAGTATCGCCGTGTGTTAGCCAAGCAGCCATAGTAACACGCTGCCTCAAGCGGAGTCATTGAAGAAGCACAAGACATGGATTCACAGCCAGTGCTAACAAGCACCGTCTTGGCTCTGTTCATCCACTCCTCTTCCTTCATCACCAGTCTTGCTTTTCTTCGTCGGTCTTGCTCCCTCTCCTATTTGCTGCCTACAACAAACACTCTCTGTCATCGTCATGCAAGGAGGAAAATATTCTCTCACTGCCTCCTCAATAGTGGTGAACGGCGAACAACGGTGTCTTCCTCGCTTCTCGGCCAGCAACAGTCGTAACTACTGCATCTTCCTCTACCGCAGTAGCTTTCGCTGCCGCTTCCCTCTACATAACGGTGCCTCCTTAATGGCGGTGTCCTCCTCCTTAATAGCGACAAACGGCGAACGACAGTGTCTTCCTCGCTCAGTCTTCCTTGCTTAACGACGGCTGCCGTGTCTTCCTCCTTCGCTATCGCAGTAGCTTCCCGGCTAGCAACAGCCGCAACCCCTGCATCTTCCTTCCTCTACCGTAGCAGCTTTCGCTGTCGCTTTCCTATATACATCTAATTGCTATAGATTTCTCTCACTGCAGTTTCCTTGAGTACCGCTATAGTTTTCGCGGCTTATGGTGACGAAACAAGAGGGAAATACTATCTCTGATTATCTACAACATATCAAAGTTATCATTGATGACTTAGCCTTGATAGGTAATTCTGTTAGGAAATCCTTGGGGGTGACATCATATGCGCAGCGGAAGAACAAGAAAAATAAAATCCCCGATTCCCAAAGAGATGTTCGTCGTCGTGCGAAGATTGGTACGCAAAAATCCGCAAAACATGAAACTGCGTATAGAGTAGATTGAGTTACCTAGGGAGATCATATATCCCTGTTTCCTTGCAGATCCTTAGGAGAGGGTGAAGGAGGTCAAGCGTCCTCCTCTCTAGCGGTGATCCACACAGCAGGGTTACGATGACACTCCTCAAAACTCCAGACCTACTCTGAGGTGGAGATGGAGAGGAGAATAGGAAAAGGCAAACAAAAGCTCTCTAGCCCATGGGGCTCAGAATCCCTCCTATTTATAGAGGTCCCCTGTCAAACCCTAATGGGTCCTTGCCTAGTGGGTATTGGATCTGCATCCAATAAGACAAGGGCTCCGTCGGATATCTCATATCCGAACCTCTATTCATCGTAATGCCTACCATATGTGTGTGACCCTCTAGGCCCAATATCGAGTTGGCCGTGAGTCATACTTGTCAGAACTCCTTCTACATTAGTGAATTATTATCTCTGTAATAATTCACTTGACTCATCGACTACGGATGTACTAGGCCACTATGCCGTAGTCCCTAGACGATACAGGGGAATCCAATCCATTGGACCTGTCTGTCCTTAGTTACCGTGTACCTATATTCCCTCATCCATCTAATATACCAGAGACCGTATATCGAGCATGGTGTTGTCAAACCCACACGGTTTCTACTCGAGTCTCGCTCTAATCGGATTCTCCCGGAGAACTCTTTCTCTCTCAACCTGAATGACCCTGGCTAGGGATTTGTGTGAGCAAGAACACATGGGATATTCCTCTCATGACGTCGAGAGTGGATAATCCTCTATCGACACTCAATAGCCCTCGTAAGGTCGACTACCACTCCCAATGACCAGCTGTACTAGATCTGGGACAACCAAACCTATAAATCTGATATCAAAGAGTGGAGCACTCGTACAAGACATCCTTGGTGTCTTAAGTCTAAGGACCAGATACACCACTAGAACTACGGAATCGCTGTCTGACAATAAGGCATCATCTACCATCCAGCATTCCGTAAGCGAATCAATCAGTGAACTCATTCTCCAATGAGCACCTGTACTGTATCCCTAGTGTCCCTACACAAGCAGCTCTGAGACTAGCTGCATCCATCATATGGACGGGTATACAGCACACCAGTCTATCCAGTTATCACGATATCCCTCTCGAGTAACCTATGACCGGGATTATTTAGGATATGTGTTTAAAGGTGAATCGATCTCACTATCGTGATCTCATCACGATCCAATTCCCATTGCATAATGTTGAATCTCGTATTTTGATGATGAAACTACTTGATATATGTTTATGATTTAATCTGCGTTTTGAGTGACGCAGGATGCTTCGATCAGGATGAGACAATTAAAGCAGGAAAATCATGTTGTGCCGAAGGAACATGTCAGAAGATTGGACGTCGGGCCGGTGGATCGGTCGACGTATCGACAGAAGGCTTCGGGCCGTGAACTCGGGCATCGGGCCAAGAAGAGCGGGTATTGTGCCAAGGATATCGGAGTTGCGGAGTCAACTGACCGATTGGGCAATAGGCTGCAGGAGAGGACGATGCGCCGAAGAATCGGACGAAGCGTCGAGGGACCAATGACATGTCGGACAACTTGGTTAATTGCTTAGGATTAATTGTCTCGATCGAAGTTTTGTTTTAAGTGTGCAGGATTAACTACGATAAGAGTAAGACAAGCAGCAGGAGTTGCGCCGGAGTCAAGATCATGATCACGTTGGGAGTTCGAGAGTTCGACGGAAGTTCGGACGGTCGTCGGAGGTTCAGAGAGAACAGATCCGAGAAGTCCAGAAGCTTGCCAAGCGAAGCTCGTCGGAACTCGCCAAGTGGATCGTCGCAAAGTCCAGGAGTATGCCGGATGTCCGCAGAAGGATCATCGAGGGTTATCGGTTGATCGACGGAAGTTGGCAGGAAACTCGCCGGAAGAAGCGATTGACGCATCGGAGCAAAGCTGCAGAAGTTGTCTTAGAGTTAATCGTAGTTAGCATGATGATTAAGCATGAAAATGGGAGGTGATCCCATTAGCTTAATCTTGGGGCAATTGGGCCCCTGAAAAGATTCAAAGTGGGCCGAATGGAGTGAACCATTCGGACCCTGATTGCACCAGGAGGTGCAACCGCCCCAGCCAGGAGGTGCAACCGCCTGGGCTGTGGGGTTGAGAGGTGCAACCGCCCCAGCCAGGAGGTGCAACCGCCTGGGCTGTGGGGTTGGGAGGTGCAACCGCCCCAGCCAGGAGGTGCAACCGCCTGGGCTGTGGGGTTGGGAGGTGCAACCGCCCCAGCCAGGAGGTGCAACCGCCTGGGCTGTAGGGTTGGGAGGTGCAACCGCCCCAGCCAGGAGGTGCAACCGCCTGGGCTGTGGGGTTGGGAGGTGCAACCGCCCCAGCCAGGAGGTGCAACCGCCAAGGCTGCGAGGCTGGGAGGTGCAACCGCCCCAGCCAAGAGGTTGCACCGCCAGAGCTCAAGTTCCGAGCTCTGCCAGGCGATGCAACCACCGAGCTCAGTCTTCGAGCTCTGGCAGAGAGGTGCATCAGCCTGAGCTCAGTCTCGAGCTCTGCCAGGTGATGCATTCACCAAGCTCAGTCTTCGAGCTCTGGCAGAGAGGTGGATCAGCCTGAGCTCAGCTTGGAGCTCTGCCAGGTGATGCAACCACCGAGTTTAGTTTCGAGCTCTGCCAGGTGATGCAATCACCAAGCTCAGTCTTCGAGCTCTGCCAGGTGATGCAACCATCGAGCTCAGTCTTCGAGCTCTGGCAGAGAGAAGCAATCGGCAGAGCTCAGTCTTCGAGCTCTGCCAGGCGGTGCCACCTCTCCAGTCGAGAGGTGCAACCGCCTGATCCCAGAATTCTGGGATTTGATCGATTTGATTGTTTTGAGCTCGAATTTTGAATTGGGTTGGGGCCTATAAATACCCCACCCATTCAGCACTGAATTGAGCAAGAACTGACCCGAAATCTTGATCTTTTCAGTGGTTCTTAGAGCTCAAAACTGCTAGTTTTCCTCCTCCTTCTGTTCTTCAAGTTTGAGTTGTAAAGAGAGGAGAGAAAACATCTGTAAAGGTTGTCTCCTAAGCCTGTCAAAAGGAGAGAAACTGTAAAAGGGCAGTTAGCCTTCGCCCATTGAAGGAAGGCACCTAGTTGACGTCGGCAACCTCGTCGGTGGAGGGAGCCAAAAGTGGAGTAGGTCAAGGCTGACCGAACCACTCTAAATCTCTGGTTTGCGTTTATTTTCGAGCACTTTATCATTACTGCAAACCTCCTCCATTGCTACTGCTCTCTGCGCTTTCACGAACAAGTTCTAAGTGCTGTTCTTCCAAATCTGCATTCAGACGTAAATTCGTATTTTCATACATTACAGTTTACGTTTACGTTTGATTCTGCAGAACTGTTTTCCGTGCTTTTACGAACGAGCTTCTTTGCAGTTTACGCTTACATTTTAATCCTATTAATAACTGCAATCTGGCCTCTGCGAGTATACAAACGAGTTTCAAAGTTTAGACGTAAATCTGCGTCTAGACGTAAAACTACGTTTAGACGTAAATCTGCGTTTAGACGTAAAACTGCGTTTAGACGTAAATCTGCGTTTAGACGTAAAACTGCGTTTAGACGTAAATCTACGTTTAGACGTAAATCTGCGTTTAGACGTAAATCTGCATTTAGACGTAAATCTGAGTTTAGACGCAAAACTGCGCTTAGACGCAAAACTGCGCTTAGACGCAAAACTACGCTTAAACGCAATCTGCGCTTAGACGCAAACTGCACTTAGATACAAACTGAGAATTTGCTTTTGCATCATAATAGTTTTTGAACGAACGCAGCTTTTGGTTTTTAATTATTGTAAGATTTCCGCTGCACTAATTCACCCCCCCCCTCTTAGTGCTCTCGATCCTAACACATAAATCCAAGGACATCACAATATATGTATGCATTTATGCAATAGTTATAAAGTGATATATGCCAAAATATAATAAGCAAAAAGATTCTATATTAAGTCACACGTGCCATCACTCACATGATTGGTTTGCTGGGCACCTATGACTAGCAATCTCCCACTTGACCTAAAGCCAATCACCTATGTGTCTGATCCCCATCAAACCCTTGTGATGCTCAAAACAAATCTGAGACAACGACTTTGTTAGTGGATCTGCAATGTTATCTTCGGATGGAACTCTTTCCACTACTACATCTCCTCGGGTCACGATCTCTCTGATAAGGTGGAACCTCCTCAGAACATGCTTAGATTTCTGATGAGACCTAGGTTCCTTTGCTTGAGTAATCGCCCCGTTGTTGTCGCAATATAGGGAGATCGACTCTTCCCTACCCGGCACGACTCCCAAATCTGTGATGAACTTCTTCACCCAAACTCCCTCCTTTGCTACATCTGATGTAGTAATGTACTCCGCCTCTATGGTCGAGTCAGCAGTGGTATCTTGCTTGGAACTCTTCCAGCACACTACTCCTCCATTCAAGGTGTACATATACCTTGAATTCGACTTGCTATCATCGACATCAGACTGAAAACTTGAGTCAGTGTAGCCTTCAACCTCAAGGCTATTACCTCCATATACTAGTAAAAGATCCTTAGTCCTTCTCAAGTACTTAAGGATACACTTTACTGCTTTCCAGTGCTCCAAGCCTGGATCCGCCTGATACCTGCTTGTGACACTCAGAGCATGTGCTATATCAGGCCTAGTACATAGCATGGCATACATGATAGACCATATTGCTGAGGCATAAGGTATCATATCCATGTTCGCCCTTTCTTCTGGAGTCTTTGGGGACATACTCGTAGAAAGCGATATCCCATGTCTCATCGGTATGAGACATCTCTTAGAATTTTCCATGCCAAACCTTTTGACAATGGTTTCTATGTACCTAGACTGGGACAAGCCAAGCATCCTCTTGGATCTATCTCTATAGATTCTATAGATCTAAGTCTTTCATGGAGAAGTGTCTAGATAACCAAGCATTTACTGTGGATAGCATTCCTACGTCATTCCCAATGATCAGGATGTCATCCATATATAACACCAAAAAGGTGATAGTGCTCCCACTTACCTTTCTGTATACACAAGGCTCATCTTTGTTCTTAACGAAGTCATAAGATCTAATTGCCTCATCAAATCTTATGTTCCAACTTCAGGAAGCTTGCTTTAATCCATAAATGGATCTAAGCAACCTACACACCTTATATGGACAGTTCTTGGACACGTATCCCTCAGGTTGCAACGTATACACCTCCTCCTCGAGGTTCCCATTGAGGAATGCGGTTTTCACATCCATCTGCCAGATCTCATATTCATAGTGTGCTACAATAGCCAATAGAATTCTGATAGATTTTAGCATTGCTACGGGTGAGAAGGTTTCGTCATAGTCAACACCTTGCCTTTGACGATACCCCTTAGCCACTAGCCTTGCTTTATAAGTCTCTATCTTTCTATCTACTCTGATCTTTTTCTTAAAGATCAACTTGCAACCGATGGGTACAATACCTTCGGGCACATTAACTAGGTTCCAAACCTTATTGGAGTACATAGAATCCATTTCAGAATTCATGGCTTCTTGCCACTTCTCGGAGTCTATACTCATAATAGCCTCTTCGTAGGTCTGAGGATCAATATTCTTTGCATCCTCTCCTCTAATATGTCCCATATATCTCTCAGGAGGATGGGATACTCTATCAGATCTGCGTAAAGTTGAAACTTGTGTATTAGGTACCTAAACAGACTCGGGCTATAGAGTGGTGCTTGAGCTTGGTTCTCCAACTTCGCTCAATTCTAGAGGAGAGGAACACTGCTCTCTTAGCTACAAAGACCTTTTGGTGCTCGAGATGATAGAAATAATACCCACAAGTTTCCTTGGGGTATCCCACAAATTTGCATCGCTTTGTCCTTGATTCTAACTTATCGGGGTTGTGTCTTTTAACATGTGCAGGGTAGCCCCAAATCTTAACAACCTTAAGATCAGGCTTCTTCCCTTTCCATATCTCATATGGCATAGACACTACCGACTTAGTTGGAACTCTGTTCAGAAGGTAAGCTGCGGTTTCTAGGGCATATCCCCAGAATGAGATGGGTAGGTCAGCGAAACTCATCATGGACCGTACCATATCTAATAATGTACGATTTCTCCTTTCAGAGACACCATTGAGCTGAGGTGTATAAGAAGGTGTCCATTGGGATAATATCCCTTGGTCCTTGAGGAACTGAGTGAACTCTGTACTTAAGTACTCACCTCCTCGATCTGATTGAAGAGTTTTGATACTCTTTCCAATCTGGTTCTCCACCTCATTCTTATACTCTCTAAATTTCTCAAAGGCCTCGGACTTGTACTTCATTAAGTACACATATCCATACCTTAAGAAATCATCAGTAAATGTAATGAAGTAGGAGTAACCTCCAATGGCATGAGTTGACATGGGTCCACATACATCACTATGTATGAGTTCCAACAACTCAGTGGCACTCTCTCCAATTCCACTAAATGGAGAGTTGGTCAGTTTTCCACGAATGCAAGGCTCACAAGTTGCATATGACACATAGTCGAATGGATCTAGATATCCATCATTTAGCAACTTTTGAATCCTTTCATGGATGTGACCTTGCCTACAATGCCATAGGTATGCACTATTCAACTCATCTCGTTTCCTTTTGGACACATCTACATTCATGATATGTGGAGTGTTGTCTAATATAAATAAACCATTATGCAATGTTCTTTTCATGATGATCTTATCATCTAATAATATCGAATAACCATTGTTCTGAAAAACAAATTTATATCCACTAACTGTTAAACATGAAATGGAGATAATGTTTTTGATAATAGAAGGAACAAAATAACATGCATCTAATGCAATAAAAGCTCCACTAGGCAGATGTAGGGCGACCTTGCCAATGGCTACTACAGCAACTTTTGCTCCATTACCCATCTTGAGGTCCATCTCGCCTCTCTCTAGTCTCCTAGGCCTTGCCAGAACCTGCAACGAATTGCATATATGATAAGCACTACCGATATCCAATACCCATATGTTATCATAAGAGTCTGACAAATGGAGACTGATAATCAATGTGCCTGAAGCTTTATCAAGCTTTTGTTTCGCCCTTTCTGCAAGGTACTCTTTGCAGTTTCTCTTCCAGTGCCCATCTTTACCATAGTGGAAGCACTGGCCTTTGTCCTTTGCTGGGTCTTTCTTAGCAACCTTTGCTTTACCTGGTTTGACCTTACCCTTTCCCTTCTTAAGGGACCTTTCTGCTTTCCTTTTCCTTTTGGTCTCACCAGTGTTGAGAACTGGCTTCTCTTTCTTGATAGTACTCTCTGCCTCCCTCAACATATTAAGAAGCTTTGAGAGAGTCACTTCAAGCTTGTTCATATTAAAATTCATTATGAACTATGAAAAGGAATCTGGTAGGGACTGAAGCACAATGTCCACACACAAGTTATCCTCTAGGACCATTCCTAGACCTATGAGTTTCTCTATCCACTCAATCATCTTTAGGACATGGTTCTGAACCGGTGTCCCCTCAATCATCCTAGCGCGGAAGAGGCTCTTAGATATCTCATATCGCTGAGTCCTTCCCTGTTCCTCAAACAATTTGCGGACATGTAGGAGAATGGATCTAGCATCCATCTTTTCATGTTGTCTCTGTAACTCAGGAGTCATAGAGCCTAACATATAGCACTGAGCAAGAGTAGAGTCATCAATGTACTTCACGTAACGAGCGATCTCATCCTCGTTTGCCCCTTCTTCTTGCGCATGCATCACTATATCAAGGACGTACACGATTTTCTCCGCTGTGAGAACAATTCTCAAGTTACGGAGCCAATCCGTATAATTTGGACCAGTGAGGTGGTTGACATCAAGTATGCCACGTAAGGGATTTGAAAGGGACATTTTCTGAAAATAAAGATGCAGCAGAAATGAAAAACATGAAGATTTTGCAAGAAATAAACTATCAAGATATGGACTTCTATCTTAAATATGCTCCCACTATTTTACTAACGAGTCACGCGACACCCTCAGTACGTGAAACGGAAGTCTCCGGCAGACTTCTAGTGGGGATCAGGATCCAATCAGCGTCTTAGTGTAACCTCGAGGGACTCGACCAATCACGCTAAGCCTAAAAGGTAGGCAACTCTTGTCGATCACAACTCCTTGTGATTCTCGTCCTGTTCGGCCTCCGAATCACCATGGCCTCGAGGGACTCGACCAACCATGATGCTCGGTTAAGTCAACACCTTCGTTACAAGATGAGTCTGATTTGATGATATACCCTCGAG